>NC_064551.1:5806348-6135098 GCF_023856365.1 Brienomyrus brachyistius
AGTGTCTCGAGGTGTTTTTTTGGTTTTCATGCTGTGACAAGCATCTGAATGTTTGCCTGCATACCCTTAGGCTTAGAGGTGCACCAAAGCATGCCCCCCCCCCCCCCAAAACGATCACTATGGGATCTGGGAAAATTCCTTATGGTCTCCAGCTGGCCTTGTTATAAACAGGCATTGTTCTAAGGTCAAAGATAAACAAAGCTAATAGAGGAACTTTACGGTCTGAATACACCATGCCCCGTGGAGGACACTGATCCTCCCGTCTTTCTATTTTGGTGCTTCTACAAGACAAAAATAATAATAAAATAAACATAGAATAAATGCTTAGCAGAAACATAAGCAAATGGCACCCGGCTTATAAATTTGCCCCTTTCGCAGGGCAAACGTCGCTTGAGGTTTCGTGGTATGTTCAGGGGCTAGGGTGTGTTCAGTTAGATTAATGACATTCAGGAGCAGATTAATCTAATTTCCGAGGGAAGATCCTTGGCCGAGGCCAAAAAAAAACGACGTGCGCCAGTCTTCCCCTTGTTCAACCCAACACACGTCTCCTCAAAGTGAGGAAGGAGCTATTGAAAGTCCACGTTGGTGCCGCGTGATTGCAGATGTCTCGTTTGGGAGACACTGCACAGGCTGGAAAACGGCTTTCAAAAGGAAAATCGTGCTTGGAAGAGTTTGAATCGGGGAGGGGGGGGGGGTGACTGAAATTTGTTTCTTCCCCAGTAAAAATACTGCTTATTTCATACCATGTGGGATACTATTGGACTAACCTAAATGGAATTTCATATAAAATACTGTCTTTGATGTTTAAGCTTTTCAAGCCTGGCAAATGATGTTTAAGCTGATCTGAAGCTGAACCCTTAACAATCTTAAGATGACTTTCGGCTGCTGGACACCACGAGTGACCTCAGTAAACTGTTCGAGGAGATTTTAGAAGTTATTGAAATATACTGAGATATATTCATACAAGTTTGAAATGGCTGAGCTGAAGATTGGACCAGCATGCTTTATTTTGAGTGCCAGCCATGAACTGAACCAGTCTTATGCTACATGTATTGACCAAGTTTCAATGTGACGACATTTAGTGTCAAATTCAAATTGTATGTAGTTTCACTTATTATCCCAAACAAGCTGCAGTAAAGCTGCTCTTCCAGGAAGCAGGTGAGACTCTGTCAGGTAAAGAAACATAATGTACTAAAAAAGGAACAAAAAAAGTGAACCAATGAGCCAAGTTTTCCAGCTGCATCACAATACTGACAAACAGTGCTGCATGCCGCACCCACACTAGCCCTCCACAAATCAGGCTGCCCCAATGTCGTTTTACTCTCAATCAGCCAATAACAGTTGGATGCCAGGAACAAAGTTAAGAACCACTGCTTTATCATTTGCCGATTGAGAGGTTTTCCCAAAAACCTGCACCTACACTGGCCCTCTCTAGATCAGGTTACCCACCCCTGTCTTAAAGGCACTTGATATAACGGCCAAAAAAGAGATCAAAGACAACCTTTAATAAGATGAGGTATAGAAAATTCTGTCAAAGTTAAGCTCAGTTCTAGGTATCAGGTTTCAAGAGTAATTTGAACATCCACATCTGCAGGTCTGTTCAGAGAGATGCAGTGATTTATTGCTTTGAAAGATATGTAGTGAAAACGCATACAGGCAAAGACATGCCTATAACCGTTGATTACCAGTTAATAGGTACTTTCACCAGAAGCTAAAACCTGAGGGGATTTGTGCATTTTAATTCATCAAGTCAAAGTCTGAAGGAGTGTTCAGTGTTATGATGTCACTATTGTACCATGATAAATTACCATGGAAACCACAAAGTATCACCATGGCGATGACTCCCTAACGGTCTAGCTGAGTAACGGCCAAGGAGCCAGGCAACACGCGCCTAGGCGTGACTTTTTGGATGAGATTTTTTTTTTAAATCTTGTGAAGTCTGGAGACCAGGTGCTGGAGGACACACATGGCCCATAGCAGAGTATAGTTTGTCCATCTCCAGTTTCACACACATTCCGTTTAGGGGGTGAAAGTGTCATAGGGCAATATTCAGCAGGATTCCTTTTAGATTCTCAGAAGTTTTACTTTCATTGTTTTTTTACACCTCCTGCTGTAAATTGGGACCTGGTGTGTTCAAGAACCACGTTGTGCGAAAGTTCACTTCAGGACGCAGACTTCGCAACAGGAAATTCCTTCAGTTTTACTCTCAATGCCTCATAATCTGGAATAAACAATTCAACCTGCAGCTGCTCAAAGATATTTCAGTATGGGGATAAGGAGGAACGCACCCTTTCGCTAGGAATTCGACATCCCACACATTTAGAAAAAGTAGAATCAGCACTTGCAGCTAAGCACTCAAGCCGGATGGACAGAGCTGAGATTTAATGCATCAAAATAAAGACGATAAAGCAGAAGACAGGGGACCGTACTTCAGCTGACTCAGCACAGCAGAGACGGCCTAATAAGATCCAAAGCTATACCCAGAAGTGCTGTCTACATATACACTAATGCAGAGATTGTGAAATGCATGCAGCGACAATTGTGGTTTTATTTTGCAGAGGATGAATAGAATTAAGTGAATGGTGCTGAGCACCACAATGAGGCCATTAAATAGGGATTAAACTGTATTTTCTGGAATTTCCAGAACTTTAACATATGAACTGAACAAACCACCCGAGATGAAAACCGGTCTTTCTTTATGTAGAGAAAAGGTGAAAAGGTCTTTGTCACGGCAGTGTCCTCCAGTCCATTCGGAGTCATTAAAGGCGAACTACTAATCCAGTCTTCACACACGTGACGTGAGACTCTGCAGGAGAGCCGTCAGATAAAATACCTGCAGATGGCAGACAGGTGTGTGGGAAGCAGAGATAAGCGAACATCCTTCCTCGTGCAGCAAATGCCACCTGAGAAAATACTCCGGTAATATTAAACCCGGCCAAATGCGGTAAGAAGACCCAACAGCCTTATACTACAGAGGCATTGCTGATTGAAGAAATCACAGACACCTTTTTTTATAACCTTAATTTGCATGTTGTACCCATACACAAGTTCAAAAACCAAGAATACAACTGGTTTCTTTTAAATAATGCATATGTTACAGGTTCACATTAGAGAGGATTAAAAAAACTGCCACAAATATGTAACAGTAGTATGGTCGTACAGCAAGTGATAAAGTTTAAGAAATGGACGAAGACCAAAATGCACTTAATAGCGGGGGGGGGGGGGGGGGGGGGGAGAGACACGCATCAAAATATCACAGTATATACGGTACACTGTCCATGAATCCATGATTAGAATAAGATGAGGTCAAGAAATGCTGCAAAACTGTTTAGAAATGTACAAAATCCGTGCGACTTAAACAATAAAGAGGAAAAAGTGCATGAGGCCCCCCAAAGTGTGTAAGAGGGAGCAGGAGTCACGTCTAATTCAGCAAGTGAGAACATCTCTGCTTCATTGCCTTCAAGAAGGAGAGGGGAGAAGCCATGTTGGGCGGAGTGGAGCTCAGAGCAAGGCGGACGTTTGTCGAACATTAAATCTGACAAGTCAAAAACATCGCTAATAACACTAAGCTGTACGCAAGGAAAGCACACAGATCATGCAAGAAGTTGCTGATTAAACAGGAGATGCATCAGTTGTGAGAGTGATTACACAGACCTGATTCATTTTTTATGTATTCAGGGAGTCAAATATGACAGGAGTACAGAAGTACTCAAGGCACGCCGAGAGAGGGCCGGTGAGAGAAAGGTCACATCTCATCTCCACTGCCAGAACAAATGTTCACCAGAGCATGTACTTAATCCCACAGCTAGAAAGGCAGAAATTTATCATAAGATATTGCTGGGGATCTAGATCGCAAACTATCCACACACAAAAGCCGGTTTCAGTCTGATGCACACTGAGCTTAACATAGACGCATTTCCAAGAACAGCAGAGGACGATGTACATTTAAAAAGCAACAATGGGCAAACTAGTGGAATGCTCCAATATTAAAGGCTTAGGGTTATCTTAAGGTTATCTTGGGACTGTCACATCTAGTCTTAAATCTACAACAACAATTTTAAACATACACGGTCATCATCACATGCACCCTTACCCAATCAGCAACAGTTGTTAATAACAAATAAACGCTCTCTATGATAATTATGTCTACGGTGCCAACCCCTAGGCATACAAAATATTTCTTAAAATTCTCAAGTACTAGAAGTGCTATTTTACAAGAGAAAAAGCCGTACTTGTGACAAAACAGTTTAATATCGAGCACTGCGGATAAGGTGTGGCATTGAGTTTTCACAGACATCTCTGCACTGGTCTTTGGTTAGCGCACCACAAACCTATTACTGTTCTGCAGACGTGGAACAAACTCGCAAACAGCAATTTAGCGTCTGAAAGCCACTCCTTCATGCCTCCAGACTTGCCCTTAGTTTCCTTTGGTAGACAGCCATGATGTTCGTTTCTCTTTTAAAAAGGCAGCTGCTGAACTTATTAGGAATTAGGCCGAGGTCTTACAGAGGTACAAGACATGGCGTTAACACATTTACTTATGAGTGCGGCCTGCTGCTAGGGGCCACCAGGATTAGCGCTCGCTAAAGCAGGGGGCAAGACGACCGTGAACACTAACTGCTCACGGGGCACAATCCGACCTGATGCGCTCAGCCTTGACAGCTCAAAAATGTTTTGGAAATCCAAGAGGGATCAAAGCACATCTCATTAAGGATGACGTGCGGATCTGTCCTTGATGTGAACTTTGGACTCAAATGTCCATCTTTTCATTTTCACAACAAGCCACATCCATTATAAGTAAAGGATACCAGCTTGTTTACACCGCCCGGTATCTAAAACTTACGTAATTACGTAAACAGAAGCATTATACCTTCACACTGGGTAGGGAACAAACTTATGAAAACATGTATATCTATTTGCTTGGATTTTTTTTTACCCTTATCTGTAAATAGAAGTAATATCTTTTCAAAAAACTATCCAAAATCCTTGAGTCAATAAAAAAAAATGCAACTATTATATATAATAAATAAGCAATTTCATTTATATTCAAATACAAAAGTCTGCTGAAAAATTGACCAAAAGCCAGCAATGAAGAAACTGGCAAATAATTTTCTAAAAATATTCCTTCTAGTAAAAGGACTTAGAATATGGAATTAACAGGTAAAGCACTGCTTCAAGGGTCCTTCAAATGGTGATATGGAAAGAGTCGTGTAGCCACTTGTCCTTCACATCCCCATTAGGGGAAGAGTCCCCGTTGGCATCCGGCTGCTCGGTCGGGGTTAAACCTGCCTCCTGGTAATACTCTTCCTCCTCGTCGAAGTAGCCGTTCTCCATCCCATAAGGTCCGTCTGAATTAGAGCCGGAAGTGAGGTCCTGGCAGCTGCCTTTGTACTCCTGGATGGATTCGTGTAGAGACCACAGCTGACACAGCAGCGACATATCCTGCTGACGCAGCCCCACCTGGAAAACGATCGAATGGCCATGCATTTAAGTTACAAATGCAGTAGGGTATGGAAGTACAGATCATTTCTGGAAGGTCAGACCACAATTCGGGGTCCTGGGTCTATAACAGCACCCGAGTCACTTAAAAATAAGTTGAACCAATAGAGAATGACTCCTGCCGCCGCAGCCCTGTTATAAACTCCTCTATTGAACTACGTAGTTCACGGCTCCTTTGTTTAAGGGTTTCTAGAAGTGTCTCGCCGTTGTGAATCAGCCCTACAAATCGTCGCACAATCATAATAAAGAAACTTATTGATTTTAGTGGGAAATATATTTAGAAATATATAAAGAAATAGCATATATAGAGTAATTATCTACAACATATAAAATGCTTTGTTGAGTTGCAACGCACCCTACTGAGCATGTAAAGCAGTTGTTGCCTCTTTGTTGACAAACATTTGATCGCGTTTAACTAACAGCGTTACACTGTATAAAAGGTGACCGCGGAGCGTTTCCTACCATCTCCTTCCTGAGAAGCGCCAGCGCGGCGTCCAGGTTAGCCGGCTTGCTGGCCGCCAGGCTGTCCGTGTGGCTCCGGCCGCGGCTCAGGTCGTCCTGGATCATGGTCTTCTTGGCGTACATCCGCTCCATCTCCCTCCAGGAGCCGCCGCTCGAGTTCAGCAAGCCGCTCAGGCTCTTCGGCAGCGGCGGCAGACCTTCAATACAGCCCGGGGTCCCTGCGGCCGTCCCGTTCGCGGATTTACCGCTCATCCTATTCGTAACTTATGAAAACTTTCGCGATCCGGGCTGGTTAAAATCTGCGTTTGATCGCTCACAGACACGGAGCAAGGCACACGGTCCGCCCAGTTTTCCAACACCCTCACACGTCAAACTACAGCTAATAAGCAAAAAGCCCTGGCAGCCGATCGCTTCCTGCCCCTTTAAATGACTCCCTAGCTGGCTGGGCGTTACCTCCCCCCCCGTGTGATGGACAGCAAAGGGTGACTGAATATTCAGAGTATTCCTCCCTGCTGAACAATGCATTGAGCTGCAGCTTTCCTGGGATGGTCAAGGTTATTCCGAACAGAATGGTCAAAAGACTAGAATAAGAGAGGAACAGCCCACACTCGGGATAATATTATTTACATGTGTTATTTGAGGGACAAGGTGTCCTGGAAGGCGCTATATAAAATAAATTGAATTAAATTGAATATTGAATGTTATATTTGAGCTCGAAAACGATTGTTCTATAAATTAATATGCGATAGGTTAAGTAGGAATCCACTTTAAAAGAAGCTTCATTTTTAAAAAGTTATAGGCTTTATAAATAGGGAATTCTAGCTCCGTCTTGACTAGTTTATGGCAGTCATTATAGTTATCCGTTTGAACACATATCATATTACAAGCAGGCGATTTGGAACACGTTTCTGTCCTTTAAATGAAATAATTCTGGTTTTTCTTTTACAGCTGCTGCCAGTGAAAATGCAAATTACCCGGCATTATTATTAATAATAATTTTGGGACCTTAAATTATTTTGTTAGCAAGCAGTGAACATTCTTTATTGTCTGCTGTGGAGTTTTATTTAATCATCTGAGGACAGATAGCATGATTTCTCAAAACAGAAAAGTTTTCAACTCCCCCAAGCAAGGAAGAAAACTAAACCTGTACTCAGCACGAACATTTATAGTTGAATCCCTTGTAAAGTTCCACTCCACTGTTTTTCGTTCAGTGTGGGAGGAGCCATCAGACTTGGAACCTGCCCATCGATCCCTTTCGTCCACCGTCCCTCCTGCTGCCCTCAGTCTATTCTCAGTTTGGCTGCCATGCATTCCGGGTTTACAAATCAGCAGGCCTGCTCCCATAAAGCGTCTATCGCACCTGTCAGTCCATCCTGCGAAAGGACGTTACCGTCGACCTGCTGACATCTCTCTGATGATTGTCTTCCCTATGAGTAAAATCGACCGTGGTTCACATTTGGCTCAGCTCTCGGTTCTGGGCAGACTGCCAACTCTTTATGGTACCCCGTTACCAAGTCAGATTCCATACTCAGGTTTTCTTCTTACAATTGTTTACCTCATTCTACTTGTTTGAGACGTACATATTTATGTAAACATGCCTACATAATGTGGGTGTGGCCCTGGCTGTAACTGTAATGCATTTTGCAAATAAACAAAAACACTGCTTGACTAGTTCTGTGTGTAAAAAGAGAGCTATTATTTCTATATTGTCATACATGCCACTTACATCATTTATTTTTGCATACACACACGTTGGTGTACCTATGTAAATGGGGACCGTCCATTCATTTCTATGGGAAAAACCCTAATCCCAATCACGACACCCTTAAGCTCTACCCATCGCTAACCTTAACCATAAGTAACCAAACGAAATAAAAGACTTTTGGCATTTTTACTTTTCTGATTGCATTCACAGATTTTTCATAAAACTGAGGTTATCCAAATGGGGACCTGAAGAAGTGTCCCCCAAAAGCAGGGAAATTTCAGGTTTTATTACACTTTGGGAACAATTTGGTCCTCAAATGTGATCTATGCAAACCCCCCCACACACACCAACATTTTTCTTGTTCATCTAACTTCACTGTCAACAATCTGTAAACTGTTCTTTCAGTTCTGCGTCCACTGAATAAATCAAATTCAACAAAGCGGCACGGAAGCTGCATATTTTATTTTCCAAAGATAAAAAAGAATGAAAAGAAAAACAAAAATTAAATGCAATGACCATTAAGTTAAATTCTATATTCTGAACTTGTATTACAAACCTGCATGTCTTGATGTGAGAGCAACATAAACCAGGTCTTAAAAAAAAACTGACTGCATACCAAATATACAGATTTTTTTTTTAGCTTTTAGTAAAACAACATTAAAACTGGCGAGCACTCTCTACTAGGCTGTACCTGCAGTGATCCGGGTCACTGAAGCAGCAAGACCTCCAGTGCAAAAGCAGCAGTGTAGGCACTGAACAAGCAGCGCAGTGAGATTTTCAGAAACAGCCCTTACTGTAGTTTACTTTGCATAACCATGAAATTTATTTCCAACAAATTCTGACATTTAAAAGTCCGTTTTAAAAAATCCTTAAAACATAAAATCTGCCGATTCTATGGCTGAAAATCTAAAAACAACTCAAAACATTTCACAACTGATTAATTTCTCAATGGTGCTGCGGAAGCTGTATTTAGGAAGCTTTTCACTCGTGCAGTTTTTCTGCGAAGCTTGCAAGACATGAAATGATGAAAACGCACTGCCAAGGCGGAACAGCATGGAGCGCTGCCACAGTGTGGTTAAACAGAGGTGCATGAAAACAAACTTGTATTTCTTTAGAACAAACTGGTGTTTTAGAACAAAAACACTGAAATAACAGGCTCAGCTAGGTACATAACAATTTAAGCGAGCTGACTGAACGAAATCTGAATCCTCTATCCGATCAGCATTCTGGAACATGCCTTCTGTTAAACTTTTGTTGCAAGGTCATGATTTGTAACATTGATCAAGGTGCGAGACAAGAATCTAAATGGTCATTGATTTTGGACTCCAGGATGGTGATCTGGCACACGGGACAGCTGACTGTCAGAGATGAAGCACCGTCGGGGCCAGGCAGTGTGGAGGGAGGGGTCACACACGCCGGAAGCTTCTCCGCTGTGCGTCTAAGGTCAGAACCACCGGATGTCCTTTGAAAGAAATCAAAGATGTGTGGGGAGAGGTGGCCGTCCCAAGGTCTCTTTCTTGAAACTGGCACAGTGGAGCCTGATTTTTCAGGTGATTTGAGGTGTTTAGAATTCAAACAGCTTCCAGAAGGTCCAGATCTGGAGCTCCCAGAGGGGGTGGAAACAGGGATAATGGGCTTCTTGACGTTCGAGGAAGTGCCTTCAACTGCTGAATGCGTAAAGCTCTTAGAGGTCAAGGTGTCCTCTAATATCCTTCCATTGCTTACATCAGATAGTCTTGTGGTCTCACTTGATAATTTGGAAGCTCTAGAAGAACTGACCCCTGATCTGAGAAGAGACTTTGCTCCTTTGTTGTGGAAGAGCTCATCAAAAGATTTTTGTTTTGCCCTGCTGATATCCGTCTGACTGTTCAGGGGCTTTGTCTCATGGCTACCAGTAGCAGAAATTCTTACTGGAGATCCATTTACATTGATGAAAGCTTTGGTGTTGCTGACAGATTTTTTACCTGAGGGGTGAGACTTTGCAGCATCCTGGTATTTTCCAAAGCTGGAACTCCCAGTAAATTGGGAACTTGCTGTGCTGGGACTGCTCTGGGGAGAAACCTTAGCATCTCTGGGTACAGTTGTGGTTGGTGGAGACCTCAGAATATTCCAGGAGTCCAAGGGTTCCCCTGGAAGTCTGCCATTATGGGGCTCAGTAGGTTTTTTAGGGGAGGACAGCTGAGAACTCCCCCCAAGGACAAAACCTCTGCCACTGAATGGGAGGACATTCCTTATGTCCTGTCCACCTGATTTGCCTAAGAGAGGAAACAGTGTAAATGGACAACGGATGTCATCATCGTAAAAATAATTCAGCAGTTTACTTATCGTAAACGTTAAAAGTACAATGATACTCTAGAATTCAGTATTCAAACAAAGATCTTCAATGAAGTCTTTCTGTAACTACTGAGTCAAGTATTCTGCACTACGTTCATGCAGGAAAACAAAACCATTTCACCGAAATACAAGTTACGTCTTAATAAACCCAAAGAATCTACACTGCTACTGACTGACCGTGAATTAAACCACTAAACCAAATCTTCTCACAATAACCTGAGGCTGAACAGATCACCTGTGATGGTGCTGGAGGGGCTGTTCTTGCCCTTTGGTTGAGCTGGCGCCCTCTTATCTTGGTTCTCTCCTTTCTTGTGCTTCTTCCCATAGTTCTCAGGCTCTTTGATCTTCACGTAAGTGCCACCACAGGAGCGCTGATGTTCAGCCCACCACGGGTCTAGGGCTGAGGGAGGTCGGTTCATGGCACGTTTCACATAACCAAAGAAAGGCTTGCGCTTCTGGCAGGGCCCATTGCATCGCCACCAGTGCTGACGATACAGGTCCACCTCGTCATGGAAGGTGTGGTACACCTAAAAAGATGAAGGTTCCTCTTAAGATGGTTGACCCTGAGTGATTCAAGACAGCATGGCTGAACTTTTTATGGGACTTACAGTGATTTTTGACCCACTAGCTTGATTTATTCTGTTCATGTGCTTGCAGAACTCCGGGCCGTGACCATCTCGATCTCTGTTGTTTTGTGTCACAAACAGCAAAGCATGGATCATCTCATGTAACAGGGTCTGAAAAAGGGAGAAATAAACTCGTCTTACAGCTAATAAACTTTACTAATACTAGCAGTGTTTTAGTCAAATATAAACATGTTATGCAGGCAACCTGCATGCAAATAAAGATAAAAAAAAAACACATTCAGACAATTGCTTCAAGTAAAATACAAATTTATGGAATCTGCAGCATAACTAAACACTTCTACAAACCTGCACTAGGTCCTTGCGTGGTCTTAGTTTCAGCAACGGCTCACTTAGACGAATTGAGCAGAGGCCACCTCTGCCTTCATAAGAACACACTCCCGCACATCTGGAAATGGAAAATTAACAAGATCATTCTGCTAGGGCACAATTACAGTACTTGCTGAATAACACTTATTTATAGCACAATAGGGGGCCCAAGGGAGACAATATTTCAATGCACTGTGTACTTGTACATGGATGTGTTTACAATAACTACTGAGTCATGAATAACTGGTTGTGAAATGTTACGCTTACACTTTACTTGATGGGGTACAAATACTTACTAATAATTCAGTGACTACTGAAGTACAAATCATGAACAAATAGTTGTTACTGGAAATAAAAGATGCATCATGATTCACTAATGATGAGTAAACATGAGATTAGTATTTCACTTGTGTTATTCATTACTTGTTCCTTAAGTAGTTTCTTTAGTAGTTCACAAAGGTTTACAGAATTAATGGATATAGAAACCAATATGGTAACTGCTTAAGATAAAACTTGCATCACGATTCATGAATGAAGAAAAAATATGAGATCAGTATTTAACTTGTGTTATTTATGATTTCTTCTTTCAGTAATTCACACAGGTTTTCAGTATTAACAGATATTGTAACAAAACATGCGTCAAGATGCATTACTTTTACATTACATTTTTTAACACGAGAAAAGTAAAACTGTGGTTAATATGTAAGTAATATCATAATAGTGTATTATTTGGGCCCCGTCAAGGAAGGTGTTATATATATATATATATATATATATATATGACTTTTGAAAACATAAGGATCACGCAATATTTATGTATGTCAGTTAGTACGGTATACGTGTTGGTATATGAATAACACAAAACGGACATCTTAACCAATTTAAGATGGATATCGAGGGCTACTGACTTTAAACTTACAGTGTCATTCGGGGACTCCATTTAACCTCCACACCACCGAGTTTCCCCCAAAAGAACTTATCGTTGAAATCAAGGAACATCGCCCTAACATCGGGACTTGGATCAAGCATTTCCCACGACTCGTCCACTACCGATAAGGGTTTTTCGGGTGGAGCAGAATACGGAACAATTGCACTATTCACTTCGAGCTTTCTCTTCTTATTACTCTGCTCATAATTAATATCATCGCCCCATACAGAACTGGACGCCTCATAGTCAAACTGCTCCTGAAGCTGGACAGCCAGCAAAAAATCTTCATCCATTAGACTGACTGGATCCTCAACGACAAAAACAAACCGGTGCTAATCGTTAGCTACGTAGCCAAAGTGGGGATAATGTCATTCGGAAAAATCGCAATTGTTCCATTGCTGAAATTTTACTCTGAAAATTATTTTAATATTTTCAGCGTGTCTTAAAAACAGACTTAATTGTTATCAATACGTAATTGCCAGGAACATACACCCACGATCGCTGCCAGCTCACTGTTGTTAGATTACTATCTTTATTTCTGTTGAATTCTGGGATATGCCAAAGAATGCTTCCGCGTTAGAGGGCGCCCAGCTATAAAATTACACGGAGTTTCTATTTTTTTTTTGTTACAAAAAACTACGTGTTAGTTTAATACGCTATAGCTCCAGTTTCAAAATTTTGTATACACGTCGAAATATAAAACAGAACAGTATAAACTCTATTGAATTTACCAATATAAGTCCTAACTTGTAGCTCGTTGAAAAATGAGTACAAAGAATAGCATTGGCCAGCCGTTTTCAAATCCGGTCATGTGAACGGGAGTTGTTTTTCCTCTTTTGGATCTACCTGGGCGACTGGTCCAGCTAGCTAATGCTATTGTCCTGTTCGTAGACGTTTCGTGAATTTAAAAAGTAAAGAAAATCAGAAGATGGCGGACACTGGAAATAGGCTGCGTAAACAACTCGAATCGGCAAATTTCGATCCACAGAATTATGTCAAGCATCTGTCGCAGCAGTCCGATGGCGATAGAGACCTGCAGGAACACCGTCAAAAAATCCAGACGCTTGCAGACGAAACTGCGCAAAATTTAAAGAAAAACGTCTATAAGAATTACAGACAGTTCATCGAGACTGCCAAAGAAATTTCGTATTTGGAGAGTGAGATGTACCAGTTGAGCCACATTTTGACGGAACAAAAAAGTATAATGGAAAGCATAACTCAGTCTTTGCTTTCAACAGATAAAGACGAAACTGCAAAAGAAATGTTGGCAGCCTTCCCAAAGGAAACAGAAGAAGTCAAACAGAGAACACTAACGACATTGCTGGAGAAAGTAGAGGGATGTAAAAATATAATGGAGACCCCTGGCAGATATTTGGTGTACAATGGAGACTTATTCGAATATGACGTTGATCATATGGCACAGATCCAAAAGGTCCATGCCTTTCTGATGAATGACTGCCTTCTTATTGCCACCTGGCTACCCAACCGCCGTGGTGCTGTTAAATATATGTACAATGCGCTGTATGACTTGGAGAGCTTTGCTATTGTTAATGTGAAGGACAACCCTCCAATGAAAGACATGTTCAAAATCCTGATGTTCCCAGAAAGCCGCATTTTCCAGGCAGAGAATAGTAAGATAAAGAAAGAGTGGCTTGAGATTCTTGATGAAACTAAGAAGAATAAAGTTGTTAAGGAGAAACATAAGAAAGAAGAGGAAGTGCCAAATTCACCTGTGAGAACTGAGGTTTCTAATAACCCCTTTGATGAAGAAGAGACCGTAGAATCAGAGGAAGTGGTAGATTTGAGCATGGAGTGGATTCAAGAGCTTCCAGAGGATTTGGATGTGTGCATTGCTCAGAGGGACTTTGAGGGTGCTGTTGACCTCCTGGACAAACTTAATGAATACCTGAAGGAGCAACCTGTAAGTCAACGGGTGAAGGAATTGAGGGGGAAGGTGGATGAGCGTGTGCGTCAGCTGACGGAGGTGCTGGTGTTTGAGCTTTCCCCCGATCGCTCACTTCGGGGGGGTCCCAAGGCCACTCGTCGGGCGGTTTCCCAGTTGATCAGGCTTGGCCAGTCCACCAAAGCCTGTGAGCTCTTTCTTAAGAACCGCGCAGCCGCGGTCCAGACTGCCGTCCGCCAGCTGCGCATCGAAGGGGCGACTCTCCTCTATATCCACAAGCTCTGCAACATCTTCTTCACAAGCTTGTTGGAGACTGCCAAGGAGTTTGAGACGGACTTTGCTGGCAACAATGGCTGCTACTCTGCCTTTGTGGTCTGGTCCCGGTCAGCCATGAAGATGTTTGTAGATGCCTTCAGCAAACAAGTGTTTGACAGCAAGGAGAGCCTGTCCACAGCTGCGGAGTGTGTCAAGGTGGCCAAAGAGCATTGTAAGCAACTCAGTGAGATTGGCCTGGATCTCACTTTTACGCTGCAGTCACTGCTGGTCAAGGACATCAAGGCTGCCCTTCAAAGCTACAAGGAGATCATTATCGAGGCCACCAAGCACCGCAACTCGGAGGAGATGTGGCGGAGGATGAACCTAATGACCCCTGAGGCATTGGCTAAGCTAAAGGATGAGATGCGTGCCTGCGGTATGGGGAACTTTGAGCAATACACAGGGGATGACTGCTGGGTGAACCTTAGCTACACCGTCGTGGCCTTCACAAAGCAGATGATGGGCTTCCTGGAAGAAGGCCTGAAGCTGTACTTTCCTGAGTTGCACATGGTGCTTCTGGAGAGTCTGCGAGAGGTTATTTTGGAGGCCTTGCAGCACGTGGACTACAGCTTGCGGTGTGAGCAGGATGCAGAGAAGAAGGCTTTCATTCTCAAAAATGCCTCTTTCTTGCATGAAACCGTGCTTCCTGAGGTGGAGAAGAGGTTTGAGGAAGGAGTGGGGAAACCTGCCAAGCAGCTGCAAGATTTGAGAAAAAGTTCTCGGCCAATGCGTGTCAACCCTGACAGCACTATGTCCTTAGTTTAGGAGCAGGGAAGGTGTAGTGTTATGCAAATATCAGTGTGACTCAAGGACTTGAATTATTACTGGTGTGGGGCAAACCATGTTTGTTTGTTTTTTTCATTGTATGGCAGTTTTTTTTTTGTTTGTAAATTATGTTAATTGCAATCTATTCAAATGTTACTGTTCTCATTTTTAATTTGATATAATTTAATATTTACAGTAGAATTTAAAAATAAATAGGAGAGAGCAGAGGAGTTAGAGTAACAAAATACATATGTGCAAAGATCTAATATCCAATATGCTTGTTTTAAAATATGACCATCTTAGCTGATGGCATTTTCTGTGCTTTCAGGGATGAGGGGGATCTTTGATTATATTTCACATCTTGGAAAGGTTCCACATGCCAATGAAACCAACACATTTCAAATGAAACGCATTGCTAGCTGTGTGGCTATTAACAGAATTATGCTAGTATACGGAACATTCTCTTCAGTTTTAAATGCTCTGTGACACTAGACTTTAAATGTATATACAAAGGGAAATGATCTCACAACAGTGTGACTCTGTATCTTGTATTAAAAATAAACAATTTAAGAAAATGTATATCTTTTTTATTAAGTTTGTTATAAATATAGTCGTTACTGAGAGCAAGTAGTGTCTTGAACAGACGGGGAGAATCCTGGCTTTTGGACAACCTAGGCATGGATTCACTGCCTTGGGGGTGGAATCTTGTAATTCTATCCAGTCAGTTATACTCTGCTGGCCTGGATTTATGTCTATAATTAATCTCCCTGTTTTCAATTAGAAATGAAATATTTTCTTAATTGTTCTGAGAGTTAAGAGGCATACTATGGAAATCATCTATCAATGATATATTGTTTTAATATTTAATATTTATTTCTGCTATATTGAAAACGATAAATATCAGTCATTACAGGAATAACAAAAGACCTGATTTTGCTTTATGCTCATTGCACTGAGTCTTATTTACATCTTAGTTACATTTCAGAAATACTGAAATGATTCTCCAAATGAAGATAATCGTATATTCGTAAAGAAATGTTTGAAAAATGGGCTATCCAATCTCTAGCTACTAATCATGTTGAAAATTCATGTCAATGTAATACTGATCTTTGGAAATAGCGAGGATTTGATAATTTACACGAACCCCTTTGGTCGAAGCAGTTTTACATTTTCATTTTGCACTCAGTCTTTTACAGTACCATTCATAGTTCCTTTGAATCTCAAGCCCCTGCATGTCAGTGGTGGTGAGTAATTCTATTTCAATTTCCTGCGGTATGAAAACCCTATAGCAACAAATGAAGAGGTATTATATAGTTATGACTTCTTTCCATATTAGCTTTTTCTTAAAAAAAAACTAACTTTATTATCATTCATTATAATAGCACTGAGAATATGCAATTTAACTGGTCAGTTTCATTCTCTGTTGAAATGTTTTTCCAGTTCAACCATCACAAATGTTGGTTATTTGTAATGTAATTATATATTTACTTTTTGTTTACTGATATATTAAACATGTCAGTAATACAGATAAGATAAATGCTTATGTAAAAGGAATCTAAGACACGAACCGCTAATTATGCAGAAACAAATAAATTAGAAATGTTTGATTACACTGTCGGAAAAAAGGTACAGTCCAGTTGCAGTTTTGTTCCCCAAGGTACAGACAACATTAATATACCCCCAATGGTACAAAATGTTCCTCAGAGTCCATTTCTGTACATTAAATTACACTAAAAGGTAAATTTACCTACAGCAAGGGTAGAACTGGCAGATCCTTGAGGGTACAGCCCCAGAGACAAGTAATGGTACCCTCAAAGGTACAAATTGGTACATTTTTCTGACAGTATACCATAATTGATACAAAACAATTTTCAATTTGAGTATTCAGACAGAAGTTCTTTTCTGCGCAGAATGGATGTAAAATTGAATCACTTAATGTCCATTATTTTAAAAGAAAATACTGAATTATATCTAAATACATTTTTGAGTCCAACTGCACGTTTTCTTTGTGTGTTTTGAATTTATCAGGGCAAAGCTGTATAATCTATCTACAGCATTCTAGTTTTATAATACATTAAGACTGAGACAGCGCTACTTGGTTAAAAGTTTTTCGTAAAGCTGTTTTTTGTGCCATTTATACAAAATAACGAATTTGAATGGTGTCATTCAATAAATTTCTATGACAGGTGGGTAGATAAGCATACTATAATCTGTACTTCTTTCCAGGATTTTGAATGCTTTTTTTTCCTGTACAAATGCACAAGGGTCTTGCATAGATCACAATCGTTAAACAGTAATCATTATAATTAATACAAGTGTGGATTCTATACTATGAAATAACGGTTCAGAGAAAAAGAGAAAGAAAAACGTTAACTTTTCAGTATTATGTGTAAAATTTACATTTCACTCCAGCATGCAAAAATGGAAAACGTACGCGTGAGTGACCCTTATTTAAAAAATATAATTGGGAATACAAATCTCTTCTCCTCTAGTATTGTACATTTCATATATTTCAGGATATTTAAAAAGTTGCATATTCTACAATAAATATACATTTGCCCCTTAGTAATTTAACAAGCCCAATCTCTAATAATTTGCATTAAAGACATTTAAACTGACGCCTTATGATTCACCAATCTACCCGCGTTTAACAATCTATCTGCGTTAGATATCTGCTCACGAAAACCAATCCTTTCAGCCCACGGTCATTTAAGCAGTGAGAATCTCATTTACGTGGGTTTTGCTACGTTCCTCGGAGATAAAGGGAAATGTAGTTCTCAATTTTTTGGGTTCGGAAGCAAACGAACTAACTCTATCAACGTTCTGACGACGTAAAATGTATAGACTACAATTCCCACAATCCCACTTCACGATGCGCTTGCGTAGAGTGGGTGAAGGGAGCTGTCCGTATCAGATAGTGCTGTTCTGCTTTCATTGACCGCCGCTCCTGTCTTGTGTGTGTTGGCGTTTCATGGACGCGATGGACGAAGAATTAAAATGCCCCGTTTGCGGTTCTTTCTTCAAGGATCCGATTATTCTGCCGTGTTCACATAATGTTTGCTTGGCTTGCGCCCGAAATATCATCGTTCAGACCCCAGAAGGCGAAACACCTCCGCATAGCGGTGCGTCAGGCACCTCCGATTACGATTATCTGGATATGGACAAGATGAGCATGTATAGCGAAACGGACAGTGGCTACGGATCATATACCCCATGCCTGAAGTCTCCGAACGGCGTGAGGGTGTTTCCCCCGGCGCTAGTTCACCGGCACTGCTCCATCACATGCCCCCTTTGTCACCGAAGCGTCTCTTTGGATGAACGGGGGCTGAGGGGCTTCCCACGGAACCGGCTACTGGAAGCGATCGTAGCCCGGTACCAGCAGAGCCGATCGATAGCCGTGAAATGCCAGCTGTGCGACCGAAACCCAGTCGAGGCTACTGTAATGTGCGAGCAGTGCGACGTGTTTTACTGCACGCCATGTCAGCAGCGATGTCACCCTTCCCGCGGACCGCTGGCCAAGCATCGCCTGCTGCCGCCGACTCAAGTGCCCGGCGCTAGCCAGCAGCAGCCGACCGCGGCTCGCAAACTGGCGACGTGCGCGGAGCACGATCTGGAGAATTACAGCATGTACTGTGTCAGCTGCAAGACGCCAGTGTGTTACCAGTGTCTGGAAGAGGGCAAGCACGCCGCGCACGAGGTCAAGCCTTTGGGTGGCACGTGGAAGCAGCACAAGGTAATGGCAAGGAGTGTGTGCGTAGGTGGTAATTTGCAATGTTGTTTTACAATCATTTATTAACCCCAAGTTAAAAGCAAACCCAAACCCCAAAGTCAAGTCATCGGCAGCTTTCCCGCTGAGCACAAATACAGCCAAAATATCTAAAGCACAAAATCATAGTCAAACTGAAAATAATCGTATAGTAGATTAGATGTTATCTTCAGCGTCTTGCTTTATAGTTGCTTCTCTTTATGTAGTTATTGCAAATCGTCCCACTTGAATTCATCGTCGACTATTTCATTTCGTTCGGCGGTAGCAGAAACGTACCATTAACCTCAAATAAGAGACAGGACAGTGGAACAATTATGGCTGATTATGGGCAACCAGAAGAGAATCAAAAGATCGCTCCAGTAATACATCAGCGTAAGTGGAGCAGGATCGATGAGCCCCAACGTCGCGTTCATTTGGCTCCGTGTTTAATGAAAGGGCACCTATATTGACAGAGTGTCGGGCTCGATGAGAGGAGTGGTATAGAGTATCGGCCATGTGAGTATATGTATCACAAATTTACAGAAATCTTGCGGTGTACAAAGTAAGACGCTCTCAGAAAAACGGTTAAAATTTGTACCTTTGCTTGTCACTGGGGCTGTACCCTCTTAAGGCACAGAAATGACTCAGAGGAACATCCCAAAGGTACAAACAGCATTAATGTACCATCAGTGGTCCATTTCTGTACCTTAAAAAAATACAATTTCCTACAGCTGAGGCTACAATTGGCAGACCCTTGAGGGTACAGCCCCAGTGACAAGCAAAGGTACAAATTTTTACCTTTTTTTTCTGAGAATGCATAATGGGAACTATATCTTGCAATGCACAATGTAGGCCTAAAATAATGTCATAATCAAGATATAATTAGAATATTTAAATATATAGTTTATAAAATACCTGCAGGTGTACTTTTTTTTTTAATGAATTGTCTAAAAACAAAAGGTGCAAGTTACACTGAGCTGTGCGGCAATGTTGCTGCCCAGTTAGTGCCGATCTCCGCTGATGAAGGGTGACGTATGACCATCCCCGCCGTGGGGGGGAGATCCTGGTGGGGGGGGGGTGGGGGCGATAATAGGGCAGCCTGCACTGATAATAATCTTTGCTCCGGCTTAATCAGAAGTGAAGGCTCCCCGGCGTGCGGGGGCCAGTGGTGGCGGGGGCCAGTGGTTTCCTATGTGATCAGATTGCTTACATTGGAGTAACGTTGGCGGGGTGGGGGGGGCAGGAGGTGTCTGCCAGTGTGTGCAAAAGCAGAAATGTTTTGTTACAGGCGGGTTACACGCTAAACATGAACTTTATATTTGTATCCGACTTACAGTCTTTGTATACATATAAAGATTAAGGAAATGTATGATTATAGGTCAAATGATATGTATATACCAAAATCAAAGTTAGATGTAAATACCAATACCAGTCAAATAAAACAACTGGCATATTTCAAATATCTCTTATTTGGTGGTAGGGCGAACGTGCATACAGTAGGTTAATGTGTATTAATAGCATGAAAAAAATGTTCAGGGAATGTAGAGGAAAGTCGAACAGTGTCATTTCCGGCGAATGTCCTGTCGAGTGATGAGTGTGAAGGCGGTGATACAAGCATCTGTCTAAAGCTTTCAGAAAGATCACAAATTCAACAGAGTTACAAATCCCCTTTCCTGTAATTTATCTTATATTTTCATCAGTTTTAAATAAATTATTCAGGAACAAAGTTGAATTTCTTATTTAGCTATTTTGTGTTTCTGCTTTGTCAGAAGGCGTTGCTGCACTGTAAATATTTAACATGAAATTTATTTTCCCCAGTCCGCCTCTTCTATGACAGTTGGAGCCGGTGCTGTAATTTTAGAATGAATCATCGTGTATCATGCAGGATTAGCGAGTGTGCAAATGAATTGAAGGTGGTTAGGGAATGAGTGGGCCTTGCGGGGGATCCAGATTTCCGGATATACGGCGGATTTAGATCTTGGCAGAGCGTCGGTGGAGAGCAGGTTAGATTGGTTAGTGCGCCGCTCGTTAGTTGCAGACTGGTTGCTATGGCCTATATCTCCCTTCAAGCACGTGTCTCCAGACACAGCAGGAGATAAAGGAGGGGTTAATGTGTCTGACATGCCCTTCTGCTGCTCCGCCGACCCGCGGCACGGGTGCTTTGGGGTCAGAAGCTTCTAGCAAAGGCCGTTCAGGTGTGAACCTTCTGGGGGTGAGGCAGCTCACGCTGGTGGTGCAGCCTCATCGCCGTTTCCCCAGTAGGTGTTGGGTGGGTGTTCTGAAGGCTACATCCTGTCTCTGCGTGGATAAGAGTTTGAAATGCACTGTGCACCTAGCCGCGTTGCCATGGAAATGCAGTGCCATTACTTTAAAACCATGTGAATATTCCATTAATTTGCCACATAAATAATTCTAGGACCAGGACTAGTGTTAGGCCTGCTGCTGTACACTGTGTACCTCGTATCTTTTAAAATAAAAATATACAAAACTAAAAACAAAAAAAAAATGTTGAAAATATCCTGCAGGCGAAGTGTGATTCATACAGTCTTGCCTGTTTTTTTTTTTATATATATATATATCTGGCACCTTTCATAAATGTGTGCCCACTTGCAGCTACCCCTTACATAAAGAGCTCTTTCTTACAGCTAATAGATACCTAAAAGTCCCCATTATATGAAATTATCAGCATATTCATGCATTTTTAATAAGGTGAATCCTATCAATATTTCATGGATCTTTAAGGATCTTATTGAAACCCGTGTAAAATAAAAAAAGACCCTTTTTTAAATACAGCCTTGACGCGCTAAATCACTAAGCTCTGCCACATTCGCCTCCTCCGTGATCCCCCCACTGCCTTTCTTGCGTGGCGTAAACAGTGCCGGTGAGTGGGTTCCATTACTGCGAGGAACCGTAGATCACAGTGGGAAGAGGCTGGCGAGGGGGGGGAGGTGCTGATGCAGCCACGCATGGCCGCATAGGGGTGGCGGATGCTAATGCGAGCAAGTCCGTGACCCCCCCCCCCCCCCCCCCCGATGCACATTCCCGGAATCAAGGTCACCGTCCCTGACATTATTTTATGGTTATAGCATTGAATGCATCGCCGATTATCTGATTATACTGGGGGTGTTTAGTTGCATTTAATAACACATTGGTTCGCTCAGTGGATGGACAGGCAACACGCAGATATCCTGCCTATTTATTTGACCGCTTCCCGTATCATATAACAGAAGACTGGACGTAGCCAAACTGCAGTCGATACTTTGTCTAACTGACTTCACATTTTTATGCATGTTTTTTTGTCACTGCTGAACCGATATTGGTGCCTTATAAAGCCAAATATTTCTGTTATACATCAGAACACACTATACGCTCATTAGTTCTGCTCCACTTTTAAATTAGTGCATTGTCTCATTGTCCTGTTGGGTCTGTTTTTGCAGTTGTCCTTCTTGTTACCCGTCTTTCAGATCAGGCCGGGCTTTGATCATCCGGCCGAATGGAACGTTTGCTTAACAAAGACAATGGAGGCGTCGGCGAATTGGGGCGATCAAAGCCCCGATTAGCATGCTAAGCGCGCAGCGAAATGAACAATCATACTACTAATTGAACAAATTAATGAAATGGTGTAAATTGAAATTAGTAGATTAGCAGATAAGGAGAAATATATAAAAACGTATAATTTATTGCCTGCTGTCTGGCGACACTTAGGATTGAGCTTGCCCACCCCCCTTCCCCGCTCCCCCCCCCCCAAAGGAAATCCTCCCTCTGTTCAGGCTGTCTTCTTCAGGGGGGCAAACCGCAGGAAGGGGGTAGACGGCTTCCAGGGACTGTTCCTAGAGCCAAGGCTGGTTTGGCCGATAAATCACTCACTCGCCTGTTGGCCACGTAGCCATCTCGACAATCCAGATGGTCTATTAGGGAACCGTGCGAGTTTGGTTTGATTTAGGGGCCTTCCCGGGTCATGCTGAGACTTGGGGAGGGGGCCCGGAGGATGCAGAGCAGGTGGGGACGTGAGCCGTGGAAGGGAGCCAGATCAGTCACAGCAGGGTCTGTGTTTCTGGTAATTAATCATCACTCATGGGTAAAGGTCCTACAAGGGGCTGGAACACGAAAGACACACACATGCAAATCTCGGAATGATGCGAATTTAATTGTGATTAAATCCGCAGCTTGACTACTAAACATAATTATTTTTTTTTTTCTAGTGGGACTCCAATTGCATGTGCAGGCGACATTTCTGTCATTCTTGTACATATGTACAGCAAGGGATTTTTATAAGGTGCAAAATATAATTTATGAAGTATATTTTCATGCCAGCGTTTAACGGCGTAACACAGTATGCCAGGGAAGAAGTCAGAAATGAGGATTTATTTTTAAATGTGGCGAGAGAAACAGATTTCACACCTCGGGCGTCGCGTCGCGTATAAACAAAACGGTGGAACCACCGCGCTCCTCATTGTCTCCCATTTGCAGTGCCAGCTCTCCCAGGCCTTAAACGGCGTGTCAGACAAAGCCAAGGACGCCAAGGAGTTCTTGGTCCAGCTGAAGATGATGCTGCAGCAGATACAGGTAAAGCTCCCGACGGCCGGAGAGATGCTGGGCGCTTTGGAAATAGCTGGAAGGGTGATTAAGAGGCTGAAGAGCCGGGACCATGTGTGCTGTACATTGGGGAGCGAATTAGTCACGACCTGACTCAGATTCAGAATGAAATGAAGCTCAATGAGCTCTTAGTCAAGTGTATTTTTTTTTTGGTCATTTTCGTATCTCATCACTCTAAACTGTATAAGCAGCTAGAATATGGATGGTTGGATGGATGGATGGATGATGGATCAAGGGATGGATGGATGGGTATCTTTGTGATTTAAAAATGATCCTATTTAGTTATTTAATGTTTGTTTCTCTATTTGGATCAGGAAACAAAAACTAAACAAAAACAGTCTGTGTTTCAAACAGACATGTTATAAAACTAACATCTGCATTCCCATTAGAAGTCTAACGTTTAACCTTCATAAGCGAAACAAGAGAAGGTGCCGTCTGTAATGTAAATGAGGGACGAGCTTGAAGTGTTCATGTTAAAAGTGGAGAAGGAGGCGTTTTTCTCTGGTCTCTGAGAAGGAGAGCTGGGGACCCCGTTAGCTCTAGCTTTCTAGGCAGAGCCATAATAACGGAGCACATTGTGCCATTTTCCCGTGTCTTATTTTACTCCACTTTGAACTCCAAAGGATTATGGGAGGGCTTTTATTTTTAGACCATAGCTTGTAAAACATTATTTGCTCGCCCAGAGGGCAGAAAAGAATTTATTAGTGGCACCGAAGCCGCATAACGAAGCTTTGGCTGGAAAAACAAGCAATAAAAACCTGACCTTGGGTACAGACTCTGACAGATTGGGTGTCTGCGGTATCCTGTCCTAACGATGCTGATGCAGACATTGTGTTTTTGGGTTCTGGTTCCTGTACTGGTCAAGGACTTCCTGATTAAAATTCTGTGCTCAGGAACGTCATTCAAATCAATTATTGATTTTACAGTGCCAACGATGACTTTGCGGCTATTGGATAACGTGCGTTATCGCATTAATGCCAACGTATATTAACGTAAGTCCTTGTCCCCTTGGCCCCATCTGGGCTTCTTTCCCCTCAAGCGGGTGATGCCTCTCCTTGTTACGCTCTGCAGGAGAACGGGGTGGAGTTTGAGGCCTGCCTGGTGGCCCAGTGTGACGCCCTCATTGATGCACTCAGTCGGCAGAAAGCTAAGCTCCTCACCAAGGTGACCAAGGAGCGCGAGTACAAGCTAAAGGTGGGTGCTGCTTTTCGGGGGGAGGGGGGTACGCCATTTCCTCTGGCTCGTTTCCACCAAAGCTTGATGTTTCCGGATCGATCTAAACATCCTCAGCACTTCCTTTCACATGGTTTCAGGCCCGGCTACACAGGCCTAGTCCAGCCAATGAAGAGCCTGGCTCACCCCAAAGCCAACCAATCACAAGTTATTGGTCATTGTAACCAGGAAGAAAGCAGGTCGTTTTTTAAGACAGAATCTTTGAACTCTTAAACTCAGACATCTGAGGATCCTCTCCCAAGAATCCTGTATTTACTCTGCATCTTCGAGCTGTAGCAAGAGTCTAGATTATGTGGAAGATTCTCTTTGCAACTCGCTAGTTAGCCCTGATTACCAGTTCGATGAATTTGCTTGTTATAGTGAGTTTTTAATTTGATGGATTCAGGCAGGAAAAAGAAACTGTTATTCTGTTTGATTCTTACTGAAGTCTAGCAGACTCTTGTGCAGTTTTATTACAGCTTTTATGAAAGGTAATTTCTTTGACACAAATGTAACATTTCTTATCCATAAGGACACATGTAAGCCTACATTTTTGTAAATGTATATGATCTGAATGCCTTTGCAAATCCAAAAATCTGCTATAACCCAAATAAAAAAACGGTAGCTTCTTGTTTAAATTTGCAAATTTAATTAGCGAGCGGCTTAATCAGCTGTAATTGGTTAAGAGCTGAGCTGTTACAGGCCAATGACTGGGAAGGTCATGGCAGTAGGTCACATGAAGACCTACCGAGTGCTGCAAATCTACAGACACAGATATTATCATTACATTAACTGTGTCATGCTCCTTATCAATGAACAGCACCGACTGATGTACTCCTCCATACTAAAGGTACAGTATATATAGACAACAGTATTCAGACACACTTCTCAATTATTGAATTCAGGTGTTTCAATTCAGACCCACTGCCACAGGTGTTTAAAATCAAGCACCTAGGCATGCAGTAAGATTTACCGTACAAACATTTCTGAGAGAGTGGGTCGTTCTGAAGAGGTCAGTGAATTTCATGAAATTTCCTCCCTGTCAGATGTATCAAGGTCACCTGTAAGTGGTATTATTGCAAAATGCTGGATATGGTTTAGGAACGACAGAAACTCAGCCACAAAGTGGCAGACGACGTAAAGCAATAGCTCAGAGTCACTGAGGACTGAGGTGCATAGCATGTAAAAGTCACCAACACTCTGTTGATTCAATAACTGCAGAGTTCCAAACTTCCTCTGGAATTGAACCCAGCACAAAAATATTGTGCACCGATACTGTGCATGGCTGAGTAGCTGCATGCAAGCCTCACATCACCAGGGGCAATGCCAAGCGTCGGATGGAGCAGTGTAAACCATGCTGCCACTGGGCACTGGAGCAGTGGAAACATGTTCTGTGGAGTGACGAATCTCTGTCTGGTAGTCTGATGAATAGGTCTAGGTTTGATGATACCAGGAGAAAGCTACCTGTTGTTTCTCAGGGATTGGGCGTGACCCCTTAGTTCCACTGAAGGGCACTCTTAATGCTGCAGCGTACCAAGACATTTTGGACAAATCTATGCTTTGAATTTTGTGGGAACAGTTTGGGGATTGAAGGCCCTTTTCTGTTCCAGCATGACTGTGCCCCAGTGCACAAAGCAAGGTCCATAAAGACATGGCTGGGTGAGTTTGGGGTGGAAGAACACAGAGTCCTGTCCTCGACCCCATCAAACACCTTAGGGATGAACTAAATTGAAGATTGCGAGCCAGGCCACATCCAACATCAGTGCCTGACCTCACAAATGCCCTTCTGGATGCATGGGCAAACAAACACTCCCAAAATCTTGTAGAAAACCTTCCCAGAAGAGTGGCAGCTGTTATAGCTGCAAAGGGGGGACCAGCTCCATACTGATGCCTATGGATGTAGAATGGGACGTGATACAAGTTCCTGTAGGTGTAATGGCCAGGTGTCCCAGTTCCTTTGTCCATAGCATATCAGCTGTTGCCTTTTCCAGGTTTTTTCCCCCCTAACCTTTCCATGGTAATCTCTGATTGGACAAGCTGTTAAACTGACAGGTTTATATATAATAGCCGTGTTTGTCAAGTGCCTTTTCTGACACGGTTGTGACAGCTGAGTCATTATTTAGCGAATTTCCAGGCTGCCAAATTCAGAAATTGCTACCTATTATTAAGTCAAAATAAATAAATAAAAAGAGACCCCAACATGAGATGACATCAGTTTTCAGTTGCTCAATGATCTGTGGTGTTGGGTCTCAAATGGCTCCTGTTCCAGTTCTTCCCTTTTGAGGCAGTAAAACGGCACAAAAGCTTTTGCCACTGGCTGCCTTTCAGCAGAATGCAGCCACTCTGTGATACTGAAATGTCAATAGACTTATGAACATCTGTTTCAAGAGCAATCACAGTTGTACACAGTTAATAGAAGCTAGGAACATTGCGCTGTGTACATTCTGCTGGAAAAACTGCATGATTCAGTTTAACAGACATATTTAAAACTGCGACGGCATCCTGTCCTGGGTGTTCCCCTGCTTTGTGCCCTAATTTTTCTGGGATCGACTCCAGGCCCACCATGACTGTATATAAGCAGCACGGCAGACTTATGAATAGAATAGTGATGCTTTATTTATCCTTGAGGGTAAATTGGCCAGTTTTTGCTTATCCAGTCCAGCTCTCCATGAGACGCACAGACACCTATACACGTGAGAGCGAGTTCTGAGGTCAGAGAAGCCAGTTTAAAGGCCTACTTAATGGCCTTTAACGGGATTTGAACCAGCGACCTTCTGTAACCCGCAGAGTCACACAGCGACAAAGCTTACAGCACCTGATATTCTCAGGCTGCTTTCCTTCCAAGTACTAATCAAGCACAGCCATGCTTAGCTGCTGAGACTATTCAGGGTATTAGCTATATAATATGGACAAATGAATGGAAGGGTGGGTGGATTTAAATATGCGTGTACTGCGTTCTCATACATGATACATGGATTATGACCTGTAGTTATGTCACTGCAGAACCTTCCACACAAGACACAAGTATTACGAAATGTATTTCCGTTTGTCATTGGCGATGGATGCTGTGAGCATGGGTTTGAACCCAGTTGTGTCATGTTCGTGGAGGACAGGTGGTGCGGGACCAGATCACACACTGCACCATGAAGCTGCGTCAGACCACGGGAATGATGGAGTACTGCTTAGAAGTCATCAAGGAGAACGACCCCAGCGGTTTCCTGCAGGTACCGTCTGAGGGGGTGGGGCTTAAGACTGGGTAATACTGTGTCTGACTGTCAATGTTTGTCCCATGTCTTGTGCCATGAGTTGCATGTTCGGTAGGTGGCTTAGTGAGTAGCACTGTCGTCTCATGCCTCCGCGATTGGGGAGTTTGAAGCCGGCCTCTATACGGAGTGTGAAGGTTCTTCCCATTTAATGTGGGTTTCCAAACCGATTTGTAAATTGGTGTATGCCTGGCATTCAATCCGGGGTGCGACCCTGCACTGCAGCGGTCTACAACCATTTTAACCGTGGTTTCATGCCACACATATAATTTATTTTACGAATAAAATGATCTGGGGAGCTATGAAGATTATTTTACAATACGTGAAGTTGACTTGTCGCACTCGATGTAATGTTTGAAAGGTCAGCCTGTCGATCACCATCCACCGGAATGCGAGCACTGATGTACTGCATGGGTAGTTGGAATATGGATAACGCGTAGCATACTGCTTGTTTGTTTACACTGATCATAACGTGCAGTGCTTTACAATACAGCTATGGATACATTACAGCCCGATTACCACACACTTATATAGTTCCTAGAGGCTGAATGGTGTATTTTGCGTTGGCTTTAATATACATTTATATACTCTCAGTAGAAGCTAAATATTCATCCAGCATCTTTGAATATTTTTTTGGTAGCTTGACCCCTTTAAAAGGCTCCCAGCGGAATAAAACTTTTGCGTTTAAGACAAACGTATAGAAAGAAGCATTTCACTTCTTTGCATCTTTTTTGTAAGACACTGTCTCCTTCTTCTGATGTCCAAGCAGAACTTGTAGTTTTATGAACGCAGGATTTGCCCTAAGAATGTGTAAATATAGCGGAACAATCCAGCCACCTTTCTGCGGGTTACCGTCTCCGTCTTTGGAGAGCACGATCGTCAGCTGCTGTCTGATCCATCAGCGGTGATCGACTCGTCCTCCTGCTCCGCCCTCAGATCTCAGATGCCCTGATCAGGCGAGTCCTGTCGTCCCAAGACCAGTGGGTGAAGGGAGCCCTGGAGCCCAAGGTGGGCCCCGAGTTTGACCTGACGCTGAACACCGACCCGCTCCTGCAGGCTATCCTCCAGCTAGACCTAGTCCAGGGCAAAGGTAGGCCTCAGATCCAGGCTGGCCTAAACCCGAAGCTCGCAGCAGCGTTCCTTACGGCTGTCTCTTTTCCCTCTTCATGCCCTGACCATCTGTAGGATGTGTCAATTTGTCGAGTGCCGATTAGACCGTTTTTTTCATTATGCATTTATCATTTTCCATCGGCTCATTGCTATCACTGTAAAATTCATTTACAGTTTATTTGCAATGCATTTGGCTCTGAGCTAGCAGGGTAACAGTAGCTAAATTGGCTGTCTGTTCTCTAGTGGGGTAATTATCAGTTGGACCCAATCTGTGTTAAATTAAATCGCTCTGTGAAACAGCCCAGGATTATTCCGTCACTAAACACGTAATTGATGGAAGCACATTCAATTATGCCGAGTTCCAGAACAGCCCCTCACCCCCTCAAGGCTCTGTGGCCAGGATCCTTTTCTGCAATGGCTTGATCTAATTTCTGAGGCTTCAAAGACATTCTCAGTGAACGTAGATCAGAAACTAAAGGATGTTAAGTGTGTAATCCTGAATGCCAGCTTATGTCAACAACACATTAGACGAGTAAAATGTGCTTCAGACAAAAAACTGATATTTGCAGATGTGCAAAAGAAAATGTGATTTTGCAAAACAGACCACGCCATGCTTATTTCTAAATAAAAGCATTGATTTTACAGTAAAGAGCTGAAAGTCTTAAATGATGCGACATGAACAGGAACTGTGCACTCCGCCGATTCTCGGCCAGGCAGGCTGTGTGGATTCGCTGTTCCGGGGTCGCCGGGGAAACGCTTTGATCACATATCGTGTTGCAGGTTTTCGGGAATCTCCGTTATTGACACACATGCATGCAGGTGGACAGAAAGAGGCGGGAATCCCTGGAGGTATTTAATGGCTGCTGCCCTTTACTGTAACCCCCTCGGCTCCGGAGGGGGGTGGGGGTGGGGGGTGTTGGCGTACACATTCACTCGCTCTCTCTCTTCTGCTATGCATGACACCACTTCATGCCACACATATCATTTCCCACACCCCTCCCCCCCCGGCCAGTGAAAACCGTGGGTCCTAACTCGTCCCGCCCTGCCTGCTCTGTTCCAGCTGAGACCTCCAAAGTGCCCCCAGCCCCTCTGCTGCAGCTAGAGCAGTGCTGTACGCTAAACAACAGCGCCACCTTGGCCTGGCGGGTGCCAGTGCCGCCCGGCGGGATCGTGGACGGATACGTGCTGGAGCTGGATGATGGCGATGGCGGCCAGTACAGGGTACGGACCCCCTGGGGGGGGGGGGGGGGCGTTGGTGAATGGGCGGGGTCTGTGGAGCTGGAGGCAGCAGTTTGTTGCAGAGTTAAGATGGAGTCACATTGCGACCCCTGAGAAAATGACATCATAGAGATATTCCCAGTGAATATTGAGCTGTGGATTATGGGTAGACCTGCAGGGCAAATAGTATAAAGAATTATAAACCCCTCAGTTTTGCAGTTTAGTTTCACTCGTTATGTGTACATATAGTACTGTGCAAAAGTCATAGGCAGTTACAGAAAATGACATTTAAATGATGTTCCTGTTGGTGTAAAACTATGATTTCATGTCTGTTAAAGTGTGTCAGCTTAGTCATTTCAAAACTTCTCCTAAAGTCACCCAGTAATTGCAGCGACCGTCTAATGCCACCATGTATTAGTTGACTCATCCACCAGCATAACCTGTTTTGCTAATCAATACCTCTTTGAGTTATTTAATCAACTAATCAATTAATTTAAAGTGAGCCGGATGTGAAATGTAACAAATCCTTGGAACACCTGGGGTGTTTGGGAACTGAAGCGATGTTCTACAGCCGTCCAACAAGGTATCAGTAACCTTTTGGAGAACTGAAGAAACTCTTGTTAATTTTATTGTATCATTCTTACGTCACGATGTTAAATTAATTTATTTTTTCCCTACAAATATGGACTTACTACCCATACGAACAGCTTTAAACATTTTCTTTGCCTAAAGCTTTTGCACAATACTGTATACATTTCTGATTATTCTTGTTGATTAGCAGATTATATTTTTCCAGTGAGAAGTGCAGTGCGCTTTATACAGCTCAGTATTTCCAGAGGCTCTTCACACAGGACAGTTGGGGGCCACAGCAGCGTTGTCGTGAGCCAGGCGTAGCAGCTGTGTATGTCTTCCAGGAGGTGTACGTGGGGAAGGAGACCGTGTGCACAGTGGACGGACTGCACTTCAACAGCTCATACAACGCGCGCGTTAAGGCCTACAACGCCATGGGCGTGGGGCCCTACAGCAAAACCGTCGTCCTGCAGACGTCTGATGGTGAGGCCGATGAAAGGAGGAAACTGGGGGGGGCTGGTGGTGGTGGAAGGAAGGGAGGGAGGGGTTCAAATAAATAGTTAAATAGTTATGAATACCCAGGGCTACGTGACCCATTTTCAGAGCAGAAGCTCACTTGCCTTTTCACTGACAAAGATTGCGTCCCTGAAGCCTGGGCAGTCAGAATGGGGGGGGGATATTCAGCATGCTCTCACGCAGGTATTTTGAAAGGCGTAGGCAGCAGAGAGTCCTGATATAAATTTGGCAGCAGAAAGTGCCTCCTGGCCCCTAAACCCCTGGTGGCAGATACCTGTGCCAGGCTGTGGGAGGCGCACTTCCAGCTTACTGATTGGAAGAAGAGCGTGCCATGTCCATCAAGGGGGTGTGAGCGTGTGCAGCGGGGGCCGAGGGAGTCACAGGGTGGAGCTTCTGGATGGAGCGGAACACGTCTATGTTTTCGTGTCCCTGGTCCGCCAGAGTGGGCAGAAAGGTGGATTCGTGCTGGGAAGCCTAAAGGTCCAGGCCAGGTAGCGGCTCGAGCCAAACACGCCTCCCAGAGCTCTTTAATTAAAGCCGTCTGGAGAAACCGCTCGTTATGGCTGCGTCGTGCGGACAGAAGGCAAGTCGCCTTCAGTGACCCTGGTCATCAGATTATTATCATTTTTTTTGCCACATTAATTAAAATAGGTGGATATTACAGCATTTTTCGGCTGAATTCAAATATCAAATCAGAATTTCCCTATAATGCAAGGACTTTGGGTGGCGTACAGTAGAACTCCACACTATAGGTATATTTACGTTATATGTGTTTGGAGGAAGTGACTCGTCCTAAAGGTAGACGTGTGTGATTTTATGCTGTACTTGGGCTCAGGAATGTCCCTCCTCAGGGCCCAGCAAACCCCTGAGACCTGATCACCAGCTGGGGGGGGGGGAGGGGGGGGCTGGGCTTCTGAGAGAGGGAGCTGGGTCTCAGCGTGTCCCCCCATGTTTCAGCCTGTGAACTTACTCTGTGCCCTTCTGTAAAGCCTAAACTATGTTCACAAATAGAAATAAAATCATTTTCTTAAATTAAACTTTTAATGTACCCATACATCTTTTAAAATGTGTTGTGTAGCAGCAGTATAGCCTAAAAGTGACATCCCTCAAAACTGTATATGACTATATATAATTGTATACTATCAATATAGCCTAAATGTCACATCACTCAAAGATTATGGTTAATAGCAAAATTCTGAGTGCATTTACAGTATAAAATCGGCATAAAAAGTACATAAAAGACAGCACTTAGTTGTTTTGTGACAAAATGTATGTTGAGCAGTGTAATCAGCCAGAGTCACTGCAGTATTTAATGTGGTCTTCCCGCTTGCTCCTGGAGATTAGATATGTCGCTGCTTGCCTAAGAAAAACTGGGGCATTATGGGACATCAGCCAAAGATTTAGCTTTGCTGGCCCCTCCCCCCAAAATAATTTAAATGAACTGTAATCGCACCGAGGAGCTGTATTGACTCAGTGGGCTGCACTCTGACCTCATCCCTCCAGGGCCGTGGGTTCGAAACCAGCCTCCAGCTCTGCGGATGCAGGGTTTGCATGTTCTCGACCCGTCTGGGTGTTGGTTTCATTCCAAAGACGCCTTTTAGGTGGATTGGTTTCCGTAAAAAGCTGGTAACGTTCTCCAGCCTCACAGTAACATCCCCGACACCAGATCCGCAATAATGGAAAATGCATGGTCGCAATTACAAGTGTCCCCAAAGTGATTTACCTGTGTCGGTTCCACAGGCATAGTTATGGAGGCTCTACAGCTTATGTACCTTCGTTGAAACAGTGAAGCTTCTGGGATCTGAACCAGCTCAACTCTTTCTGTACTCTGCTACCCGTCGTCACTCAGAGTAAATGGACCAGCAGCCCGTCAGCTAAGGGATAGCTGACTCTCTCTCCTTCTACTCCGCACAGTGGCCTGGTTCACCTTTGACCCCAGCACCGCCCACAAGGACATAATGCTGTCCAATGAGAACCAGACTGTGAGCTGCAGTAGCTACGACGACCGTGTGGTGCTGGGCACCGCCGCCTTCTCCAAGGGTGTGCATTACTGGGAGCTGACAGTAGATCGCTACGACAACCACCCGGACCCGGCTTTCGGGGTGGCCCGAATCAACACCATGAAGGATATGATGCTGGGTAAAGATGACAAGGCGTGGGCCATGTATGTGGACAACAACCGCAGCTGGTTCATGCACAACAACTCACACACCAGCAGGTATGATTGCCCCTGCTGATGAGATTCCCTTAACCTGTGGGAGCCATGACTGCATGTAGTACAAAGGGCTATTTTATATTTACGTACGTTTTGCTTTATTTACTGCAGAATACATTGCCCACTATAGATTTGTTTTCTGTTAAACGAAGATTGAATTGAGCGACTGCTTCATATGGATGGCAAACAGATGTAGAAAACACAGTAAAATAAGTACATCAGAGAATTTCCCCCTGCGTTCAGTAAAGTATGTTTTACAGTATCTTGTCTTACTGAATGGTGCCACAGCAAGAACCGAATCAGTGCCTAATAAACTGGAGGTACCTGCTGTCTGGCCTCTACTCAGATTACATATGTATGCATAGTCAGTCATGTGATCCTATCTCAAGAGTGTGGTCATGCTTTTCTAATGCAGAATCCTTGCGTACTACCTACCCAGGACAGGTATAATTAACGGTTTTAATTTAGAGTTTTTATTGTTATTTCTTTTGAGGATCACAGTGAAATTCCTGTGCCACAGTTGCAGGAAATGGGACAGGATAGGATGAACAGCACTGCAATGACAGGCAAATCAGCAGTTCAGTAAGAGCCAAGACAGTACAAGACAGACCTGAAACTTGGGTTGACCGCGATGATGTCAAACTGGAAATGATCTAACAGTAACTATACAAAAGTCAGGGTTTTTTCTATGCGTATATTCTAGCATTTCTTTAGTGCTGGATCCGTTTAAAGGCTACCCGAGTTGTGTCGTGTGAGTTTGGCCCTTTCGAAGGTCCCGTGTCTTGTGCTTCATAGGGCAGAAGGAGGTATCACCAAGGGCTCCACCGTGGGCATCCTGCTGGACCTCAACAAGCGCAACCTCACATTCTTCATCAACAAGGAGCAGCACGGGCCGGTTGCCTTCGAAAACCTGGACGGCGTCTTCATGCCTGCGCTCAGCCTTAACAGGAATGTCCAGGTTCGTCCATCGCAAGTCCAGCACCAACCAACATGGAATGTTCCCAGAACTTTAGTCAACATTACATGGAGGTCCTCTCAAAGCTGGCAGAGGGCGTTCTTAGTGTAATGTTAATTTCCATGTTTTACATTTTAACAAAGGCTCTGTCAATATCAGCACAATAATATTATTACCGTAACATCCTTTTAGGGGCGGCATGGTGGTGCAGTGGTTAGCACTGTTGCTTCACACCTCTGGGACCGTCGTGGGCTTTCCTCCGGGTACTCCGGTTTCCCCCCACAGTCCAAAGACATGCTGAGGTTAATTGGAGTTGCTAAATTGCCCATAGGTGTGCATGTGTGTGTGAATGGTGTGTGTGAGTGTGCCCTGCGATGGGCTGGCCCCCCATCCTGGGTTGTTCCCTGCCTCGTGCCCATAGCTTCCGGGATAGGCTCCGGACCCCCTGCGACCCAGCGGTTTCGAAAATGGATGGATGGATGGACATCCTTTTAACTTGTTGAAGCACATTGTTTAATAATAAAATATTACTTTATAAAGGTGCTATATGTGTATATTGCGAATGCACATTCTAGCCTCGAACCCATGACCTTTGACAGTGGTACCCGCTGCTCTACCATATCCTTCATTTATTTTTATATTATTAGCGTTAGCAAACTTATTCTACCTTAATTGTAAGATTCAGTTAACGTAGAATGAAAAATTGTTAGCAGGCAGGATGTCCATCGCAACAGTACTCCAGAGAAGAGCTAGAATTTCACATTGGCCATTGATTTTTATCCAAGCTGACTAACACGGTCGGTACTTTTTGCAAAGCAGGGCTGAACTACATTTAGAGTAAAATCGATGCTCTCTGAAAGTCATCACTATTTTCTCATTATTCTAATTTGTTTTTCACTTAAAACTATATATTGAATTTACTTGAGGACAGTTTCTCCAGCCCCATATAATGTAACGGAGCTTCTATTTTTCTGCCATTAACTTGATGGATCTGTTTTTTTCTGTGTTAAATAAAATTCAGAAATGTAGTTGAATAATTTACTTAAAACAGTGTCATATAAATAATGCAACAGTTATTTTTTTAAATAACATACCTACATTTGTTATCAAGCACAGGCACTTAGGAATCAAAATCTCATCCACGGTCTTGATAACAACTCTGCGCTCATGCACAGTATCTTTGACCTAGTGCACTCGGGACGTCCAGAACAGGGTGTCAAAATAAAAGTCTTCCGCATTACTAATTCTGTTTCGCATGAATGGCATCTTGCCGTATGTTGTTTTTCAGTGGGCTGCAGTGTTTAGGCTCTGATCAAAGAATTTTAGTCAAGGCCCACTTTTGCATGGCGAGTCATTATTTTGTGCCTTGTTTCCCCATGGCAGGTCACTCTGCTAACGGGCCTGGAGGTGCCAAAGAATATTTTGCAGCAGTAGACTCTGCAAGAATTCTGGGACATTGGCAAGTCAGCATCACCATGGCAAGTCTCCCTTACGGCAACCAGTATCCTAACCAACATCCACCGACAAAGACAACCTTAAACATTTCAGAATAACATACCGAGTACGTTGGATTATAATAACCCTATTATTATTTTTGTAGTCCTGAGTAGTCAGACAACAAAATTACATCACAGTCGAGGATTTTTTTATTTTATTTTGTACAGCACCTTTTTCAATGAAATTGTCAAGAGTGTTTTTAGGAAAATACCTGACAGACAAAGTCAATCATCATAAAATTACACCAACCACAGATAAGTGCCCAATAGTGGCCTTGTAGGCTACTACAACTTATCTCAGGTTAGTAAATACAGTTTGCTTTGTATAGTTTATATAGCTGAGATTTTGTCACAGAGGTCAGAGAGGCACTAACCCAGGTTAGAATTCTCAATGTTTCTCATGATTCTCACACAGAGTGGGCAGACGCATCAAGTATCCATGCCGATGTTAAATGACCAAAATCCTGATACGATGTATCTCTGGGAGATAACATCCCATTCCTGCCAGCCTCCCCAAGCTGCTATAATAACCTATACTTGATGTTCGCCAGTGTGAATAGCTCTCCTCAAGTACAATTTGAATATTATGCCCGACTGAGTTCTTACGCTTCCAAGTGGAACGTGTGACTCCGATCGTCCTTCTAAGCCATGAACACAACTGCTATTACTGAATGTCATTGCGAGCAAAGGTCCCCAGGGATTCCGTGCCCTCCAGAGAGGCTGCCTGCCTGCAGATGGGTATTTGCATGAACGGTTTTGAATGGCCGCTCCTTCGCAGCATCCGGGCAAGAACAGAAATCCGACGAATACTTCCGACACTGTGATGCTTTGTGAATATTTTTTTTTTGAGAATTCCCTCGTTTGTAATTTCAATTGGATTCTTCTGGTTATGTTTTCTTTTTTTTTTTAATCCCATATATATTAGTCATAAACTGAAGTGTGTCCAATGAGATATTTTGTTATCCAGCATTTTATCCAAAAATAGGTATCCATAAACAGTTACTAGCTATTACATTCTTTGAAGCTGTACGTGCATGTTACGCAGCTGTATATATGGACATGAAAATGAGTGAACGCTGTAGTGTCCTAAGCATGAGCTTTATATGAACTCGTCCATTTATGAACTTTCTGTAAATACCACACAAAATGCCCCTCTATGTGTGTGACTTAAGAACATTTGGTGCGACAGACCACGTGAGTTTCGGACCAAAAACGGCAATGTACCTCGCAGGCTTTGATATCGGTACTGTAGGACTTTTCCCATTGGTATATTCTGAACCTTTTTGTAAAAAAAAAGCTCATATTATACTCTGTGGTCAAAGCCTTGATGGTCTTACCATCTCCTCTAGTGCGTCTATGTGTAATTTTCACTTCATGATGCCGTGCACTCATAGAGGAAAATCCTAATGAATGAAAGCAACATTTTACACAGGAAAACGAATGTCAAACTGATGAGTCGGAAATGTTCAAATACGTAAGGAAAAACTCCTAAACTGTCAATAAAATAGCAAAGGGGAGGAGCCACTCAGCATGTTCTATATTATGTAGATGTTAGAAAGGTGTTTTGATTAAGTGCGCATAAACCCTGACATAAAACTTGATTCTTTAATTAGAGATGAAAATATTTTTGTTGGAGGCCTACAGTGAAACTACTGGCAAAATCTGGAGTGTTTTTTACTTCAGGATATTCCAGCACCCGTTTGAAAAGGGTAGGAACAGTGTTGTGCATTTGTAATCCGAGACATCAGAAGTCTTTCCGCATAAGATCCAGCACTTTTAAGGTTGGTTGACTTCAAGTCATGGACGTTTTTAACTTCAGAAGAAAACACACACACCTCCAAATGTATAGCCTTCTTTTAAAATCGTGCCAAAATTCCAGTGTTAAATAGGGTAGAATAGACTCTTTTTTTCTGGAGACTGATTAAATAAAAAAGATGTGGATGTGGCCAGTTGCAGAACATCACAAGTGTAACAGAAATTTCATCTGGACGCCAGCCAGCTTGGCTGGAGCTCGAGAGCCAACTGACTCACTGCAGTGTTTATAAAGGTGCGTCTGGACAACTAACCGGCGCACTGATATACAGACTGGCGGGGGTCTGAAGTAGCTGAAACATCCCCACACCGAACCCCGATCCCCTCTGCTGTAGTAAAACCCATCGCCATCAACCCCCCCTCATGAGAATCTTATCAGAGATGCACACAGTGGATCTACCATCTCCCGTTAATGTAATGAGAGGGAGCACTTGGCATGCATTTCCTGTTCCGACGTGGCAGACCGCTTCATAAATCAAAAAATGAAAAGGTGCTAAAAACATCGAGTGCCAGGGGGAAATTATCCGCTTATAGAATCCACATCTGCTACAGGCATTTGACCTTTATGTGTAATATTTTATATATATACACCCATACGTATACAAAAAAAAAACAGCTGTATAAATAAACTTACATTGTGCAACAGTAATACCAGTCTGTGTTTACCTACCCACTGGAGCATGGGGCTTGGTGCAGACACAGTTAGGTGGAGATAAAGAGCAAATAAATAAGCAAGCACACTGACAAGGGCGCAGCGCAGCTTCCTTACTCCTCTAGGGTTGCGGTGCAAGATAAGGAGACGCGTGGGTGCTGCTCAGTCCTGGGGAGCGAGTAGCAGTCTTGGAGGATGGCCCCTGTACAGCTGTCAGGCTTGTGCGGTCGCTAAAACTCTGTGTACTTTTCTAGAACTATGTGCATTTTCTTCAGGCTCCATTTCTCCGAAATGTAAACGTTTTGTACTTTTTTGGTGGTTTGTATATGAAATGCATTGTAATCGCATCGTTTCATATTAAATGGTGTTAACGAAAAGCTGCCGCTTTTCCCCCTTTTAAAATCAATAAACTGTGATGGCATATAAAGAGAGAGACTTGCTTCATTCTCCTCTGGAGTGTCAAACGAATTACAGTCAATTGTGTTTTTGGGACAGCTGTCATTGTGTTACAGCGTATGTTATGTAAATGCACAGATACAAACATTATCGCCGATGATTCATTTGCTTCAGGGGAGTCACATTTAATAGTAAAACTTTACGAATATAATGAAAAAAATACTGAACACAAAAACAAATAAAACATTCAGAAACATGTATAAAATGATGATTTGAGCCGTTTTCACTTCGCCATTCTGGAGTTCTTGATCTTCTGTATTTCTTTAGAGCTTAGCACTAACATACCATTTTTGAACCGGCCAACTTGTCCAGTTGGCAGAGCGCTTGAGGTCGACTTTCTTTTTTTCTCCCTGCAATGATGGAGAGAGACAAAAAAAGTTCTCTCTGTATAAAAGTAAAAAACAAGGTCTAAAAAAGCAAGTTAATAAAAAATATCAATCTATAAATTACCTAGCACTCAGAAAAAAAACATCGATACACAAATTCTGGAATAATCGTCTGCGTAGGTAAAACCGTTTACTTCACGTCACAGAATCGTTCTATAAGGACTGATGAACATTTCCTTACTTTTCTTTATCCTTCTGCTTTTTCTTCTTTTTGGTGTCCTAGGAGAATCAAATGTGAAATGTATTTATTTTCATGCAGCATACATGATGGCTTAAATTTAAATCAGTACCTGGCAAAAATGGAGATATTAAGGTTCCTGTGAAGATTCCTAGTGACAGACACAAACTACACTGGGAACTGGAGTAGAATCATACACGATATCTTTAGGAGACTAGCTGTACCTCTTCCTTTTGCTCCTACAGCAGCACAGTACAGTAACACCCCCATTTGTGGAAACAAACATCAACAAAGATACAAGCCATTCCAGCCCATCAGTGAAACGGAGCAACTCACCGATGTAACTTCTTCCTTTTCCTTTAACTTCTTCTCCTTGATCATTTGCTGGTAGACTTTGTAATTGATGTGTTCTTTCTTGGGTGGCTATGAAGGGTGAAAGCTCTCAGGTACAGCCTTGTACTGCCGTACCTCTGCTTCCTTAGCTAATGCTCTAAGTCAGTGTTTCCCAACTCAGTCCTCGAAGGAACCCGAGACAGTCCACGTTTTTGCTTCCCCTCAGCGCACCTGTACCGGGTATTCAGTGTTCTTGATTGGCTGTGAGCTGGAAGGGAGCAAAAATATGGACTGGCCGGGGTTCCCCCAAGGACCGGGTTGGGAAATACTGCTCTAAATGCTTCTCCATACCTTTGCTCCAAGCATGATGGCTCTTTCCTGCTCAAACTGCCTTCGCTGTTCCTTCTGGAAGCCAGTAATTCCGAACCTATGAACTTCCAACCGTGCCTTTTAAGAGTAAAAATATGAATATAAACCAAATGCATAATAATAAAATATAACTCTGCTAACTTTATGAACTGGTTTCCGTTCAATCATAACATTATTCATTACTTATTTACCTTTTCTAGATTGAATCTATCAAGGTCCCCCTTGTCACCCTTCTTTACTTGCTGAGGCTGGAAAAAACGTCATAGGAAGTCACAACTATCACAGTGTAAACCAGAGTGTTCAAAAATAGGATCACAATTATGATTAGTTGACTGACAGTCTAAATCAGTTCGACCCAAAAGACTAAAACCAAAATCTTTAATTGTATTTAAGTTGATAGATTTAACAGGCTACGTTATGAACAGTCATGTCAGACGCAGAAACACCTTTCTTTAAGATCAGTTTACTAATGTAAATACCATGGCACGTACGGCACAATAAACACGCTGGATTTTCCAAAAAGGCAGTGAGGATTTAATAAACAGTACACAATGACTCTGCATATGAGACATACCTCTTTTTCTGGCATTGTGGCATTTGTTTTACTATTTTTCTTCAGAGGATCCTGGAAAGTCACGACGTCTATTTGTGCAGACAGGGCTGCACCACCGGCTTTGCAGGTGTCTGGTGCATCCGGCACCACGGGTTCGGCCGGACTACGTGGTCCGCAGTCATTTTCATCAGTGCAGTCCGAATGGGCAGCGTCTATGTCGTCTACAGATGCTTCAACCTCACTTTGCTTCTTCTTCAACTTTTTTTTCCTTCCTTCTCTTGGTCCGTCACCTTTTGGACATTTGACAATTAAGACTTATCATTTTACCAGAAAATAACTTTGACAAGTGTACTGACATTGCCATTTAATGCCTGCACATCAAAACATTTATAGTCAAGTCTTAACACGTACGTAAGCAGCCAGCCATGTTAGTTAGATTTAAGTCACTATAAAATAATCAGATCATTTCAAAGAGCGAGTGTCGTTTGTTGCCTCCGGCATACTATTGGCACAAACAACCGGCCCGTATTAGAAACTAGCTAGCATGCTGTTTAGCTGCCGACTTACCAAAATCATACAGCTTATTCAACACCTGGTCGAGAAAACTATTATCCATATCGTTTTCTATTAGTTCTTTATTCTGCGAGTTCATCCTAGCATGTAGTTATTAAAAAGCAGGCTGTTATGTATAATACACCATCACATTACTACCTCCAGTTACAAACAAGTTCCACGTGGTTAAAAAAGAACACGGAAGTCCGACGTTGCATGTCCTCCTTCGGCCACCGTAGGCGACAATCTGAACGGGAAGTCGTGTCTCTCCTGATCGGACGGCGCCGCCCATGTGAATCAGGCCACCTGTGTGGTATGCGAATATTTCTAAGTTCTGCTCTGGATTGGGAAGTGATACTTTGTCTTAGAGTCTATATCTACGCTACATGCAGGCTTCAACCTGAGTAATTTCCTTGTTTTACCGAATGGCATCAAGAACTCTGTACTCGGTACGTAATGCACAAACAGTGTCGCCTAAATTTTAGCTAACCATAACGTTCTTTGCTAAGTATTCCCAATGAACATTGCAGCTGTCATTCTGTTTGCCCCATACTTATGGGACTGTTAGATAAACAGGGAAATCAGATTTATTAGTAATGATTATTCCTTATTAGTATATATGGAAATATAAAACAGCAAAGAGAACAGGAACTAAGTTAAACTTTTAATTATTTAGTTGCATTCTGTATTAATGCGAATATCTAGTAGAACTAACAGAGTAAAGCTAGTTGACATTACTGTATATAATTATGTGAACTTGCATTTGCACGCGAAGCAAAGAGACCCAGCTTTAAAGAAGAGAGATGACTTCGAGGATATCCTGGAAGAGAGGAGAAACAGCAGCGACCTGAAATATGCACTGAAGTGTTACATGCCGGTTCTTTACAAGGGGGTCACACCCTGTAAACCGAGCATGCTAAAGACTATGGTGCTGCAGTCTGAGCAGCTTCGCTACGTTGTTACCGAGGTGAGAAAGCGAACATTTAACACAGCAGTGGTAACGTTAAACATTCGGTTACAGTTCAAGCAAAAACAACAATTGCTTCGACAGACATAGCCATAAAAGTGCTAAGAGTCAGAGTAGCAAAAGCCAGAAGACAAATGAAGCTATGAAAATAACATCCATGCGCGGAGGAAAAATATAAATGGGCTTCGAGGCCAGCTGGTTAACCCCCATCCCTTCAGCCCGTCCAGTCAGCCGTAAGTGTCAGAACGGAAGTTACGAGTGGATCTGTGTGCTCTCTTAGTCATGCCCAGCACGTGAGCTTGTAGCATCGATGGTGTGGGATGAGCTTGGCTGATGTCTGCCTGAGCCAAGCTTGCTCAACAAATGTGTCACCGCGCAGTTAATCCATCCATTTGAAGTAGAAGTCCATGTTTGGTAGGAAGCATGTATGCATCATGGTATGTGTGGACCAGCGTGTGGCTCAGCGCAGTAGGACATTGCGTCTGGTTATAAGGTCGCTGGTTCAAATTGTCAGCACAGTGGTTTCTCTGCCTGGTCCTTGAGCAAGGATTTTAACCCCAGTTGCTCCGGGGATGGACCGTGCTTCCTAAAAAAAAAAAAAAAAGTATGTTGCTTTGGATGAGAGCATCTGCTAAAATATAGCCTGGATGTGCTGGCAGTTTGCTGCATCGGACACACACTTTAAAATAAAGTATTTTCATAAAAATGAGTAAACCCACGCGAGTGATGAGAAAACGTGAAGCAACACGCACATTGAACATCAAACTTCTTTTATATTTAGCAGTGATTAGGATTTACACCCACATCTCTAGAAGCGTGAGCAAATGCTACTGCCTGCTGGGGGGGGGGGGCAGTCGTAATGAATTATGGATATTAACACACCTGATAGTGTTGTACTTTAGGAAAAAAGATATTATGTTTTATTCTTTAGTGCAAAGAGGTTTTATCTGATTACACAAACAAACCTTGAAATTGCAACCGCAACCAGGTAGGATTCCTTACCTGGGAAAGGGCGTGGTGAACGTCCTTAGAGGCTAAACCAGTTTTTCTGGTGATAGCTGCTGCTAGAGCCAGATCTGGGGAACATGCACGTTCTTCAACTGCTCAGTGCCGCCATGTCGATTATGCTCTCAGCTGTCGAAGGAGACCGGGGAGGCAACCGAGGTCATCCAGGGGGAGGCCTTGGCCATCTTGGAGGAAATGGCACATAAGCTACAGCTGGGCACCATCCGGTTCTTTGCCTACATGCTCAACAAAGCCTTCAAGACCCTGTACCAGAGGATCCGCGTGAATGAGGATGGCATCCAGAGAGTGAGTCTTCCATAATTTGCTCCTTTATAACTAAGGGTAACTAATGGACTGCATTTATATAGCGCTTTTCTACTCCTACGAGTACTCAAAGCACTTTACATTTTATGCCTCACATTCACCCATCCACACACTCATTCATACACCGGTGGCAGAGGCTGCCATGCAAGGCGCCAACCTGCTCACCGGGAGCAATTTGGGGTTCAGTGTCTTGCTGAAGGACACTGATGGGGTCAGGAGGAACCAGGACTTGAACCTGCAACCCTCCAGTTGCTGAACGATAGCACTACCCCCTGCGCCACCATCTTCCCCACAGGAGCCTTTAATCTGATTCATTTGATCTTCAATCCAGGTTGAATTCGTTCAGGCGGCACCTGCCGGAAGTTTGCTAAGCGTGACAGACTTGTATGCTCTTTGTGACGTGGTGATTGCGTATTTCTGTCTCCAGCTTCAGCAGGCCATCCAGGAGCACCCCCTGGTGCTGCTTCCAAGCCATCGGAGTTACATGGACTTCCTTATCGTCTCCTACCTCCTGTACACCTATGATCTCGCCCTACCAGTCATCGCTGCGGGAATGGGCACGTATTCTGAGATGGCCGCTGTTGAAATTCTCCAGTACCTGTTGCTGACCAAAAAGATGTGGGGACAGATGGATGCTGGAGATGAGATCACTTACACGTGACTGCTGTGTCTTACTCCAGTTTGGGCATGACTTTCCAAAGCTCACAACATCCTTGTCCGGCATCCTACATATTTTTTATTTTTTTCCACCCGATACAAAAGTAAAAAGTTTCTAGGTTATCAGAGATGTGTGTGTCTCGAATATTGATGGCATCCCTAATTTTCTGGTTGGCTGTGAAATCTCCAGACTTCCTGGGCATGAAGTTTGTGGGAGAGATGTTGCGAATGTCCGGCGCTTTCTTCATCCGGCGCTCATTCGGAGGGGACAGGCTGTACTGGGCCGTCTTCTCAGAGTACGTCAAGACGATGCTGAGGGTGAGCGCCGTCTCCAGACAGAAGAGAATTCAGGGCCCTCGCTGCCTCCAGCTTCATCCCACGCTTGGCTATTTATGTGCATAATGACGCAGATTCCCATATACTAGTTTGCATCCTACATTCTTAATAAGTGTCAGACTGTTCGCATCACTTTGCAGTTCTAGTTGATTTCTATTTTCTACCTACAGTCACAGCTCTTCCGCATTGTGTTTCTTGAGCACAGTATGCTCAGTGTAACAGTGTAAATGCTAAAAAAAAAACTAGCTTCTCAAAGCTGAGGTTAAATACATTTCATTTATTCGGTAATTTGTTCAGTGGAGCCCTTGGATGCTTGGCTGTCCTGGGAACCCAAGTATGGTATGAGCTCCCGAATATCTGTCCATGTGTCACGTCAGTCCCAGTGAGTCCTAACATCGCTCATATGCATTTAATCCCTAGAACGGATATGCGCCAGTCGAATTCTTCTTAGAAGGCACAAGAAGTCGAACGTGCAAGTCTTTAACTCCCAAATTAGGTAAGAGTAAATTTATGGGCCGCTGTCTTCATCTGTCTTCGTCTCTTGAGCAGGTTGCTGCAGCCCTGTGTTCGATCTCACAGTCAGCTTCACAGAGTGCTCCTTTGAACATCTAGGATATATTTCATGATCTTGTCCTCATCCTATTCAGGTCTTCTCAACATCGCAATGGAACCCTTCTTTAAGGGGGAGGCGTTCGATGTTAGCATGGTGCCAATCAGCATCAGCTACGAGCGGGTGCTGGAGGAGGCGTTGTATGCCCGTGAGCTGCTCGGGGTGCCCAAGCCCAAGGAGTCCACGTCTGTAAGCCAGTCCATCTCTCACAAGCACCTTGTTCTGATCATTCTGTGTTGTCTTCGAGATGCATCTAGGCCAGTGTTTCCCAGTCCAGTCTACGGGGGCCGACAGACGGTCCACGTTTTTGCTCCCTCCGAAATCCCAGTAGGAAGCAAAAATGTGGACCGTCTGCGGGTCCCCGAAGACTGGGTTGGCAACACTAGGACTCAAGGCAGACAGCCAGCTGCTGCCTCAATCCATCAAGATCTGTCAACAAGTGACATTTGGAACGTATTGCTGTTTCTGCAAAAATAAAACCACGTAGCTTGTCGAGTGACCACTACGTGTTCTTCTTGCAGGGACTTCTGAAAGCTCGAAGGATCCTCAGTGAGGACTACGGCAGTATACACGTGTATTTTGGTCAACCGGTGTCCCTTCGCAGTCTGGCCCAGGGCAGAATCAACCGCTCCCAATACAACCTGATGCCCAGGTAATCCTCGTCAGAATCCATAAACAATGTCGTCACGCTAGGCAAAGATTATCTACTGGAGAGATATTTTTGATAGTTTTTTTTCGGTTTTGAATTAATGTTCATTTCCAGCCACCATAATTATTCGTAATACTTAAAGTATAATCCCTGATCTCTTTTCCGAGTGTCCCCAACAAATCAAGACGGTCCAGTCATTGCCAGGTATGGGGAGGTCTTCTGGGTAGTGTAGCAGAAGATAGAATAGGCTAACGTGTTAGAACTAATATTCGCTTAGTGTCGGCTTCACAACTGAATCACTTCATAATTACTCCAGCCCATGGAGTGCTTGGGATGAAGGAGGGTACCCTGTGGTCTTAAAGGACTGGAGTGGCCTAGCAAATCAGACTGGTCATGTGACTTTCCTAGACACATCCCCCAGAGGCCCAGCGAGGATGCCCAGGTGTTCGTAAATGACGTGGCCTACAAGATGGTGCGTCTTCAGGAGGAGAGCATGGTGCTACGACCCTGGGTTCTGGTGGCCACCGTCCTTTTGCAGAACCCGCACGGCGTGGAAGTGGTGTGGCTCACCGAGCAGACAGCCTGGCTCCGGGGACTGGCTCAGGCTTTTGGGGCCTTCCTGGACTGGCCTGGTACGGCGCTACATCACGTGCGGCCCATTGCCGTTCGCATATAAACCTCATTCACCACCGCATCAACAAAAAAAGAAAGAGAAGAGAAGGAGAGATGGTTGGCGGCGGCTTATACAATTCATGTGAATTCAACAGTTTGGCAGGTGTAGGGAGCTAATGCCACCATTAGGGGGCGATGGTAGAAACTGCAGCTATACCCAGTAGGGTGATACCTGAGGGCAGATACTAGCTAGATAGGTCTGTCGCTAAGCTGGGTGCCTTGAGCTTTGGCCACGATGCCATGTTCTTAGCTGGTTTTGACTTTGCACTCAAAAACCATGAGAACTGGAGCCACTAAAGCTTTTTAACCTGTCGACTTTTCTGTATGTATCTTTCGGGCAAAGAATGAACAGTAGCGGTTTTCTAGGTGAGCTTGAGCTGCCTGCTACGGGTCCGTATAGTAATGCGTGAAAAGCTGTGTTTTTGCAGCACAACCTGCCCTTTGTGAAATCAGCCCTTAAGTGCATAGAAACGGTGCATCATGTCTGCACCTCTGCCATTTTTTTATCACACCACTTAATTTGCTTGCTGGGGGCTGTAATTTCCACGGAGTTGCTTGTATTCTGAAGACGACAGACTCGTTTAGTTCTAGCAGAATCACTCTACTGGACCATACAGTCCTGATTCTGTTTAGGACGCGTCGAGAATTTTGAGAATTAATTTTTTGAGAATTACAGTACAAATGCTTATATCCGGCAACACTGGGAGCCAGGTACTGTTGGATTGTTGATTTTTTTTTTTTTAGATGGCTGAGTGTTACTCTTGAAAAACTCTGAATTGTAACACATTTCTTACACTTTAGTCTTTTTATTTACCACTTTAATGGTTGTACTGTTATTTTAACATGCTGCAATATCACTGCTGGATACAACACAAGAGATCGTGAGGTAAACAGTAGCAGATCAAGCAGAAAGACTCCTGTAGCCTTCTGCTGTGTAGGCGTCCGCGGGAACTGATATGTACTGCGTAGTGCTTTTCTTTCTTTCTTTCTTTGTGTAAATTCTGAATATAGTGTCATTGTTGCTTATTATTAATTTAACATTGAAATACTAGTATTTTAGAATAGTTACAAGAGCTTTTTTCTGTAGCTGGTTTTTTGAAACTCTGGTTCCCGTTACCTGCACCCAGATGCTGTTTTCTTTTTCTCCAATAGGAATTCAAAGTAACAAAGCCCCAGATCTGTGACCCCGCCCCATTTGGGGGTGTGGCTTCCCAGGTGTGTATATGCCTACGCTGACGCGAGCCTCCCTTTTTCCTTGTCTTCCTAGACCACATCTCTGCCAGTAGGGCAGTGGCCTCTGGTCTGGCCCTGCACCCCAACCTGGTGTGTGCGGAGAGGGGCCGCGTGCGGCTGGCAACAGAGCCGAAGGGCACCGGGGCCAGAGCACCGGAGGAGGACCTGTTTAACCACGCCGTCACCGTGCTCTCCTGCGCCTCCTACAGGAACCAGGTCCTGCACGTGTTTCTGCGCCCTGCCCTGCTGGCCATGGCGATGGAGATTGCGCCCACCTCCAGAAAAGGTAATGGGGCGGAGCCAGCCAAAAATCAGATCTCCGTCGTGCTCTGTAACATCGTTCCATCCCTGTCTTTCAGACGACGTGTACAGCTGCTTCGGCTACCTGCGAGACATGTTCTCCAACGAGTTCATTCTCTGTCCTGGAGCAGAAGTCCAGGTGAGGTTTCTCACCATGTGCCTCAGCATGAATATCTTCTCAGCCCCCATTTTGGTGGGTGGGTGACCCCTGCCTTTGAACGCATCCCCTTCTTCAGGACTTCGACGAGGCCTGCTTTCTCCTGACGAAACGCAGCGCCATTCAGATCCTGAAGCAGGACATCGAGGCCACAGAACGGGGCCAGCCCACCCTCACATTCCTTTCCGCCATGTTTCAGCCGTTCTTGATGGGTTACCAGGTAGGATCCCTGCTGATTAAATGCTCCTCATCGCCTCTTGTAGCCCATCGTCTCCACAGGCGGGAGGGGGTTCTTGCTGAGAATCCCCCACTGACCGTATTACGCACATGTGGAGGAGTTGAGGATGGGCTGTAAATATTACTTTGTTGGCAGCCACTTCATTTGTCCTGCTGTGCTCCATTTTTATGGATCTGAAGCCTTCTATCTCGTAGTCATCAGCCTCTCTCAGGTCCTGGGTATTCTATACACCAGTGTTTCCCAATCTGGTCCTCGGGCACCCCCCCAGACAGTCCAAGCTTTTTGGAAGGAGCAAAAATGTGTACTGTCTGACAAGGAGCTGGGAGGGAGCAAAAACATGGACCATTTGGGGGTTCCTAACGACTGGGTTGAGAAACACGGGTGATCCTTTGATCATCCGTCCCCACATTGCTATGGGCAGTCGCATCATTTGCACCCAAATTGCTTCCATGCTGGACTTGGTTCCGGTCCTAAAGGTGCCTCCTTTTCCCCCCCGGGGCAGGTGGTGTGCCGGTACCTGTGCGAGGAGGTGGCAGAGAGCCTCCCCGAGAAGAGCTACGTAGCCGGAGTGCGCAGCTATGCCGTTAAACGCATCCTGTCGGGTATCTGAAACGTCGTCAGCGCTTCTCTACCTATAGGTGGCGCAGTGGTTAATCGTCCACTTCAATTCTACACCCCTTGTCCCCGCGTACAGGGGAGCTGACGTGCTTGGAGGTGCTGTCTTCAGACCTGCAGAAGAACGTCCTGGCGGCCCTGCTGAGGATGGGCGCCTTGAGAAAAAGCAAAGTGTAAGCGCATATAGCGGGGAGGTGGAATACGACAAACGCAGGAAGTGATTCGCTTCGTATAACAGTCTTTCCCTGTCAGCTGTGGCCCTGATATTAGGTGGGACCATTTATTACAGTTATCTCTGAGGCCTCTCTCATTAACGTACCTTCCCTTTGTCTCAGAGGCGAGCAGGTGACTCTCCGCGTGAACAAGTCGGCGATAAACACGATAGAGAACACGCTCGGTAAGACACTTGATGAATGAAATTTTGCGTGATTAACAAATCTTTCTCCCCGGAGTCCATTTTTATCCCACTTGGGATTTTTGCTCGGGTCATTCACTCATTTTATTGACTTCTCCTGTTTTTTTTTATGTTAACTGCAATAGGCCTGATGTTGACAGATGTGGCTTTGACGGACGCATTGATCTGTTTTTGTTAGCTAAGGCTTCGCTTTTAATAGCTTATAGATCGGCGCTCCCTCTGATTTACCAACAACGCCCCGGAAAGACGTTGAGATTTGTGCTTTCTGCCTCGCTCCGGCCTGTCAGTCTTGACCGTTCCCCTTTCGCCTTTGTCCCTTTGTGTAGGAGGCAGAGTCTCCACACAGAAGCCTGTTCTCGCCCGACTGTAACTCTCGCATCTGAGGATCCAGGCTGCGTCTCCACGACGGCCAAGTCACCCGAAGACGACGCGGTGCTACTGCCCTTACGCCGTTTCCTTTTAAGAGAGACTTGGCAACCCAAGTGGGAGTGTGTTGCTTCCTACATCAAAGCTGATTATCCCTTTTCAAAATAGTGCTTTAAAAATAATGCTACAGATGTGCTATGAAGCATAACCTACTGTCACTAACGTGGTTTGAAAGCCATCCGTGGGAGTGCCAAGTCCGATCCACCATCGTCTTCTGGCAGACCCCAAGTTCTCAAAGAAACGAACCAAAAGCCAGTGACTTCAGCTAGGTCACCCTAACCCTTTTTATGCGAGATGTACAGCTCTAACGTTGGATGTTATCCTTGTTCACTGTGTTTTGCAGACTTTATTTATTTTTTTGTTACATGGTAATTTAATCCAGTGTCATTGTGCACTTTGGATGGTTCTCTTGTGTTAAGGGAGAGTGTGCGGTTATTAATGAGTGTAAATCTTGTTCATTTTGGATTCCAGCAGAGCATCATGATGGTAATAAATGTGTGTGACAGCCATCCCCCCCCATTATGTATTACATTATGTAGGGTATGCTTGCGTGTGATTGAAGGTGAACAGTTTTTTTTTTTTCGTCTCTGCAGATGTGCCACCTTAGCATTAACCAAATCAGTCTGTTGTTCCACTCATTTTTGGATGCACTCCAGATCAGTCACCTATTCTCCATGGATGCGAAATTTACAACCAACTCATGAACCATTCAGTGTTTACTGTATGCCTTTAAAAATACAACAGGGAGATGTGGAGAAGTGTAGATCCCTGAAGTATCCAAGACCTAGTGGCAAAAATGACTTTACAGAACCAGACATTTGTCTTAATGTACTTAGGATCACCTTGAAGTTGGGTGAGACAAGGCTTTGTGTTTAGACCAACAGTAACAGGATGTCACTGTGAGTGCTTTTAAATGCTCTTTCCTGAATTTTTATCCTGTCATACTCATAAGGTCAAAATAATGTTCCCAAGAATTAGCCTTTTCCATTAGCTTGTTTTTGTTTATAAATGCCACTAAGCTGTTACTGATTCTTGTATATGCTGATGTTTTTCTTGTTTACTTTGGTTTTTTGGCCACATTTAGTCTCTGTCAAAAAGCTGATGGTGACCGTTGTGATGTATGGCGCTGCAGACGATGCTGGCTGAGAATCACATGAATAAAACTAGAAAATACCAAAAAAAACATGCTAAGCTTTTTATGTGGAAAGAACGCACCGTTTAGTTGGCCACTAGATGGCAGCCTTGTCCCTTTTTCAGTCACAAATGCTCAGCAATGGCGGGATGTGCTTCGTAACTGCGGTTTGGTCATATTCATTGCGCTGTTCACACATATCATGTGGCATATGGGGAATGTTGGGCTTTTTTTGAACAGTTTTAGGTTCTTGGTAACTGTCCCCTGCACTATTCTGGCCCCCTCAGCTTTTCCGTAATGTGCCCGGGGTCGTGACCGCGGCAGAACGTGAATCGGCCGACATAAGCCGGATGTCGTCAGGGAGATGGATAGCGCTCCCAGCCGGCCCTCCTGTTCACCCTGTAACCTTTGGCGGGCTCAGATTGATTGATTAGATTAATTTAATTGCACGCCCCCTGCCAATTCAAAGGGATCTGCATGCAACAGGGTGCTCTGCCTCAATAGGCGCCCTTTCCCTCAGCATGCCATTAAACCACCGCGGTCGCACCACCACGATGCTGGGGGCACTTGTAAAATTAGTTATTTCCGGGTTTTTCCGCTCTCAGCAGAATCATGCTTTCGCGTGAGATCGTGAGGAGGGGCAGAATAATAAGCGGGAGACGAGTAGAGGGATACATGTAAATGAGCGTGCAGACTTGTCTCAAGTTGAAAATCTCACTCCAGCCAGCTGACCGGAGTTGGCGATTCTGGAGGGAGGAACGCCGCCTGCAGCGCCCTCGAGGGGCTAAGGCTGAAACTACACGCATGTCCTTCTGCCATGCCGTACATGTACCTTTAATAGGCTTCCATGTGAGGGCACCCCCCCCAGCCTTCACCAGGGAGCAAACCCATTAGCAGCTGTGTGTGTGTGTGTTTGTTTCCGAGCTGTCCTCTCTGCTGAATGTTTGATCGCCGTGGGATTTCTCCAAATGCCAGTTTGACAGGAAAATAAATAATAATCCTCTGATGGCGACCGCAATGAAGTGACAGCCTGGAGATGATTTAATAAAATTCAATACAATCTAATAGAAGTGGTGAGCCAGAGCCCCGAGAGAGCCATTTCTCTGTATTTTTGCCATGATCTCTCAAATACACATTATCAGTTGAAAAAAAAAAAAAAAGTCAAATGCAGTTACGTAGCTATTGCAGCGAGTAAAAACAGGACAACCGGAATCGTCCTCTCTCGCAAAAATGTGCCCATCGTCACACAAAAAAAGTGAAATACAAAAGACCTTATTTGACACCACATGGACGAGCATGTAAGGCCCTGCGATGTTTACAGGAGAGGTAATTGCGCTGTTCTGTTTGCGTGGATGTGTTTACAGACCCAGCGGTGCGTTTATAAATGAAAAATAGAGTATAAAATCACCGAGTCACAGCAACCGATGGAACTTGGCTGTTATGAGCATTTATGTTTTATACTTTCTGTGTGTTGGCTGTATTTTCAGCAGAATGACTCATGGTTTCACATTGAAAATCATTGCTTTTCTTGGATTCAGGAATCTCGGGGTTACAGGCTGTCCCCAATTTTTAAGTCAAATTTGTCAGTAGGTCAGAGAAATAATTATACAGTGTTGTTCTCCTTATTATTATTATTCTTGGTATTATTATCATACAGCAATGATAAAACTACAGCACTGTACCTGAAGCCAACGATCAGCCACACAATATTCTCATGAGTCTCACAAAGTAGCGCCTGCATTCGTTATTACCAACCACTGTAAACCTACCTGTCTGTGCGTCCATCCATCCAATCTCTCAGCTGCATATTCTGTGAGCCATTCAATTGAAATCAGAAGGTTTCCAGTTCAAACCCAGCCTCGGCATGTCTGCAGGTCCTTGAGCGAGGCCCTTAACCCCCCCAGCTCCCTGGGCGCCGCTACGGGTGGCTGCCCTTCGCAGACAGCTTACTCTACAGAGAGCAAGTTGAGGGAAGTGTAAAGACAATTTCCTCATGAGGATCAATAAATGTATCATTTATTATTATTATTATTATTATTATTATTACTTATACCGGTTCTTATTTGAAAAGGGTGAGATTAATTTTAGGACTTCAATTTATAATTAGCATAACAAACTATCGATAAAATTTAATTATGAGTCATAATTCTCCTTTTTACAAAAAATGTAACGTCCGCCATCATAATCTTATTTACAAAAAGGAGCCACATCCTCTGCTGAAGTAGAACATCTGCAGCTTTACAAGAAAAACTTTGGAACTTCTCAGTATTATATTATACCTTCACAGTAATATATTATGCAATATTATAAGTGTCCCCTCAGCTTTGCATACAGAAGTATATTTAATCAGTGACTACTGATGATGCATTACCTTGCATACCCTCCGGCTACAGAACTGCATTTCTGCATTACGGAAAATTTAATTATGAAATTACAAAGCACCAGGTTGATCAGCACAATTTAAATTAGCAAGTATACAGTGTTAGCCTGGCTGGCTGTGGCCTTACCCAATTAGCATGACAAAATTAGCTCCTTTGAGTCCCGGTGAAACTTTTCATTACGTGAATTGTGAACTACAGTTCATTAAAATTAGCAGATAGGTAAACTTCCAACCTTCTCCTTAGGGTTCTTTAAAGGTCTGTTCTGGGGCTGGAGTATAGTCTTCTTGATCACGATTAGTGCAACATTGATTTATTTTCATTTAACAGATTCTATTATCCTGAACAATGTACACTTTTTGGTGTTGAGAAAGGAGGGTGAGATGATAGCTGAAGCATATGGGCTTTAAGGGCATTACTCAAAAGCCCACTGGTGTTATCATTCCATCAGCCATGTTATTTGAATCAGCAACCTTCCATTCGCAGGCACAGCATCCTTACCCAGTGTTTCCCAATATGGTCCTCAGGGACCCTCAGCAGTCCATGTTTTTGCTCCCTCCCAGCTCCCTACCAGGATGATGCAAAAATGTGGATGGCAGGGAACTCAGAGGAAACACTGTCGTAACCCTCCGAGCTGCATCCCATCCCCACAGAAACTCTTGAGAGTAATGAACTGGCTCATGACACAACTGGCTCTCTAGCTTATATTTTGCAGTGATTGCACTCCTTTTGCAGTGATTGTCGAGATTATTCTAATATTTTAATTGAAACAATACCCTCCATTTCTAAAAAACCAACCACAGCCACATTTAGTGCAGTGTTCAATCCGCCAATATGTGGGATTATTCCTTGATCAAAATCAATAAATTAACGTGTGAATTTAAAGTAAACTAGTAGTAATTAACCTCAGCCAAGCGGAGAAAATTAAAGACTGTGCATTGTCCCCCATATTTTAACAATAATTTGGACATTGATGCATTGCTGGCTGATTGGGGGAGTCAGTGTATCAGTCTTATGTGATAACATGGATGAAAAAATCCGCCGTATTTTGATGATTAAAGTGCTCTGCGGTGATAGATGACCTTCATTAGGCTTCATCTCCATTGGCATTGGCTAAAACCCCACCTTAAAATCAAGCCCCCCCCAGTCTCACATACTCACGTGCAAAACCTTCACGGGAGAATCACTCAGGGACTGACCAAGGAATAGAAACCATTGAGGGTTTCCTTTTCGAGGATTTACGGGGATCAGGAATGGATGCGAGGCCCGTAGCGCAAATCAGGGACCCGGGAAAATAAAGGAGCCGTTTCAGCGAGAATGGAAGGATCCAAAATCGGGAATTTAGGTCAGGGAAGACAACCTTAAAGCGTAAGAGGATTTCGCAAGATCACCGATTTATACACAGCCCTTACCGAAGGACAGCCAGAACGAATGAACGCATAGTATTAACCTGTGGTCACCTGACTCGCTCTATATTATTGATCAGTGGAAAGGGGTGTGAAATACAATGACTGTTGTATATATAACTAGACAAAGAGCATATACAAATACGGAGGTAATTTGTGGGAAGACTGACACAGTTGGCTAGACTGATGAAGCCAGAAAGCATTTTATTAACCCAAATCGATATAAAACACGGCATCTCAACAGGCCTTCTTGAAAATATAGCTTGGGAAAGCCTGACACTAGCAGCACCTTCCTGGCCATTTACTTTTCTCTTGCTCTCACTGTCTCTTCAGCTGACCCTTAATCACTGTCTGGCTGGATCAATTAGAGCCAGCTTGGAGTCATTAGTTACGAAAGCTACACAGGGCTGAGGGGGGGGCTGGAGGGTTGCTTTTCACAGCCTTGACCTTGATGGCAAGAAAAGGTTTCAGTGCATCAGCACCATTTTATTCATATGGAAATATACATATTTAAATTATGTATTGCTTGATGTTGTCAACTGTTCATTCTTCTATGCCTAGTTGTGATTGATCCTCATCGATCTTTTGATAATAGTTTGTAACATATATCAGGTGAGATTAACTCCCCAATATTTTGACGCGGATATTAATGTTCGGCCAGGAGTTAAGCCTTTTAGTTTAGTGTCAGGGAGTTTGGAAGGAGTCTCAAACTTGATCATTCATTCATTCATTCATTCATTCATTCATTCAGTCATCTTCTATACTGAATCCAAACCAAGACTTTGTTTCAACCAATCAGCTGAGTCCTCTGTGACTGTGACTCATTATACTCAACTGGTTCATTAAAACAAAATCTTGGTCTGGATTTCTACTTTCTGGACCTGAACTATCCACCTCTGATGAGTAGCTTAGCTTTCTTTTGTGGCATCTTATGTTAATCCACCCCATACCGTTTACACCCACAAGCCAGGCCTGCCATCCACCCTGCTGATGTCATGTCGTGTGGTTCCCTTTGCTAATTGGCTAATGCTCTTACAAAGCCATGAAAAATAGTTTTAGGACATTTGTGGATTTTTTTTTGTTCCCAGTTAAGCGTAACCTTGTTTGTTGGTGCTGTTGTCTTCAAAGCTGTTTTAATTAAGAAGCAAAGGCTTAAAATATCTTATATTATACAGAGTCAGCATCACACATCAACCAGTCTATTCTCCAAAAGTTTGCCACAATTACAGCTTGCCGTACTTTTCCTTGATTACATGCAGTACACGTCTGCTTTGCTATGCTGATTATCTGTCCACAGGTATATCAAACATCACTTCGACAATTAATGCTTTTTGACATTAACCTGGAATTGACGGTAAGGTCAGTGCACCCCAGACAACTGTCCTCAATTCCACTGCAGCTTGATGTCCTATTACTAACTGCGAGGATATATGTTAAGTTGTCAACATCACTGAGCAGGTGGCCTGGTGGCACAGTGCTAGCAGATAGAGAGTGAGTTACAAGGAACCTCCCCCATCCCCCAGTCACCCACCTCCATCACCGCCAATGTGATGGAGAAATGGAGTCGACAAAGACGAAGTCTGATCTATTCCGAATTGGACTTTTCAGCACCCTCATAACTTCTTTTCGTCATCAAGCCTTTAACGACTTTCATACTTATCGAACGGTTAGTAACACTTCAGTGACGAAGGATAACAGTACAAAAGAACGAAGGATTTCACAACAATTTAGTTAAGCTAAAATAGAAGTAGTTTACAACTGATGGACCTTTAAGGGCAACAGTTTTAATGAGCCAGTGATAAGTTGATGTTGTTCTGTCATTAGTGTAGCTGGTTTAGCTTTGATAATCATTACAGTAGTTTGTTGAGTGAGACACTATCATGTTAGAATAGTAGCTATTGTCTTGGCTTATGTAATTTGGGATTAAACCAATTGTGCAAAAGTGTGTTTTTGCAGCAGTAAGACCAGCAAAAATTACACTTTTTTTTTGCGTCAATGTGAAGAAAAAGGAACTGTCATCACTCGCGTAACACTGCAAGGGGTTTGTGCCGGGGGCATTACTTATATGCCATAATGTAGGTAATACATGCTTCCAAAATTTGCTGATCACGCCACAATCGCTGAATGCGCTGCCAGTAAAGCATGGGAACCTGGAGCATTTGTGCGATATCTCCGGTGATATGTCCTGCATATGCATCTGACATTAGGGATGCGTTCCAGTGGATTAGCATTCTACAGTATACTTGTGATCAGAAGGTCACTGGTTCAAATCCCACGGCCAGACAAGTAATCTTATCAACCCTTAACCCCCTTCAGAGAGTGGCTGACCCTGTTTTCCCAAACTCTATGGTGCTTTGTATAAAAGTGTCCTATAAAATCTGTATAGAAACTTAAGGTTAGCTCGACGAGCTAGTCTGTTTGAGGAAAGGTAGGCCATATATTATCCCAATCAGGGTTAGATCGAAGATCCTTTAGCTTCCTCTCCAATTTGGGTGTTAATGCTAGTGGAGAGTTGGCTTTAATGAATGTTACATTGCTGCTGTTACTGTACCACATATAGAAATTTGTGACTCAAACCACCCAGGCATTGGGTGTGAAAGAAGTTAAGTATACGGTCTTACGGGCCACCATGGCTGAGCTGCCTTTCAGCTAAAGCAAGCACCGCATGCCTGGGAGAGCAATTTTTTCCTCTAAATCAGTAAATGAGTATAAGCCAGAGGCAGCGAACAAGTCAGTGAATGTAAATAAACGTTTGTCTCTCCTGGAAAGATATGAAAATGGTTGTCCACCAGACACGAAGTTAAAGTTGTGCTGTAGTGGTGCAGAGAGAGAGTATAGGGCTCTACAATTACTTTTTCAACAGTCCTCCAAGCCATCAGCGTCAAAGCCATAACAGGTCCGAATCTAAGAATTATGTTCTTCTTACAAAGATCAGTAAATGGTGGGTCTTGAAGCCTGTGTGGTTTAACGAAGACATCCTTAATGAAGGGCTAGAGAATTCTTGTGTCAGTGTCTGTCCAAGTAACTATAGCTGTCAACTGAGAAGATATATAACAGAGATTTAGGTTTGGCAGAGAAAGGATCCCCAATTCCTTTGAGCATTTCCATGTATTCTGGCTCACTTTCCATCCTATATCAATATGGATATTAGGGGATTGTCTTCATCAATAAATGTAGGAGGTAGGTAAAAAGGTGGCAGAAAAAAAGTGAGAAAAGTATTTGAGGAAGTACATTCATTCTCACAGCCTAGATCCTACACTAGGGGAAGGCCGTAGGGGAGCGCTGTTGATCTTCTCTGATCCTTTGCATTAGGACATTAAAGACTCCCTAAATGTAAATTATACTTCCTAAGTATGGAAATTAATTATTAACTGGAAGTATAGGGGGTAGTTGTATTGACCTAGCCATGTTACTGATTGGCTTGATGTTTGTTTAGTTTGCTCATGGGGATTTTACAAAAATGTTCTGAGGGCAGAGTGAAAAATGATTGGTTCAGAGAGATAACAGATATCAGATTGTAGAGCAGATGGGTTTAAGCAACTAGAGGAGGCAGGATCAACCAATCAGATGTCTTGGTCCCACCTCCTCTACATCTAATTGTGTAAATATAACTTCCATGAGCATTTAGTTCATTCCAATTTAATGGACGATCAAAGGGGGAGATAAATGATATCAGATATAAAAATATGTCAAAATGTGGTGTACAGTACCATGTATTATAATGAGCTTTATGAAACCACTCTATCCAAAGGTTCAACAGTTTAAGGCCCAGTGCAAAGAGAAATGATCCACACCTGTCAGCGTCCAATGCTGTGTGTGATTTGTATAACCAATGTTTTTAAAGTCTTCTTGATATTGTTGATGGTTGTTATAGAAATATCTTTAGGCTTAATTGAGTGAATCATTGCTTTAGATTTCATTTATTTCAGTCTTAGGGAGTTTACTCATTCTATTCCACTGGTAATAATATTTTTGTCTGGTTCAATGAATGGAAAATATGGCTTTGGCCATAGACAGAATTAAAGTCTGCTCTGTGAGTGCAGTGAGTCTGTTCAGATGATTTTTCTGATGGATTAGGCATTTGTCACTCCTTGGATGCCTTGATATCCTTTTCCATGCTTGTTCATAGCAGAATTCAAAGGACAAAAAAAAGCAATTTGCATACCCTTAATGAAGCATTTTGCGACTTCCCGTGGTATTTGAGGGTTGTCAAAGCTCTCTGAACTGAGCACCGAGAAGTCACGTCATCCCACTTTAAGCTGCTGTGTAAAACAAGGAGCGTCCCGAAGAGTGTCATTAAACCTCCGTCTTGGAGCAGGAGGTGAGAGGAGAATAATCTGGAAGGATGGCAGCCTGAGATGTTCCTCAGGAAACTAGGGGAGACTGGTGTACAGCCAATGATCATCAGTGCAACAGATAAACAGTCATAGTGTTATACCAAGATATCATTAATACTTGATGTTGTGAGTTTACTGAAAAGTTTGATGATGCCTTTAAGAAGTCTAACGATGGATGGATGGATGGCTAATATGAGGCACTGGGGAGGCTATTTGTTGAATGGTACTCAAAAATTGAAGCCTGTTAATTCTAGGCACATCATGTCTTTCTTGCAATATAATCTTGATTAATTTTAGAGAAATAATTTTAATTAAATTATAAAAAGTATAATCCTGTATAAATATGATAAACAAAAAAACGAATGAATAAGTGTTGTTCTTTTTGTCGGTGGAATATCGTAAGACTCTGGATCCGTATCTCCATATGTCGTCGCTCCTGCTCCTGCGCTTTGAAAAATCTTCTGTGCTCCCCTGTTAAGTTGGAGGGGCTTGTTGACAATGACGGACTGTCAGCAACCATCAGCGACCATCAGCGCCCACCTATCCTGCATCAAGAAGAAAACACCGTCTGACAGGTTGTCAGCTCCGAGCTACAGATGCCTCCCCCCCCCCCCTCCCACCCCCACCGAGATCTGCGAGCCGGAAACTGGTGCGTGTCCTTGCAGATCGGCACACGTCTTCAAATGGCTTAATGCTTGAGGAGCTCAAGTCCCTCTTAAGGACGTCAGATGAAACCTCTCAATTGCTGAGATGGATTTGAAGCTACTCCACAGGGGACAGGGAAGGAAATTTTATTTAACTGCTGCTACAAGAACCTGATAAGAGGTGGTTTGTTCTGAGAACGCAATGTCAGGGCAAGGTTGTCTGAATGCTGTGGCAAAGCAGTTTGGGTCCAGTTCTCTCAAAATAGGGCAGCTTTCACCTCCAGTACAACAACCTCGTGAAGTGTCAGCTAACGAGGACAGGAAATCCACCGGACACCTGTGCACAGACCCTCCGAACTCAAACATGGCTTCATGGCGTCAAACCCAGTTTACCGAACCAGTTGTTGCAATAACGCCGAAGTAGGTCTATTTTCATTTCCTAAAACGCAGACTGTTCCATGGAGCGCGATTTGACGGCAGCATCAAAGAAAACACGGATTAATATTCATTCTAATTATTTAAAAACACAACAACTGCTACTCTGAAGGAGACAATCTGCTTATTTATATTCATATTTTGGCTGACAAACAATTTTTTTTCAGAGAAGACAGATAGCCCCTTGAACATTTATTTGCAAAAAATTTAGAGGATTTTACATTTTCTAAAGATTAGTGATTTCTAAGGCAATATATAGGCATTTTCTAATGGATTTGATCTTCACCGAAAAAAAAAATATATATATATTTAAATATATCAGCCAGAACATTAAAATCACTGACAGGTGAAAGGAATAACAGTGATCATCTCATTACCAAGGCACCTTTCAAGAGTCATTATATTTCAGACCAGTGAACAGTCAGTTAGAGGTTGATGTGTTGGAAGCAGGAAAAATGGGCAACTGAAGGATCTGAGCAACTTTGACAGGGGCCAAATTGTGATGGTTAGACAACTGGGTCAGAGCATCTCCAACATGACTGGTCTGGTGGGCTGTTCCTGGTATGCAGTGGTCAGTACCTACCAAAAGTGCTCCAAGGAAGGCTAACTGGTGAGTCAGCAACTGAGCATGGGTGCCCAAGGCTCATTGACGCACGAGAGGAGCGTAGGCTAGCCTGTCTGGTCTGGTCATGTGCATCGTTAACCTGAGGAAAGGATGGCACTATGGGAAGAATGCAAGTCAGTGGAGGCAGTGTGATGCTCTGGGCGATGTTCTGCAGGGAAACCTTGGGTCCTGGCATTCATGTGGATGTTACTTTGGCATGTACCACCTACCTAAGTACTATTGCAGACCAAGTACACGCCTTCATAGCAAAGGTATTCCCTGATGACAGTGACCTCTTTTAGCAGGATAATGTGCCCTGCCACACTGCAAAAATTATGGATGAATGGTTTGTGGAACATGAAAAAGAGTTCAAGGTGTTGACTTGACCACCAAATTCCCCAGATATCAATCCGATCCAGCATCTGAGAGATGTGATGGACAAATAAGTCTGATCCATGTGGACTTCAAGGACCTTCTGCTAATGTCTTGGTCCCAGACACCTCAGGACACCTTCAGAGGTCTGCTGGAGCCCATGCCTCAATGGGACATTAAATTAGGACTCCTCTGGTGGCATGACGTGGACCTACATAACCCACATAATATTAGAATATTAGGTAAGTGGTTTTATTGTTATGGCTGGTCGGTTATGGACGAAAGTGGCTTGGATTGATGGGTTACGATTTCTCAGCCCATATATATGAATGTATGAGCTGCAGATACCATTTCAAGGAAACCAGTTTTAAATGGACATCTGTCAATGTGATGTAAAATGGAGCAGCATGGAAAAGCAAATGGCTTTCAGTTGCTGTAAATGAACGTAGCTTGATGACTCCGCACTATTCATAATGTTTAATGCTCTTTGTATTAATGCATCATTTGTATCCCTTTGTTATTTATTACTTGCTTATTATTTATTCATTTTTCAGTGAATCTGTTGCAGGTTTGTGGCGATACAAGAAGCTAACCCCACAATGCATAATGCACAAGGCGAGCTGCTAACTAGGGACAAACCAGTTAATCGTAGTTAGCTAGCTATCAGTGAAACTTATTTTGATTAAAGCAACTGTTTTGCCACTCCTGGGAAAGGCAGAAATCTCTAACACCAAGTCATAAATATAATGATGTAAAAATGGTTTTCACTGCAATGAATACAGGAGATTTATCCACGAGTTGATATAATGATTGACAGATGAGCTGCGCTGGGAAACACATTCTGTTCGGCACAGTTTTCACAGCATAGATCTGTTTCAGTGCTAATATATAGACTACTCCTGTCATAGGCTAGCCATACATGACTGATGTAGGCCATTCATTTTGTTCTGACCCCTAAACTATATTGATGTCATGGAATGAACTGTCCATCTATTTTTAGCTACCATTCAGGGGCAGCATCGACTCACTTCTGTGAAATACTGAATCGGGCCCGGCCCAGCAGCCGCTAAAAGGAGCACAAATGCAACAGGGCTCAGGGTTTCATGAGTACGCATTCGAGCTGCGGAACGCTGCACATTTGTTATGATGCACACGGGTAATTACGCTCCCCCGGGACAGCAGAACGACGACACAGACAGGTGTCAGCGGGGGCTGTCATTGCTCACGGCTCAAACGTGACACTTGAAAGGGGACTTGTCTGACAACCTGTCTTCCGGGAGGAGCACCCACCTGCCCCCCCTCTACCGCACCCCCCCCCCCCCTCCCCAAAAACGACCCGACTCGTCTTCTCTCCTGCCTCCCAGGTCACGATGAACAACGATGATGAAATATTCATTGATGAAAGAGGCACGCAGCAGGTGGACCCAGTCAGAAATGTTAAATCTGAGTAGAAGAGGATGCCGGTTGGCTGTGGGTGTAGCGAGGGCGGTGCAGAGGGTGCAGTAAACAAGCGCTGCTACACTTTTTTAAGCAATATTGCTTAAGGGAAGCACCATGTTTATTCTGTATTTCCATTGATGCCACAGAATGTCGACGTCACGGCATTACCTGGGCACTCAACAGATAAGGGCAAATGCTACCAGATTCGGGAGGAAAAATTTCTCATGTCAGTTAAATGGAAATGTAAATTTAGCAGCAATCCATATTCTTGCACCAGTGGAATTCTTTGCATACTTATTGCTATGGAACAGGAAGCCGAATAAATACATTTTAATCACATGATATAAACATCTGTATTAAGTAGACAGACATATTATGTGTCAGAAGGCACTTACTGGAATTAATTACTCGATGCATAAATTCTGTCAGCCGCTACATCGACGTTACATGGCTCACAGAGATTCCCATTAAACACAGAATTTTAGGTAGCAGCAATAACTATTTTATTTGCCAAACCACTTGAGTCAGGCTTGGAACTTTCAGCACCTAGATTTTGATTTCTGACTGTCAAAAATGATGTATTATTTGGGTCCCTACAAAAATCGCCCACAAATGGTGGCATTTTTTTCACTCTCTTCCCTCTGTTCCAAGTGTAGCATGTACTGCTTTCCGCCCTGGTAGAAATTTCACAGCAAGCAGATAACCGTCTGCCATTTTTGAAGTGTGAAGGTCCTGACTAAAAGTTCATCTAATTAAAAACCAAAAGCAAACGTACGTAAAAAAACATTTTAGATGGCTGTAACCTGGCAGCGCTACAATAGCTAGAGCACTCTATGCATCGTACAATAGTTCCCACGGAAATGCACTGTACTGTACGGCAGCACAACCATCGCAGCCTCATACACACCTCCCAGTCTCATTATCACACCTAAAAGTGCGATTGGGACTCAAATGGAGCCCAGTGCTAAGGAAGCCGTTACCTGTGTTACCTACTTCACCAGCACAGGCATTAGACGGAGAAATTAACTTGGTGCTAATGTATATATGGTAGATATTATGGTCAGTGATGCCATAATTGATGTTTTTATCAATATTTGAATTCATATCTGAATTAAAATAAACTAAATTTATAGCTGATTAGCATAACTAAACTGACATAACTAAATCTGAATGGTGCACACAAAAGTAGGGGCCCCGCTAGAGATTTTTGGCCCCAACACAGTCCAATACATTTCTTTTTATGGAATACATTGTCCCTGACATCCTGACCAGGAAAAGCAGTTGGATGATAGATGTCTGGAATATCTTCTAGTGTAGATATGCCCATTTAAGAATTAATGGTGTCCTTTCTTTGCAGTATGGTTCTCTTATGTAATAATTTGCCCAGTAGTCTAAATAATTCCATCCCAAAAATCGGAGTTACCAAATTTCCTGTAGGTGTGAGTGTGCCCTGTGATGGGTTGGTGCCCCACCCCACGTTGTTCTCTGCCCCGGCTCCTGTAGCCTCGGGGATAAGCTTTGGACCCCTCATGACCCTGACTGGGCAGAGTAGTTACAGAAAACAGAAGGATATTTTGGTATTTCTGACTTAAGGTAGAAGACAACTCTGCTCTCACCGATTCCTCTTCAGCTCATTATATATCTTACAGGTTAGGGGTTAAATCGCAGGTTCTAGTAGTTTACAAGACCGGTCCTTGTTCGGCTTCAAAAGCTTGACGTAAGTTTGACTCTTTTGAACTGTTGTCTTATCCATTGTCCAGGCCTCTGGTGGTAATATTGTTCTGATGTCTCAGCCCCTTCTGCTCTTGCTGCATGCAGGCCTCCCTGCCTGTCCTCGACTTTTATGGATAGCTGGTCTCTTCACAAATTTGGTTGTCACCACTGATAAGATTATAATTATAAAATGTTGCGAGAGAAGGGAGTGCAGCCCCCGGCAGTCTCAGGAAGAGGCACCAAGTGGCTGAGCTTATTCGTATTGATTAGCTCTACCTGTCCATCATTCTCCTCAATACGTATAAATGGGAGGTTTCTGTTTTGCTCCATTCAAAGTAAACTGGATACCTGTTACACCATTCCCAAGACCTGTCATCTCTAACCTCTTCTCCAATCACGCATCCCCTTCATCCTCGATGTATCCATCCACAGTAATTTCTTTCACTCCTCTAAGGACCCAGTTTATGTCAGTTCAGCGCAATCCCCATTCCCACAGGAAGACATTTTGAGCTCAAGGCATTGAAAGTTGGAACAACCAATACACCTTTACTGAAGTTCTTTTGTATCATCGGTATCTATTGACACCTAACGAGTCTTTTTGAAGAAAGAAAAATCATAAAGTCACCTCAGATATTACAAAATAATTAACATAACGCTATATTTTATTGATTAAAAATAATGGGGTTGCACACAGTATTCTGACACTGCATTACCACTAACAACCAGAGAAGGCGCTAAAGGTGCTTCAGCGCCCTGACTTCCAGCATTACTGGGATAAGCCTGTTTCACATTGCCAAGTTCCCTGGTTATGTGGTTCTGTCTGCCGCCCCAGGACAAGGTATCCTCCGAATGAGTTTAACAGTAATATGGAAAATTAAATTGATAATATTAGATCACTTTTGCAAATCCTCTTTAATCTGTCAGCTTTGTTCAAAATATAATAGGCCCAACTTATTATCATAATGGCACTGTAGATCTTGTCTTAACTTTCGGAATCGACATTCTAAGTGCTTTTATGCCCTGTTCTATTAGACAACAATCTTATTACAATGAATTTGCAGCTGACTCACAGAAATAAACAAATCAAGATAAAATACTGAACAAAACTAGGAAAAAAAAAACATTTCAGTTTAGGCACTTGCTTCTCTGATTACTTCTGCACATACTCAGTATTACTCGGTATTTATAAATGTACTTGTTACTCAGCGATGACTAGATCCTAGACATCTATAATTACAAAACGGCACAGAAATCTAGACCAGTGTGTCATGAACTGGGGAGGTTCTGACATGGGGAAAGGCATAGTTCAGGCAAGAAAGGAATGTGGGCAATTCACTTGTGACCCCAACAGGGACACAGGGGTTTATTAACAAAACTGAAAACACTGGGCACACTACAAAACAAAACAGACCGCAAAGAGTCAAAACTGAAAAGGGGCATTAAGTAAACTAACAAAACAAAAATGATCTACAAGGGAACTGGTTACACTAAGGACCAGGTGGGAAATCGATACCCAAAAACACACAGCGTCAACAAGCACCATCAGCAACTGCAGCAACATCAATGACCCACTGGCAAACTGAACTAAGGCAGGAACTTAAGTAAAGAGGGATAACGAGAATAATGCAGGACAGGTGAGCACAATTAACCAATTGGGGAGGGTGCGGGACAATGAGCAAACAGGGCTGAACACACAAAGATTGACACATGAACAGGCAACAGGTGAAACTAATAACTAACTCAGGGAACTAGGGAATCAAACAGGTGTAGCAGTGTGGAATTTTGAGGTAGAACTTGTTGATTATTTCCGGTGTATTTTAGACACTTTGCGGTTATAAAAAGGCAAGCGGATTGGACACCGCCTGTGTGGTGCCGTCATTGGCTGTTCCCGATCTGGTTTTTAAATCTCATCTTAAAATTAATTTTTATGCACTGGCATTCAATTCAGCGTGAATTTAATTAAAATTGTTTTTTTGTATGTTCTGTTTGTCTATCAGGTTGTATCTCCTTGCTTATCCAGCACTTTGGTCAGCTGTTAGTGTTGTTTTTAAAGTGCTTTATTAATAAACATGACTTCACTTGGTAACTCCCCTTCCGGATTGCGGTGGATTGACGTGGCATGGTGGCATGGTGGCATGGTGGCATGGTGTCAGTGTTTCACACTTATTGTGTGTCTTGGCGGTAGGTTTTTGCAGTTTTATTAGTGTTAATTCTCTGCTGGGTTTGAATGGCTAACAGTAACATTTTATATTGCAGTATTTTGGGAGTAAGAACAAGTGCGCTCTGCGTGTGTGATTGCGTTGCAACTCCAGGATTATGATTTCGACTGGTCGTCCGCTTCAGTCTATGCTTCTTCAAGCAAGCAATACAAAATAGTTTGAGCCTGCAGGGTCGCTGTTTTGCCTACGTTTGTTTTTTCCCTTTTCCGTCTATTTTGACTTGCCTTTGGTAGATTCAGCGTCGCCCAACAACTGTGGCTTGAAGCTCCTATTCCTAGGTGGGACATTGGCGATGCGCTGGGAGCCCTGGAACGCGCTAAGGAACGCCTCCTGTTTCCATGGTTTCTGGAGCTGCTTCATTCCTTGGCTTATTAATAACCCTTGGGCCGCCCTTCCTGTTTGCGACTGCTATAGAGTAACGGCCTGTTAAGTATCGTTCTAGCGTGGGCCGAGGAGACCCGGTAAGGGTTATTGCCATTCTTCAGGAATGGTACGGTTGTTCTCAGTCTTATGTAGACCTCCAAGAAGCATTTTTCCCTAGGAAACAGCAGGAAGGGGAACCATTACAAGAGTTTTCTCTGGCCCTTATGAGCTTTATGGAGACGGAGTGCGCCAACCCCCATGTTAAAGTCTTTGCTACGGGATCAGTTTGTAGAACATGTTTTGGATAGCACCCTCCGTTGTGGATTGAAGCAATTTGTACGGCGTCAGCCAGCAACCACATTGCTAGAGGTCCGGGGGGGAAGCCATTAGATGGGAGCGAAAGGGTATGCCTAGTAGTGTTCAAAGCCGGAGCTTTTCTCTCCCATCAGTTCAGGGCATCAAGTATGGGATTCAAGGGAGGTCTGGTGCTGGTAGTCTGGCACCATGGTCAGAGTTGGCTGCGTTGAGGGAAATGAGGCAGCAGCAGGACCAGCTCGATCAGCTTACTCAGAGTCTTGCCTCCGTAACGGGTTCTCAGCATAACCATCCCCATGCGATAGATTCTGTAATATGTCGTCGGTGCCAGCAGTCTGGCCATTATTCCAGGCAGTGTGATCGAGCATGTGTTTGATCCCATGGTCCACCCCCTGTCTATGTAGTACCACGTCCTCGTGAAGATAGGACCTGAAGAACACTGATGGCCTCCGCACTGCAGAGCCACAGTTTGGATGGGGGTTGTCTTGGCTCCAAGACCTTAAGTGGAGTACGTGCGGTGTCAGAGTTGATGTCTACCTGCCCCAAATTAGATGTTTTAATTGGTGGGGTGAATGTCCCTGTATTTTTTTTTTAAACAAACTTGTGTCGTTTGTGATTTGCTTGCCTCATGAAACAAGGATGTCACTGTGTTGATCCGGAGAGGACCAAACCTTTGTCGGCCCCATTATATCAGGCAGCGTGGGACACGAGCACATTTTATCTGGATGAGGCATTGACCGTGCGAGTCAACATTGTCCCTGCAGGTAAGCTATGATTTACTTGTATGTTCACTGTACTGTTATTTATCATTATAACTAGTTGTATTGATGTTTTGTTGTTCTCTTCCAGAGACAGAAGGAGTTAAAGAGAACATAGCGGGGGATTGTTTAGAGCCGCAGCCCTACACCTCCTCCTCCCCGAACATGTGCTTTACGAAGGAACAGACACTGTTCTTAATTGATCTGATGCAGGACTATACAGATTGTAACGGCGAAGGTCCACCCAAGACCTTGCAGGAGCTTAATCACCGTGTCAAGGATGGCAAGAACAGGAAGAGGCACATGTGGACAGAAGTGGCCTCACAACTGTCCATCCACTTCAAAGAGCACTTCAGCCATGAAAGGGTGTCACGAAAGTGGCATACCCTAGAAGAGGCTTATAAACGGGTTAAGGACAATAACAGAATGACTGGCCAAGGGAGAGTTAAATTTCAGTTTTACGCTGAAATGGTCGACTTGCTGGGCAAACGCCACGATGAGGATTTCCCAGTTGTTGGGACAGCTGGTGGAGTGGAAATACATAACGAAGAAGTCCTTGGCTCCCAGACAGGGACATTATGTACTCCACCCCCAAGCATACCCACAGGAAGGCCACCATTGACCCAGCCACCATTGACCCAGCCACCAGCCAAACGGAGAAGGCTAGAAGATGGCTTTGCCTCTGGATTCTTATGTGACACCCATCAATGGCTCCAATAATTCCATTGATACCGCACAGCCTGTGGAAAGCGGCCGATGACGCTTTCTTCTCACGTGAAGTTGGCCAGGAGATAAAGAGGGGCCCAAGAGTGGAATAGCTGAAGGACATCAGTCACAACTTTGTGTGCCGTCGACTGTGAAATGTTAAACTTGTCAGAAATCTCTCTGAAACTGTTCTGGTTTGCCATGTACCACAAGAACATGTAGTACATGTCTTCAGGAACAGGTGGAAGCCATCTGGTCGGTTCCTCTGTTAGCCCCTGTTCCTGTAGCTTCAGTAGAAGATAGTCATACTGACTTTTGGTTACTCTCAGATGGGGAAAAAATGTGTGTGTTGTCATCCATGCTCATCATTCATTCCCATTCTATGCCCGTCTTCACAACCACCACCTGATGAGCTAAATGGGAGACAGCAAAGGCTACTGCAACCCTGGCAAAAAAACGATAAATTTAGTTGTCGTTATTCTCAGTCGACTATTTCACGTACAAGTTAAAAGAACTGGATTTTCAGTAAACACAAGGTATTTTCGCTGATTTCCGTAAACATTAAAACTGTGGCGATCAACCGTCACCATAGAATTTCGCACAATATGTCTTCAAAAATAAGTATCAACAGTTATTCCAAGTTGGGACCTTTTTTACTACACAAATGTACTTCACAAATTTAAAAAGCGTTACAGATGAGTGAAGGTTCATTTGTTTCTTACTGGTTATATCACAATGGCTCTAAATTGTCGCCGGATTCATACAAAATTTGCTTAGTACTCTCTTTTTTTTGAGGGGGTACACAATGTTCTTCCTCTTCAGTTTGGTTTTTTATGGCAAGTACTCTTTCCATGAGTTTTTTTTGTGCTCAGACAACAGCAACAACAGCGTGTTCATGGAGGCAGCCATGTTTGTTCTAAGTTGTGGTAGCTCGAACGGGAGATTGTCGGACGTGACATTACTCAACTCTGAATTTCCGAGTTCTGAGAGAAAAACGAACGCACCACTGTCAACCTTCTTCGAGCCTCCTGATTCTGGGCTACCATCTGGGTTATTAGCCTCTCCATCTTTGGTTCAAGTAACCCAGGGAATTGCATATATCCCAGTGGTTAATGTAGGGAAGGCTGATGTTCTGCTTTATCCACATACTCTTGTAGGGAGATTCAGTGTGGTTTATCTTGTTGACTTGCCTGCTGGTGTCACTGAGGTGCAACCAGTTGTTGCTTGGGTATGCTCTCAAACAGCTTCTGATCCCGTGTCTGACAGAATAGACTCATTTGGACTACCTGGTTTGTCAAGAGAGGATCAGGAGCATGTGAAGTCTCTTTTATATGAGTACCATGAAGGAGATTTGGGGTGTACTGATCCATTTTGGATAGCGATATCATTTCCCATGATATCCCTTTGTTAGATGACGTTCCAGTTTGGCAGTGGCATCGACGTATTCCTCCCTCCGACTATGAGTTGGTTAAGACCAATATATACCCATTGTTGGAGGCCTAGGTGATCCGTGAGAGCTGTAGTCCTTATGCCTCTCCCATTGTTCCTGTCAAAAAGAAGGATGGCAAGTTGCGCATGTGTGTTGACTACTGCCTCTTTAAGAGTAAGACCCGGAAGGATGTGTTTCCCCTTCCTCATATTGAGGAATCATTGGATGCTTTGGCAGGGGCATGTTGGTTTTCTACTATAGATCTTGCAAGTGGTTACAATCAAATTCCAGTGACTGAGAAGGATAAGGTCAAGACGGCATTCTGCACCCCGTTCGGCCTTTTTGAATGGAATTGTATGCCCGTTGGATCGTGCAATGCGCTCAGTACATTTCAGAGGCTGATGGAGCGTATGTTTGGGGACCAGCAGTGTCGGTCCCTGCTCCTATATCTGGATGACATTGTGATTTTCTCCTCCCAGCAATTGGAGGGCATAGAAATGGTGTTAAGCCGGTTGAAACAAGGGGACCTTAAGGCTAAGCAGGAGAAGTGTGCTTTTTTCCAAAAGGAGGTTCAGTATCTTGGCCACGTCAAATCGCGGAGTGGAGTGTCGACTGATCCTGGGAAAATTGATGCAGTGGCTAATTAGCCTAGACCCAGTAATGTGTCGGAGTTGCATTCCTTCTTGGGATTTATGAGCTATTATTGCCATTTTGTACAAGGCTTCGCTAAATTGGCTGGCCCACTGTATAAGCTGGTGGCAGATCTGGCCCTGAATAGAACCCGTAGCACACCCGTACAAAGTTTTGCCATAGTTTGGATGGAACAGTGCGAGGAGAGCTTTGAGGCTCTGAAGGGTAAGCTTATCACAGCCTCGATACTGGCATACGCCAATTTTCTCTCCTTTTTATAGTGGAGGTGGATGCCAGTCAAAGTGGCTTAGGGGCTGTCCTTTCACATCATTGTCTTAGGCCCACAGAACGGAATGTGTCTAACTATAGCTCTATGAAGTTGGAGTTCCTTGCCCTTAAGTGGGCTATGACAGAAAAGTTTAGGGAGTATTTGTTGGGGCACAAGTGTATCGTTTACACTGATAATAACCCCTTCAGCCATTTGTTCTCTGCCAAGTTGGTGGCTATGGAGCAATGATGGTCTGCCCAGTTAGCCTCCTTCAATTTTGAAATCAAATATCGGTCAGGGCAGATCAACTGTAATGCTGATACGTTGTCACGGCGGACAGGGTTAGATCCTAACCCATTGTGAAGTGCTGTCCCGGGTACTGCTGTTTCCAAATTATTACAAAAAGCCAGGGAGGTATCCACTAAAGGTTCAGTGACTGAAGCTACCATTATGGCATTGCCTGGTCAGATAGCGTCTGATTTGTCTGCTTTGCAGGGGGCTTACTCGGTCAAGAGGTTCTTGAGTTCTGGAGGTTACAGCGACGGCCTAGTTTGGAGGAGCACCATCACATTTCAAAGGCTGCTCTGGTACTGCTGTGGCAGTGGGATAGATTGGTAATGCTTCATGGGGTGCTTTACCGCCAGGTGTTCCGTTCTGATGGGGCTGAGGAAGTGTTGCTGCTGGTCCTGCCTACAGCGTTGCGACGGGAGGTGTTTGTACAACTACATAATGAGCTCGGTCACCAGGGGTGAGAATGCACTTTGGAACTGTTGAGACAACATTGTTATTGGCCCGGTATGTAGTTGAGGTGACCAACTGGTGTCAAGAATTTGAGAGGTGACAGGTGTCAAAAGATTCACAACCAGTTGCTCGCAGCTTCATGGGGCATTTCTTAGTGTCTCGTCCTAATGAAATTGTGGCGATGGATTTCACAGTGTTGGAACCTGCCAGAAATGGATTGGGAAAACATTCCTGTTTTGACAGACGTTTTTAGTAAGTACACTGTGGCAGTTCCTACAAGAGATCAGCAGGCTTCTACAGTTGCCCAAGTGTTGGTTGCAGAGTGGTTTCACAAGTTTGGGGTCCCAGGCCGTCTACATTCAGACCAGGGCTGGAGATTTGACAGTGCCCTGATTAAACAGCTTTGTGATCTTTATAAAGTTGAGAAATCTCGTACAACCCCATACCATCCAGGGCAATGTAAACATTTTAATCGCACCCTTTGCAATTTGTTGCATACCCTGCCGGCTTCCTGACAAAGGGATTGGGTGTCTTGCCTTGCCACCGTGTGCAGTACATTTGTGTGGTGGAGCACATGTGTGTTTGTATGTGTGTGTGTGTGTGTGTTAGTGGATTCCATTCCCCCTCTTGATCAAATCTCACCGGACAACTGTTTCTTGCTGGGTTTGTCAGCCAGTAGCCAAAGGTTGGATGTCGTTTTTTTTTTTGGTATTTTTTGTTGGGTTGTTGATGCTACAGCACTTGTTTTTGCTTCTTTGTTTTATCTTTTCAATAAATTGTTAATTGTATATAAGCATGTCTCCAGCTTCATTCAGTAAACGAACCTGTGTGCTCTAAATTTAGAGTAAAATTTCCTGGGGGGAAATTCCCCAGGTGGCGTAGTCGTGTACTTGTATTACTGACCGCTCGCTGCCACACAGGGAACCTAAGAAATTAACAGAAACGGGGAAACCGAATCTAACACAGGGGAATAACAGACAGGTAAAAACACAAGCATGGGCACAAAAGCAAAAACCAAAACCAAATACAAATCACAAGACACAGGAACTAGAAAACTGATACAAATGAAACACAAGGGAACAAAATTTACAAAAATACCAAAACAGAGGAGGTGGGACTTAAACAGAAGACTGAGGGATTGACGGGCAGCCACATGCTTAGCTCTTTGAGCTATGTGGCCATCAGGGAAACAGGCGAAACACTAAAGACTAGCAGCGGGGAGGACAGGATTGCCAGTGAGACCTGCTGGCCAAACGGGGAGAAGACGAAAGACTGGGACAAACAGGTACTGACCCTGATACCAGTGTAACCTGTTTAGGCAGCATCTTTACATTTCATACATCATAACATTTGTTGAAAAAAATGCCTATTCTGACTGATAATGCCTAGGCTGACATATTATTTCCTGTCACAGATTAGCATATAACCTTAAAATGGATAGACTGTTGGTCTTGACTAACAGGTGATTTCATGATTTATGTCTGTCATTGTTATCAGTTTTAGTAAATAAAGTACTATTCAGTGGTCAGGTAGCGTTCCACAGGGCTTACTGCTGGGCCCACTGTGCTTCTTGGTAATACTTTACTTGAGGGGGAACAAATACTTAGTGGTAACTCAGTTACACTATACTACTGAAGTACAAACCATGAACAAATATTGCAGCTACTTAAAACAAAAGATGCCTCACAATTAATTAATGATGAACAAACGTGAGATCAGTATTTTACTTGAGTTATTCATGTCTTGTTCCTTCAGTAGTTCACAAAGGTATGCAGAATTAACAGATATAGTAACAAATATAGTAACTGCTTGAGAGAATAGATATGTCACAATTCATGATGATTGAACAAGAGATCAGTATGTAACAAATACTTACTTTGTGGTTAATTAATACAGGTAATGGCATAATATTGTATTTGTGTCCCCTTAAGTAGTGTTACCAACTTCTCCATATACTAGCCCAAGCTAGTAAACGATTGTAAAACTTTGTTTTTTAACGAAATGTTACACCAGCTCATTCAGACATGCCCTCTAAAAAGCAAAGTTCAGTCTTACCTGCAGCGTAAAAACATACCTTAATAATTAAATCCACATGCAATCCACTTGCAATCACAGCAAAATTTTGAGTTTCACTTATTTCCCAATTTCTGGGTACGCACCAGTGTTTTTTTTTTGCAAACTCCAGCCTGGCTCTTCCCTGCTTCTCATTAATGAAGGGCTTCTTCCTTGCTTTATGGGTCTTCAGTCCTGCTTCTAGGATCCTGTTATGAACCATCCTAGCAGTGCACTTCACACCTCTTAATGTTTCCCATTCTTTTTGAAGGTTACTTGAGGTCATCCTCCGATTTATGAGGCTCTGCCGGATAAGTTGACGCTCGTCTCTGGCATTAGAAAGTTACTTTCGCCCTTCACCGGTTTCACCGGGCTGGTTTTTGGTCATTGCCAGTGTCTCATGCGTCACTTTGTTCTTGTGTTCTGCTGTCTTAGAAACTTTGGGCCTGGAAGCAGCCTGTCTCGCAGTGTAGCCTTCTGCCAGCTGACCAGGGTTAAACCAGGATTTAAAAATGCAGATTTTTTTTTCAAATATAGAGTGATTTCTTAATTATTTTTCCAGAATATTGTTAGCATTGTTTTAGTCAAAGTAACATCTATCCATTTTCCAACCTGTTCATCCTACTGGGTTGCAGGAGGTCTGGAGCCTATCCTGGAAGCACTGGGCACGAGGCAGGGAACAACCCAGTATGGGAGGCCAGCCCATCGCAGGACACACTCACACATGCACACGTAGGGGCAATTTAGCAAGTCCAGTTAGCCTCAGCATGTCTTTGGGCTGTGGGGGGAAACCAGAGTCCCTGGAGGAAACCCCACGACGACATGGGGAGAACATGCAAACCTGTAACCCAGGCGGCGACTCGAACCCGGGTCCCTGAGGCAACACTGCTAACCACAGCACCACCATGCCACCCCTCCAACATTGGACTTACGTCCAAATGTCTGTCTAAGCAAGAGAAACATTTCAACTCAAGTTTGAACAGTGAATAATGGACACGAAAATCTGACAAATATTTTTGTCTTGTGATATGATGAAGCTTGGAGCCATTGAGTTGTTCAGATGAACAGTCCATTATCATATCTCAAGTGGAATCCAAGTGGCTTTGCTTCCCTGTGGATACCTTCATGAAACTGTTTGATGTTACAATAGTTAATGACCTAACAGTTAACTCTCAAAACATGCAAATAGTTTCCTTTAATCTACAAAGAACAGCGAAGGTCAGAAAGATTCTGCCCGTGAATGATGCAGAAAAGTCGGCCAATGCGTTCATTATCCCTAGACTAGATTATCATAACGCTCTGCTGGCTGGCTGCACTAATGCTTCCCTAAAGTGTCTTCAATTTGTACAGGATGCAGCTGCATGAGTTCTTAATATAACTAAAAAACATATTAGCCCCGTACTCCACTCCCTGCATTGGCTGCCTTTCAAATTTGGAATGGTATATAAAACGTAACTTCCCGCCCCACACCGGCAGTGTATCAATAGCAGCCCAAGCTAGTAAACGATTGTAAAACTTTTTTTTTTTTTAACGGAATGTTACACCAGCTCATTCAAACATGCCCTCTAAAAAGCAAAGTTCAGTCTTACCTATAGCGTAAAAACATACCTCAATGATTAAACATTCTAAGTGCAAAATGGGTTCTGACGGTGGAGATGCTAATGAATGCTGCCATTCTTGCAATCCACGTCGTTGTTACCATTAGCTGATCCACGCCTTGCTCTGATGTTGACGTCTTTCTCGTCTGTGATTGGTTACATTCCCTGCCTTGTCTTTGTAATATGCTGTCAGTTAAGCCTGCTGAGGCTTTTCTGTACCACGTCTGATTAGTGCTACTTCTGCATTTAAAAAAGAAACATTCTTTATTTGCTATTTGCACACGAATATTGGAATTTTCCTCCTTTGCCTGCCCCCTCTTGCTTGCCATAGCTTGGGTGTCACAGTACAGGGTCAGCCAACATGTGACACCCCCGGAGCTGGGGGGGGGGGGGGGGGGGGGTTAAGGGCCTTGCTCAATGGCCCACGTACAAGTGACAAGTGTTTATTGAGTGACACTGTTTCCCACATGGTCCCTCTCATCAGCCTCATTAGATCATAAGCTCTTACATAGCAGTTGCTGTCTTTCATCATCATACTATTGCATTTACTGTATTGTCTTCTAGAGAAATCACCATTACCCATTGAACAGTGCTTTGTGACAATCTTATATTTTCATAAAAATATATTATAATATAATTAATTGAGTGATGGATTCAATGATCAGGAAAAGTTCAAGGCTATGGTTCGATCCACTTAATCCAAACTTGTTTGCCTTAATATAAAGATATAGTAGGTGATAAATACTTCACATAACTCATCCAGATGCATAGGCAATGGAGACGTTTATTTACTGCTTTGAGAGGTAATTTAAACTCCTTTATAAGGCAGTACCCATATGGCTTGTCCAATAAAAACATGTGTAACCCCGGGTGGGAACAGGGGGATCCTCAGTCCACTGTTTTTGATGGAAAGTTTCAGGGATAGACAGAAGGTGGTGCTGTGGTTAAGGATGTGACCATGAAATTCTTTTTACCCTTGGATTTGGTGATCTTAATTAAAACATTTTGCATATAGCTTTAATTAATAAATAAACGAGCAAAGTCTAACATTTAGTTTTAGTTTTTTCTTGTGACACAAGGGCTTCCTATAGACGCTCTGCACGTCATCTTGTGGTATGTGTGTAGTTAAGATAGTCTTCCTGACAGCAGTATGGAATATTTTAAAAAGAACATTTTAGGTGTTTTATTTTAGGTGGAAAAAAATATATAGCACCAATCATTCAGTATCCCAGCTGCTGAGTAAAACAAACACCCTCATTTCAAATAGATTAAGACAGAATTTCCTTGTTCCTCTGGGGGGTGGATTTTGCTGTCCAGTCGCATTGCAAAGATATATCTCAATAACATAATTTTCCACCAAAGAAAAGAAAAGTAAGAAAAAAAAATTTATATCGTGCTTCAAAGCTTCGGGTTTGTCATTAATTACATGCGTACAGATATGGACAAATTAATTAGGTGCCGGATATTTATACACATGTATAACCCTCTGCTAAATATCACAAGAAAAAGCCAGCTGTATATGAGTAAAAGTAAAACATGGCTTAAAAATAGACATAGAAGCAGTGACTATGGAATGTTAATGTACAGGGCAGGCGGGGGTGGGGGTGTGGGAGGGTGGGGGTGTGGGGGATGGCGCATAAAGTCATGTTTACTTGTCTGTTTGCTTTTGTGAAACTCAGATATACCCTTTTATTAAAAAAAAACAATCTCAGGTTATTCTTAATAAAGGTTTATGGGTTTTGTGTTAAATTCTTCATCACTGCGTTCTTGACGAACCCCCAAAAGTTACCCAGGCATATGCTCAACTGCTCCCCTTGTTTCTGCCATCCGTGCGAGACGTAAAGAGGCATCACATCCCAGTGAATAATGTCTTTGAAAGGAAACTGCGAAAGTCGTTTAATTATTACAGATATGGCTATAAAAGCAGGCCAGGCTACTCACAGTCGAAGTCGCTAAGCTGAGCCAGGGCTTTTGGAGGGCCGTGCTAATGCTGGATCACGTCTGAAGTGCATCACTGGAGATTACAGTGACATCCTGAGAAAAGCAGAGAGTGTGTAAATCTCACACAGTGCTGCAGTGGTCATCATCCTCAAGGCTGATATTTCCATGTGGTTTAGGTAGATAATTAATTATTCGACGTGATATATAACGGAAGGCATTCGCTGTATGGAATTGTCAAACTCAATCCCATTTGTTCCATTTTAAGGAAATTTCAATACAAAACAATATAAATATCGGGGATACAAGTAACCTTTCTGTGCTCTGGAATTTTTAATCGGGTCTTGTTTGTCATTTAAGATTGAAATGTATTGAAATTCCCAAATTCAGTTACGTACTTACAGTAATGTCTGTGTACATGATCAGTTTCCAGTCTGGATTTCAAAACATGGCACAAGGAGTCCTAGGACCGAAATGAGAAATCATGAACAAGATGCAAACTCATGTGATGGCTGGAAATAGAGAAAGATTTCTTGGTAAATGTTCAAGTTGGAAAGGTCATTGTGTGAATTGCAGATGCTTGAGAAAAGCACCCATCAACTGTCTCCGTAGAGGATCTCTACTTAGATCTTTGTTGTATTCTTTCGCAATGTCGGGATTTGTGAGGCCGACCCCACTTAAGTTACAGACCACTATTGCATGATTGATGGCATTAAATTGCTTTATCCAAGTTTTATTAGAATGTACAGGCCTCCTTTACAGCTGGATTCCACTTCCACCCTTTTAATAAATCATTGTAACACCTCCCTGCTCGCCTGCGAGGCTACGCGTGAAAACGGAAGATTGATGACTTGACCGCGACCGTGCGCCAAAATCAACCACAAGACACACTGATGGAGAAGCACATGTACATTTTTACTTTGTAATGGAAAATGCCAATCTTGATCGCCAGGACCAGGAAACAATTTTTCTCATTATCGGCAAATGCCATCTCATTTCCTATTTACAAGCCATTGCTTCATATAGGGAGAAGAACAACATGGATTTTGTCGGCATTCCTGTGGTTGGGACGTTGGTGAAATAAAAATGCGTAAAAACGTTGACTTCCTACCCTTATAAGTATTACTCTCACCTGGTAGTCCAGCTGGAAGGCACATAGAAGAGTGGCAATCCAAACAAACGCTCTTAACTGGTTGGCCACTGCAGCTCTCCAGCCTCTAGACCAGTCTTTTCCCACTCAGTCCTCGGGGACAGACAGACGGTCCACGTTTTTGCTCCCTCCCAGCTCTCTGCCAAACAGTCCATGTTTTTTCTCCCTTCCAGCTAGGGACCTGGGAGGGAGCAAAAATGTGGGCTGCCTGCAGGACTATGAGGACTGGAGCTATACCAATGCAAGAGGCACCTCCCTCAATGCAGAAGAATATCAGATATTGTATTTTGACAGGCCTAAAGTATTTACCTTAAATACTGATTAATTCTATTCAGCTTTTGCCTTCTTGGAGTGCTGTGATAAAAATGCATGCCAGGCATTTCATTAAAGGCACTTTATATAAATTAGAATCTACAAGGCATTGTAGCACATGTGAAGAATGTGATTATGCTCAGGGCTGCGTCTTCTTGGCCTCAACACACAATATTTAGGTGCATTTGTCTCCCTAACAACCACCACATGTTACAGGAAAGAAGCTAAAGGCTGAATATCGAATGATACAGCCTCCGAAGTAGTAAATGATTGAAGTTGCACTCTAGGAATGAATCAAGCTGTATTATGTTGCAAAACCTAGCTAAGAGATGAGTGCTTCTCAGTTCCTGATCCTGCATTCAGGATTTCCTTCCAGCTGAGCTCTTAATTAAGTATCATCGACTGAGCCGCGGAATGGATGAATCAATGAATTCGAATCTCATTGAACTGAATGCTCAGGACTCATGATAAATTCTCCATTAAGCGGAATCTATGATAGCTCAGAATATCTGTTATGGCCAAAATATATTACAGAAGTTTCTGGAAACAGGTGGTTTCTGCATTTTTTTTTTTTTTTTAGTTTGGTTAGAGGTGTGACATCCAACCAAATGCCGATCTGACTGAAAGCTACTGAAATCCTTCGTTTTCCAACTGTCATACATTTTATTAATAGAGTATTATCACCTTTCATTAAATGTGCAATACTTACAGTAACGTACTACCCAGTTATGCAGCTGGATAATTATGAAATTACCCACCGTAAGTATCCAAATCGACAAGCATAGATCACACCTAGAATAGTTACATGTTTGTCAGTCCCTCGATCAATCCTTCGTCAGAAGAATTGCTACAGGCATCTAGGATGTTAATCTTAATTACTGTAACACAGAGAGGATTTCGGTAAGGTGCAGGACCCTTAAACTCAGATTTGGGCTGGTTATTTAATTAAGGGAAGCAGCCATTGAGTATTATGTGAGTGGGTTTATATCAATATTATTACATACCGTACAGGGAAAGTGAATTACATGACCCTCTTAGGAGCTGGTGAAATATGCAAATGGGGAGTCATGGTTTTCATAGTTTTATGTTGCATCTCAGTTTAAATGGCTTCATTGTTTCTGTGTTCAGACAAATTTCCTCATAAACCATCATGGGATCAACAGTTGGCATACAAATCCAGCTACAAGTTTTATTGTTGTGTATATTCAGGGAATACAATGACATTCACCGTGGTGGGGGTAGGGGCAGTATAATGGAGACAAAGAATGATATAAGAATGAGTAGATGCGTTAATAAAGCAATTATAAACAAATAGAGGGATATGGGGTTGGGGTCAGCATGACACTGCACAGTGGTTAGCACTGCTGCTTCACACCTTTCGGACCAGGGTTTGAGTCTCCACCCCGGTTCCATGCGTATGGAGTCTGTATGTCATTGTGGGGTTTCCTCCGGCTACTCCAACTTCTCCTCCACCGTGTGAAAAGTTTTCTGAGATTAATTACAGTTGCCAAATAGCACCAAGGTGTGCATGTGTGAGTGAATGGTGTGTGAGCCTCACTTGCGGTGGTTTGGCACCCCATTCTGGGTTAGTCCCTGCCTTGCATCCATAGCCTCTGGGATAGGCTCTGGACCTCTGGCAACCCTGTATAGGACAAGCAGTTTCAGAAAAGGGGTGGATGGAGATGAGGTGAGGACGGAGATGAGGTGAGGATGGAGATGAGGTGAGGACGGAGATGAGGTGAGGACGGAGATGAGGTGAGGATGGAGATGAGGTGAGGACGGAGATGAGGTGAGGATGGAGATGAGGTGAGGACGGAGATGAGGTGAGGATGGAGATGAGGTGAGGACGGAGATGAGGTGAGGATGGAGATGAGGTGAGGACGGAGATGAGGTGAGGACGGAGATGAGGTGAGGATGGAGATGAGGTGAGGACGGAGATGAGGTGAGGACGGAGATGAGGTGAGGACGGAGATGAGGTAGTCATTTATATGGGATGTGCAAACAATAATACAGTAGTAGCATTAGCAGGTAATACAGTGACATTCAGCACAATGGTTATGCAGTGATATGAATTATGCAAATGTGTACATACAATACTTAGGCCTTGCTCAAAAGGTTTCCACAAAGGGGTTAAGTGGCCTGAAGGGTGGTTACTACGGGAGATGGAGAGGGAGGCTCTTACTGTGCACTGGTTCCTTAGTTTTGGATAAAGGCAATGAGCAGTATGTCTGCTGGCTTGAGTCCACTTGGCTTCACTGGCCCGCATCCCGCAAAATTATCGGGTCAATGTCATTTCCATGGTGAAGATACAGATAGGAATCTCCCTGGAAGCTTATTCATTAAATTACTAGTTGTAATAAATAAGAAACAACAAATCCAATATACGCAAGACTCCTCATACTTCTCATACCGCTTTTCCTGGTGGGGTTTACGCTGGCAGTCGGCCAATCAGGTCAAACCAGAGCTCACCTCCCAAGGCGATCCTCAGACGCCCCAAGGCCTGCTGGGAGATGTAGTCCCTCCAGGGTGTCCTGGGTCTTCCCTGGAGCCACTGCTCAGTGGGACCTGCCTAGAAGAGCTCCCTTAGGAGCAGTCCAGGTGGCATCCTAGTAAGACACCCAAACCATCTCAGCTGGCTGGGATCATTCAGCAGGATCAGCGGCCCTATATCAAGGCCCTCTGGATCTCCGAATTCCTCACGTCGTGGCGGAGCTCGAGCCCAGCGGCTGTGCGCAGAAACCTCATTTCCAATGACCTTGTCCATTGGGTCATTACCCACAGCCCATGAGCACAGCTGACGACTGGGATATATTGCAGGTTGACCTGTTAGCCATGGACTTTGTCTGATGACTTTGCTCCTGCTACACAGGACTTGTTTTATTCACAAGAGTAGAATGTGAAAATCGAAACCAGAAAACGGCAACTTATTGATTTTCCCCCAATTCCACAACCTGCAGACTGCGGAGGCGGAGCGGCAAACTCCGATCAGAATAACACCCTTAGCGTTGCGAGGAAACGTGCTATATTTGGAGGCAGTGTTAGCTAATCTGTGGCACTGGGCCAGCCTTCTGTACCGGTTCTCTGGGGGTGTTACGCCCGAGATTAACTACCCTGCTTCGGCAGCCCTGCCATTCCTTCCGCCTATCAGGGACCGTCTGGGAAAAGGTACAGAGGTGAAAAAGGGGGGGGGGGGGGGGAGAAAACGGAGGTGAAATTGAAATGCCGGCAGAAAATGAGATTTCAAACGAATCCCCCAGCGTGGAGCTGCGCGGCTTATCCGTCCTTTCTATGAGAGGTTGCCGTGGACCTATTATTATCAGCAATAGATACTGCCATTTTTCACTTCATGATAAAATATTGCGGGATACAGTCCTCTTAATATCGAGGGACCGCGTCCACCCCCCCCCCACAAAACTGCTGAGTAGCTGGGAAGTGGGAGGGGGGAGATGGGGACACCTCCCACATGTGGTCTGAGTGGATTCGTGTCGCAGTCCCTGCTGCGTGTACTGCTGGCATATGACAGCATGTGGGAGGGCGCGTGTTTGGGCGCGTGTTTGGGCGCGTGTTTGGGCGCGTGTTTGGGCGCGTGTTTGGGCGCGTGTTTGGGCGCGTGTTTGGGCGCGTGTTTGGGCGCGTGTTTGGGCGCGTGTTTGGGCGCGTGTTTGGGCCTGCTCAGGGGCAAAACGCACACGCCAGACCGGATAAGCCTCCCTCTGAGGCATGTCACATTTTCTACATATTTTTTTTAATCGGTTACATTTACATTTGTTTGTATTTAGCAGATGCTTTTGTCCAAAGTGACATACAAATGAGGCAAATAGCACATTACAACCAGAGATGCTGTTCAGGAGCGAACTAGAGGTAAGTGAGACTAGGCCGAGCTTCCAATGAATGCCCAGGGGTGGGAGGGAGAGTGTGTGTGTGTGTGTGTGTGTGTGTGTGTGTGTGTGGCTGGACAGACAGACAGACAGACAGAGATAGATAGATAGATAGATAGATAGATAGATAGATAGATAGATAGATAGATAGATAGATAGATTGATTGATTGATTTGGAAATCTACAGACATGTCTCTGTGTGTTTGGTATAGTATAAACATTAGTGTCCCCGCTTATTGCCCAACATCGGTCTGGTTGTTATCTGGTCTCTTGCCATTAGAAATAAAAATAGTTTGGATTATTTTCATTTAACTTTAGGGTAAGAAAAATAGTTTTCCCCAGCTCTCTGACAACTTTGACAGAAAACTTTCTTTCACAATTACAATCAACAAAGTTGTAATGCAAACAAGCTGTCACATTAAACTAAGTTTGCCTAAAAAATGCCTAAGCAATCAGTATCACAGAACCCTTCACAGACTCACGTCGGTTTTTTAGTTCCATACAACTGAAAACACCCCTGCTAATGAGAGAGATATATAACAGCGTTTATCTGATGCCTAATCACTGAAGACAGGTGTGAGAGGATGAGTCATTTCAGCAGAAGACAGACTCAAATCAGACCAACTGAAATCCAACCAAGTGTTATCCAGGAAACAAGATGTACAAAATCAAATATACCAAACCTGACTTATGATATTTTTAAAGCTAATCTGACATCCATTACATATGACAACTGAGTTCTATGGTTAGCGCAAAAATCTTTATTTTAATTCTTTTTCATTTTCCTTCAAAATTTTACATACGTATCTTTCCTCACGGATAAAACTCACAAACCTGAAATGTGTTCACATGCGTCTGCTTTTACTGGCTCACACCCTGAGCGTGGGAAAGAGCATTAGAATTTACAGAAATCAGCTGAATGTGGGCCATCCCCAAGCATAAAATTTGTCCCCTAATCATTAATTCTTAGGACAGGAAGGTCCTTCTGTTCAGTTTGCCCTTTTGGAAGTGAGATGAGTTTCTCCTCTTGACCTTTCGCCTGGTTCCTTTTAATAGCGAAGCTCTTCCTTAGAGCGCAGAGCTGGGAGTGTGAAGTAAACACAAGAGGGCTAATTACTCTCGCACTCTGAGGACGGGACACTCCGGCAGGCAAAAAATGTCCGAGGGTGCGGAAACTGCCTCCTGCACAGAGTCTGACTCGCGGCCCAGCGGGGAGTTGGGTAACTCACGGAACGTGTCGGATCTGCAGATGCAGAAAATCGACAGGATCATGCGGCACTGGGGGAGGGCGGTGGGGACAGAGATTTCGCTCGGATTCAGTCAACCGTAAAAATGCCTTGAAATCCCTTAAGTGGAAATTTTACTAAACTGCTCAGCTCCCAACAAGCATCTGAAAGCAGGGTTTCAGGTTTGGGAATACGGGAGAAGTAAAGTTTTAATGGAGGCTTGGAAATCCGTAAGGGATTCAAGGAACAGAAAAAAGAGACTCTCTATTGTGTGTGTTTAGTCCAGTGGAAGCATTTCCCATTAAAAGTTGGCACATACTTTCTCAGACATATATGTGTCATTCTTAGTTTTGTATGTGCTTTACCTCAGGTCCTGTACTTCCTGGATGAGAGTCAGAGACCGAAATGGGTAATTGTTAGTGGGCACTTTCATAATTCCTTTATAATGAATTCATAAACCTTCGTAAGTCATTCGTAGAGCATTCCTAAGCAGCATGTAAATGTACCTTAACATCCTAACATGCCATAACAGCTTAAATATACACTAATAACAGACCTTATGTGATTGTAATGTTTATCATATGTTATTAATTGCATTCTTAAATATTAAAGTTGTTTATTAAATCGTTTTAGGATGTTAAGGTGTACTTTCATGCTGCTTATGAATGTTCTATGAATGCTTTATGAAGGTGCAGATAATGTGAAAAGTTACACAATTAAATCAAGAAACGCTGATGTTCAAAGCATTCTGATCTTTTCAGATACTTAGCGCTGGTGTTAAAACTTACAAGAACAGAATAGATGGTTTAACAAAGTAAAATATTCACATCTTGGTAAGTATAGATGCAGGCAATGCATGATACCAGTTGATTAATAAGAGATACATGTGAAGAATTGTTAATGCATACACTTGAGTTTCCTTTGCATGTTCTGTGCTTTCAGCTTCTTTGTGCTGGTAATTACTGTGTTTAGTGTTCAGATTTTAATGCCCTGGACTGAAGCTACCCTTCAGTTTGCATGTGTAAGATACTGGTTATGACAGATGAATCTCTTAACTCTGTTTCTGTCTTTTACCAAAGAAGCTGACGTATGGTATCGCCTCCGTGATTCAGGAGTAACTCAGCCAGAATATAAACATCCCACATCATCCAGTGTTTAGCATTTACCTTTACTGTGCCGTGGATGGGGATTTCAGATTCAGTTATGGCCAAATTCAATCGCGGAAAGCTGGCATGATTTCGGAGTGTCTTGTGATCCCACCCTCAGAAGCATCCCTGTGCCTGACAAACAGAACAGTCACATTTCAGCACAGCGGCATTATTTTGGAACACGGGTCCAGAGTCGGGAAGTAATTCCCGCATTCTCTTTAGTCCGCAAGTATTACACCGTTATATGTGAAAAGCAATTACAAAGTGCAGATTGTTTCGCCGAAAATTCCTCCAGGTCCGAACGAGAAAAGGAACCACGATTGTTTTAGGTTATTTATTTATTTTTGTATATGAGAATTCCGCCACTCCTCCAATCTCATTTTCAACAACTTTGCCAGAGGGAATAGGAGTTCCACCGGCCTAAACCTCTCGTCCTGTTTTTCTGTAATAAATACTTGGTTTCATTTCAGAGTGAATAAACAGGGAGCTGCTGGCTGTTCTGACCCCTGGAAAAGTCAGGCAGAGACACGCGGGCTGGCAGCCTCCTCAACGGCATCGCACGCGATGAACATGCACACTCAAGTAAGTGTAGAGAAAATGGCACATATACATACATACTAAGTAATGTGCAAATGTCTGATCACACCTGCATTTAATGCATGTCTCTGTCTGCCAAATTGTAGAGGAGGTGGGTCTAAGCAACTAGAGGAGGTAGGACCAAGATATCCGATTGGCTGAACCCGCTTCCTCTAGTGGCTTGGACCCACCTCCATCTGATTGGATATCTCTCCAAACCAATCATTTTTCATGTGCCGTCAGAACATTTTTGTGCAAGTAAAACTCCCATGAGCGAAAATCCACACGGAAAGAGCAAAGATGAGATTCAAAATCCCACCCTGGACGTGACGGTAATACACTGTGGCACCACACTGGCTCTCGCAGTAATGGTAGGCAAAGGGAGAACCTCACGTATGAGGATTTTTAACTTTGAAGTGACTAAATCGCAGTTACAGATGCAGCTACAAAGGTGAGTGACGATTAGCTGTGTGTGTCAGTTACGAAAGAGGTCAGACAATAAGAGCTTTGATGTGCGAATTTTCAAAGCGATTAACGAGATCCACAGAGGCACAAAAACTGCAGAATCATCCGTGTCAAGTGGAACGGTCACAAAAGTCACGGTGACATATTCCAAACACTGCAAAAAAATGCATTGGCAAGTAGAAACAATGGAGACCGACAGGGACAGTTGCTAACAGCATGGCCTAAAAAATAACCGAAGACCTGAATCAGCACATCTATGACTTGTAGTCTCAAAAACGGCTGCATCCTGTCGGCATCAGGATGCTGGGATTTATGGCAGGGCTGGCATTTGCAAAATGCTTGAATCCAAGGCCAATGCACAAAGTTACAAGAGTGTATGAGGGGCACAAAACCTGCAGCTCGAAATGACCAAACAAGTGATACATTCTGAGTCATTTTTCATCCATTTTCCTGCTGTGACAGGAAAGCTGAAGTGTGCCCCACACATGCAAGGTTTTTTAGAAACTGGTCTCTCAACACCTAAATAAAGGGATGATATGGGGAGTGAGGAGAAGGATTTGGGCAGCGATCATTGTCGCGCCGTGCGTGTGCATCGTCAAAATAGCAAATGATTTTGCGCCGGCTTTCCGCTCGTAGGAGTGGTGTTCTTTAAGGGAGACGTGGTGTATTGCCAGTGCATTGCTATTTTAAGGCAAAATTACATTGTGCTTTTTTCATAAGACTGGAAAAAAATGGTATTTAAGCAGTGCGTTTTGGAAACATGCAGGTATATGACGCTCATTCTGGACAGGTTACACCCCTGAAATGCACAAATGTTTTTTTGTTATCTTATTTACATGCATTGTTTTATATAGTACAACCAATCCTTTCATCTAATCATACTGTACAATGAAATACCATAGGAAAAATATATATCGAGTAAAGAAAAAAGAAAAAAAAACATACCATTAAAAAAATCACTCCTGTCAATTATCAGAATTAAGCACATACTGTAATTGAATGGATATTTGTATTGCTGAAAACGCTTTTCAGATGTTTAGATGAGCAACATTACAATGCAGCCCACAGGAAGTCACGCCATTCTCTGTGGCATGGTGTACGTCGCGTAACATTGCCATGCGTGATGGATGTCCGCCGGACGTAAATGAGGACACATTAGGGAACTTGAAAAGTCGTGACGCTGAACTGCACGTGTTGATGCCAACAAAGGGCTGTACGCCGGCAACGGCGCGGGCAAGGAGGGATCAGCTGGCAGAGGAATCGTCTGTAGCCTGGTAAGGAATCTAAAGTGATGTTAAAACACTTTAAAAACTGTAGGTTTGCACTTTTATTTATATTTTGCGAACTGCGGACCCCAAAAAAACTGCACAAGCATAATTAAGTCCCCATTTACAGCCGCGGTGCTCATTCAGCAGCAAACTTTCCCCATCTTCTGACATCATTATACAACTTTTGGCGCTGAGCAGGTGATCTGGTTATGCTAGAAAACGAGGACACACTCGCTGCTACCTCATCCCACGTCTGCTTTACGCCGAAAGGCTTAGGTGGAACAGTGGCGCTCCCATAGATCATGTGCCTTCTGAAGGTGAGGTGACCTGCCCTTCTGATTGGTCCATTGCATGTAACGTCCAAAACATGCCTCTGAATAATTAAGAGAGTCAGGACGTGTCCCTTTTGCACCTTGCGGTGGCACCAAGTGCAAACGTCAAGTCAAAATAGCAAAACGAATCTGGACGCAGCCATAAATGTTAGCAGCGCTTTGCACTTTACGCTTTGTGTTAGATCAGGGGTCACCAACATGGTGCCCGCGGGCACCAGGATGCCCTCAAGGACCACATGAGTTGCCCGCAGACCTGTTCTAAAAATAGCACAACTCACCAGTTTTTATTTACCAGTGAGCAGCGTCTAAAATTTAATTTTATCCTGTTGTTATTCTTCTTTAATCACATTTGTATGTATATAGATTTGAAAATTGACAATATCTATAACATGTTTATTATACATGACGTTTAGATAAGTTTAGGAGGACGTTTCAAACTGGTAGCCCTTCGTATGGCTCAGTACCTGTGAGGTAGCTTTCAGTTTCAAAAAGTTTGGCGACCCCTGTGTTAGATCATCAAAATAGAGCCTTTGTTGGTTCTATGGATTTGGGTGGTGGTCTTCTGCTTGACACCAACACTGTACCGGAGCTGCCCTTTTCCTCTGAGAATACAGAGCCTGCTGGGGTAATTAGTGCCAGGTAGGTGGATGCAAGGATATGCTTGGTCTGTGGGGCTTGGTCATCATTATTCAGCGTGAGGAATTTTGGGAGCTAGCTGTTAACACGTGTGCTGACTGAGAAATACGACAACCTGTCTGTCAGCCAACGTGAGGTGGCTTCGTGACACAACATCTGAATAGTTTGAACTTTTGGAGAAAGCCAAAGGGTGTTAATCCATGATGACATGGGGCGCTATATCACAGGAGCCATTAGGTCTGCAGATTGCTTTTTCATGGTCATATAATGGTCAAGGAACATGAGACCTATTTATAGGAGCAAGTCAGTGCTGCAGAAACGCCTTTCCCTCCGGATTGTCAGACGATAAATATAAAACACCGCTAAACAAATTGAAGAATGGCCTCATGAACTCCAAGATAGAGTCAAGTACCTTACATGGTCTCCACAATCACCAGATCTAAACATTACCTTCATCTTAATCTTAATCTCAGCAGAGTGATATTTCCACCTTCTTAATCCCTCAGATAACTGGAAGCTTTTCTGAAGAATAATCCAAACATATGGCAGCAAGAAGATCCAAGAAGGACCGAAATGCTCTTGGAGAAGTAATAATAATAATAATAATAATAATAATAATAATAATAATAATAAATTGTAAGGTTTTTCTGTTACTTTGTCCAAATCACCTACAAATTATTTTTAAACTTATTTTAAAATGAAGTTATTTAATTAGTATTATCAAACCAAGGTCTAATCTTCACTTATGTCTTTACAAGCTTGACAAAGTCATTTGATAATTTATATGTATTCATAAGGCTTGCATTGCTATCAAGGGCCGAGCGATTAAAAATGATCACCGTGAAACTGATGAAAATGATGAATTATGAGTTATGAATCGTAATTACATGATGGAAATCGTTATGCGAGTGAGAGGTCGGTGGGAGGCAATTGGCAGTGTCTCACTAGAGAAGTGAACCTGTCCCAGGAATCACCATCACAATGTCTGGTTGGAGTCAAAGTCTTTCACACTGAGCACCCCCCCCCCAATAAAAAAGAACTCTAGCTGCTAGTTTCATAAGACTGAAAAAGCTGACCAGACACTGGGCTACATAACTGCCCCCAAAATCACAGAGCACCCATCGAGGTCTGCTAGGCTTTCATTAAAATCTCCCCTCATCCCACAATCCAGATCCTACACTTGTACCCCAGGACAAATCAGCAAACTGTGTGCTCTGTGAAAAGATTTCAGCGAATGGTTTAACCAGTTGCTGAAGTAACCCGTATGTCAGCAGGGAATGTAGTCTCATGAGCAGAATGACATCACGATGATATCAAATTCCCCAAAAATGCCTACAGTACAGTTTAAAGACTGGAGACTCCAATGGCTCCATTGCGACTAATATGAAGAGACAGGTCATTATTAGCAATATTACAAAGAATCAAAGGCAAAACGGTTTTTATAACACCCCCCCCCCCCTCCGTGCTACATCAAGACTGAACATACCATTAGTAATCCCCAAAAAGCTGTCTCAAGTACTGCACTCGACATTGGCAAGTACAGCAAAAACTGCCCAAATGCAGCGCTCGTGTTCCCTCAGCCTCGATTCCTTCACCCTTCAGAGAGACGGCCTGTGTTATCAAGCCAGTTCTCCTTTGCGCCTGCCTGTTCCACCCCAATCCCGATGTGGAACACTGTCCCTACCGCAGGAAACCTCACACTATGTATAACAAAGACTTTAGGATGTCTCTTCATTTACAGATACCTTAAAAACTGCCTTATCTGAATTCATTTCTGGTGCTTTTTTTTTTTACATACTATCCAGATGAAAGTAATAAAAAACTGAGTAAAACACGGAAATATTTATAGTATAATAGGCCTATTTCATTATGTTCACAGTTGTCCATTAACTGGCCTTCAGTTTAATCATCGGGAGTTTGCTGCTGATTGCAGACGAGATTATTAGACAGCAGTATGCTACGTTCCTTTTTCTTTTGCCAATTAATGCATTTTAAAACTACCCTTGAATCGGGCTTTAGTTTCACAGCAGTGTTCCACTGCTACATTTAGGCTGCACCTTCCTGACACCTTCATTACATCCCAACCTTCCCAGTTTGGCAGTCTTACAGTGCTAGCCTGAGTCCTTCATATTTTCAGGTAGAAAAGGCCTTGACACTCACCCTCTGTCCTGTCCTCCCGAAAGGCTAAAGACTGCCATTCACACGTGGGGCGGGGGCGGGGGGGGGGGGGGGTCCTTGAATTTCTCGATCGCACCATGACATTCAATGAGGAAAATTGACAAAAACAAATAACAAGAACAACCCCAGCAATAACAACAACAACAGCCACAACAATAAGAATAACAACAACAGCCACAACAATAAAAATAACAACAGCCACAACAATAAAAATAACAACAACAGTAATAATAATAATTTCCAGATGTCATTTCTCCTTTTCTTTCAAACACACATAGCATTCACTAGGATATAAACTCTTCAATATTTGGCGTTGTTTTCGACTGGAAGATAAAGGTGCTCCTCTAGGCCTCTGGGCCTAATATTAAGAGAGTTGAAGCGAGGTAGACAGCGTTTGTAAATTTCCAGACGTTATTAAACGAAAATGTCAACATGCCACGATACAATTATCCGTGTTGCTCAGCACAGGCTGGCCGAAGGTGGCCAGGCAACCGTCTCGGACGAGCGTCCCGCCTGAGATCGAGTGCCAGTCAAAATCATTCATTCAGTCATCCATGGGAAAAGTTATGTGCACGCTTTGTGGTAGAGCAGCTCCTTAATGAATCTTCCTCCCCCGACATAATCAATATGCTAACAACATTTGACTACAGCTGACATAAAAAATACAAGCAATTTAAAAATTGGCCAGGCAGGCAAAGCATCCTAACTGCTGATTAATTAAAATTTCTGCTAGAAAACTGGGTCCAGAGTGAAATGAAAAATCTTCTTTTTTAATAAAGGAAAAATATTTCTTTTCCCTACCATGAAGATTAATGCTATCGTCCCTCAGTACCAGACAATTTATTCATTTTATTACTATTGCTGTAGTGTTTGTAGAGCGGAGGTAGTTCATAGGGAGGGAACAGAAGAGAGGAGAGTAGTCTGAGGGCCAGTATCTACCCACGGCAGCCGTGGGGGGGGCGAGGCGGTAATGTGGGAGGGGGGGTTGTTACGCATGAGATATGAAAGCTTTCAGACTGTCCACAGATATAAAAGGACTTGGGAACAATCGCTCCTTGCACACTTCAGGAGTTGTAAACGTCCTCCAGACGAATCTATCAGCGTGCAAAAGCTTTCATCCTGAGGGAGGGGGGGAGGTCAAAACCAGCAGCGCGTCTCAAACAGTTTCAGAGGCCCGTGAACATGAAAAGCCCCCCCACCTCCATCCCCCCACCTGCCGAGGTTCTGTTCGCTCCGGCCTTCCTCCGCAGTACCCTCACCGTCGTCTGACGAGCTCTGCATAATCAATACCTTTGTTTCCTCCTGCAGGAGAAACAAACGTCCCTCTGAATCAGGCACTTTATCTGCCCCTAGCATCCGAATGCACATTAAAGGCAAGTTAATTTCCATAAAGGAATGCATTTCCCCGGCAAAACCTTTTTCCTTCGGCCCTTCCGCTACCTTGGATCTGTCAACTGGCAAGAAGAAAAATCAACATATTCACCACAGTCTTCTTCCTAAGATGAAAGCCAAAGAAAGGAAAACAGTACACACTACACATTTGGACGTACTTTATCAGAGCTGTGGTTGCAATTTAAAGCTTATGTGTGAGATACAGCGAACAAAAATAAACTCTTAAATTTGAAAGCCCTGGAAATAAACAATGGAGAGCAACAAATACAGTGCTAGAGTTAAAATCTTTCCAGGGGACAAGAAAACATCCATTGCATTTCTAGGACATCTGACCCCAATTGGTGAGGTCTGTATAAGCTGAAAACTTAAGCAATGTCGCTCAGTGACCTCCGAGCTGGTCCTCGTTCTGAGCCAGTCTACTTGGTGTTGAAGTCCGTGAGAAGGAGCCATAAATTTCAGCATCATCATCATCATCAACAACAACAGCAACGACAGTAGATTCCAACTCACTGATACTGGGAGTTAGATGACAGATTCTAGATGATCATGGATAAATGGACCATATTAGATACAAAATGGCCCCCTGTTGCATATTTTATAATAAAATACTCTTCAGAGATCAAGTCACAGGTTGAGTTCAAGCAACTGGATGAGACTTCAGTCTTTAAAAAAGCTCAGGGTTCCACCCTAGCGCTGCTTCAAAGGCGCTCAATGTCCCGGTACTTCTTCCGCAGGATGGACACCTGGTCCTTGAAGAGCACGGGGTCCAGCCGCATCTGCGAGTGTGTGAGTGGCATGAACCCGAACCAGCTGGTGAAAGAGTTCATGCAGGCCTGTCGCTGGGCAAAGTGGTCCGGGTCTGCCCAGCGGGACACCTTGGACCCCTGTGGAGAACGGAGGTGACACCAATGCTATGAGGGAACCCTGTACCTGGAGGCCATACATTCTGAACAATCAAGGTTACTGGCTTAGTGATGAATTTCCCGTAATCTGGAGTTGCCAGAATCTACATTAATTAGGTATAAAAATTTGCCAAAATACATGAATGATGTGTCCACATGAACAATAACCGAAATCATCTATAGTCCAAGTTTGAGGCTGCGTTGACGTACAGTAAATCGAGCAACACAGATGTTAGAAGTTTTTTTATGGAAGGCAGACAATGACTTTCAATGGGTCACGACTGACTCTGTAGTTCAGTGCAGGTTGAGTACGGGATGCGTAAAGGTTTGCATATTATGTTGGATATATGCTGGACTAAGGCAGAGAAACTGGAACAGGAAATGGCTTCAAGTCGCAGAGCGTAGGCTGGTGGAAGTAAATTCACAGCCGGCCAGTCGCTCTGCCAATTAAAACATTAATCACTGGGCTGAGCGCTGAGTCATCGCTGTGCCCGAGGCGCAGTCATCAATCAGGGCCGACATGGGGAGGGCTGCCATGACTGGGATGGCCGTGGCCCCGAGAGGCTACCCACACCTCTGCATGCCCCGGTGTCCTTCTGAAACCCCCCCTGCACCTATCCCACATACCCCTTTGCTACCATTTACACTCCTCTGGTGTCTCTGGGCTGGGTTGGGTTATGTGTGCCCCAAAGCCATGTACTACGATAGCATCGTGTACGACAGATGACAGAGTTCACATCCAGAGGCACATCAAAATATCAGAGTCCCCTGGACTATTTGAATTGTCAGTTGTTGCCCCCCCCCCCCAAGTTTGGTCGAGGCCCCTTTTTTGCAAAGACCCCTGGGCTTTGGGCTGGGAAAGCCCGTGCATTGTGACGCCCCCACTGGTCTGTTCTACACGCCAAATTCAGTGTTTCTAGGAGGGAGCCGCACAGTGAGGCAGTACCGCTGATCGCAGACAGCTGTACTACTTTTCCACCTACCTGGGACAAGATCTCCCAACATCTCACGCTGCTCTCGCTGCTGTATACATTTATTTGACGACGTAAGATAAGGTGACGCTCCAGCAGCAGCGGTCATGGAAACGGACTTGCGATAAAAGCGCCGAACTCTACAAGAAAATGCTGCTTCGCCACATGGGAAAAGGGCAAATAATTTTTTTTTTTTTTTTTGGAGAATGATTAATTGCAGCTGCTGTAGAGATGTACAGTCTTGTGTATGTTTTGATGGACCCATCAAACATGATTATGTGAATTTCGGGGGGGAGGCAGGAATTTCTCAACCCATCCAGGTGCATTTCATTTGGCTACCATTGTGTTCCGGTTAGGTCATTGACTCTCCGGCCAAATGTTTAGTCTTGAAATATTTATTGTCTCTTTCATTGAACACAATGAATTTCCAAATGTTTCCATATCAAATATGGTTGCCGAGAGAATACCGGCTGTCACGTGACTTCAGATCACATGACTATGAACTCAGAGCTTGCTTTAGTCCCCCTCTTCCTTAACAGGTGCTGTGCATATTATGAAGCTCTGTGTTACATCAATGCTGGCGTGGGGATCGGAGGCCGGCCCTTACCTGCTGCATCATGGTTTCCTTATATTGCTTCTTCTGAGTGACCTTGAGAGGAGGCAGCTTGGTGACCGCGGACACCAGGAAGTTCATCAGGATGTCCTCACAGTTGGCCATGCGGTCCACCATGTTCAGAAGGCCTGCTGGCAGGTAATGAGTGAACAGGTAGTGATAATACCTGTAGGGGGCGACACATGAGCAAGGCACGTGAGGGACCTGGAAGCATGCTGACCAGGAGTGCTGTACAGTATGAACTATTTTGCAACAGTATCCCAAACCACACTGGGCATCTCCCATCTGACAATTTATGACACACGGACATATATACAGGTGAGAGCAAGTTTTCAGGTCAGAACACCGGGTCGTTCATAGCACTGGAATAATTGGGATTATGACCCTTGCTCAAATGACCCAATGGTGACATCATTCTCTGGTCATGGGATGTGAACCGATGACCTTCCGATCAGAGTCCTAACCCACCGAGCCTCACATGGCGGCCACTTCCTCTGGCTGAAAGTAACAGGTAAATGATTAGATAATGGCATTAAAACCTGTGAGAAATCTGCTGCTAATGTCGATAGAGGGGAGTTAATAGCACAGTCTTTCCCTACTTCTTCACCGAGTAAGAAGAGTTAAACATGGCTAGGGATGCCTCCACCGCACTTGTGCTGGGGGAGACGGATGTTTTAATCTCTCAGACTGAAATACTCCCCTCTATGCCGGCAGCCTTGACTGTCACTCAGATTCTCCGTGGCGCTCGTCTCATTTCCTCCTTGTGTATTAAGTCATGCCTGGACGTCTGACGGAAGCTGCGGCCTGCCGCCGTGGTGAGGGATGAGGGCCGCCTCTCCGATCCGCGAGCAGAGAGCTTATCTTCCCGGCTCCTTGTACCGGAGGTTGCGGCCCCTGCAGCATGAGCGGCTTGTCGGGATGCCGCGCCGTAAATCACTGTCGCTCGCCCCGGGGCACGCCGGTGAAAGTCCGCCATTGGACCAATTTGTCTTGCCCCGCATGTGAGTGCAGGGATGAAAGCGGCCCCTTCGGAACCAAGAGCCAGCCGGCGACCCGCATGGATATCCCTGCTTAAGCGAGCCGGACTGCAAATCCCGATAGGTAGCAACAGGCTGGGCTAGCAGAGAGAAGCACTTACTTGATAGGATCTCCATGTTAGTTCCTGCTACATCTATTAGTATCTTTGATGAAATGAAGATAAATACAAAATAAATGACCCAACTCTCCTTATCTCATTTGTTTTTTGATTAAAACACAAGATCTTTCTTGTGTGTGACCAGGTAACGCGTGCAGTGCTGATGCTAATCATCCTCACCACTAATCGCATGTCTCACAATAAAATCTTGTTAAAAATCATTTTTTTGTCACCTGAATAACTTGTCTCTCTATAAGATGGCAGCCGCTACAAGGGGCAGTGAGCTAAGCCTCTGTACTAGTGATTGGAAGGTTGCTGGTTCAAGTCCAGCCTTGGTACATCTGTGGCTTCTTGACATTTGTGACTTCTCAACCCCCCCCCCCCCCCCCCCAAGTTAGCGGAGGTGTAAAACCAATTTCCCCACGGGGATCAATAAAGGGTATCTATCATTATTATATATATGAAATTGTTAGATAGACCAATCCAATATAATCTAAATCTGATAGCTTAATAACTAATTCATAAAAATGGCGACACTTCTGCTTAATAAATATTGTGTTTTGTTATGCCGAAACATAAAGACAGATCATTCTAACAGCACACAGATGTGCTTTTCACCAGAAAAAGACAGTAAAACACCTTAACAGAACCCTGGCACTAAGGTACAATAGGCAGCATGTGTGTAACCAGCCCAGTTTTGATTCTCCAGCTAAGAAATGACGGCACTGATAGCTGTTTACTGTAGTGCCGCCGCAGGTACGCCGTCGCGTCTGGCGTTTCCCAGGATTCCCTGTCTTACAACGACTCAATGGGCTGGGCTGCTGCCTTTCAGCTTCTGAGCTACAGATTTGCGCGCAGTCCCAGTCCTCTCTGTTCCAAAGTTAACGGTCCACATTTTTGCTCCCTCCCAGTTCCTGGAAGGAAGGAAGCAAAAACGTGGAGTATCTGTGGGTCCCTAAGGACCGGGTTGGAAAACACTGGTCTGCAGTGTTTGTGTAAACTTGCTCCTGGTTTTTCAGTCTCCCCACACAAACTAAATGAAGGCTGTCGGCTGATTTGATGAGCCTAAATTATACCACAGTGTATGATTATGCTAATGAAAGTGTGTTTGTGGTTAAGAGAGCTGTGATTGACTGGAATCCCTCCCAGGGTGTACCCCGCGTTGTCGTTTATAAACAAATATTTTCTGAACACGGATGGATGGACACATTTTCGACATTTGCAGGTCCCCTGGATAGCCACTCCCATTGTAGCTTTAGTCACCAAATATATAACACTTAAAAATTGCTGAGATGTATCATCACCTCGATCCCTCACACTCCTGCTACCTCACAGCACTTGCCCATCCTGATTTTGCCGAGTTCTACGTGTCCCCTCCCAACAAGGGAGGGGCTTGTGTTTCACTTCTTTAACCAATCATAATCCTCATTGTATGACATCACCACATTAATCTGTTTTTTTTGTTTTTTTTATCAAACTAATGGCTTCCAGTCAACCAGGGGCAGTGTGGCCAGTAAGTTAAACCTCAGTGCCCGTGACCACAAGGTTGCATTGTTGTTCTTACTATTATTATTATTATTATTATTCTTATTATTATTATTATCCTCACCATGAAATACAGACGCACCCTTACATTGCTCTTCTTTGTAGTTAAGCATGTTCCAGTGTTTTCTCTGTTTATCTATCACACGTCCTTTACTAAAAGACATGCACAATAAAACAGGTGCTTTAGAAACCTGTGCACCTTGTCATTTAACAGAAAACACTGGCTTTAATTAATGTGGTGATGTCATGCAAAGATGCTGATTGGTTAAAGAGATGAAATGCAAGCCCCTCCCTTGTTGAGCCAGGGACGTGCCGGAGGGCTTCAGTGTGTTAAAGGCAGCTGAGGCTGGTCTCGGCCCCCCCGCCCCCCGGCAGGAATTCCGGAATATCCCTCAGAAAAAAAAAAACCTCATCAGGCATCAAATTCAAACTGTGAGACTCTCATCTGTAAATGAAAAAGACTCCAGATCTCCAGATCAAGGATTCCCCAGAGTCTGCCAGCTCTCAGACTATGAAACAAGACTTTCAGTTACCCAAGATTAGTGATTTTTTTACCTCTATAAAAGCCAGAATATTTTCAGCATCAGCCTATTTAGACTATTCAGCCCAAAACATTAATTCAGAAAATGTGACACGATTTGTGGCAGAATAATTTTTACTAAGCTTTTATAAAATGTATCAAAAGGATCTATTTCAGAACACTTAAAGTTTTTAAGTATATCTCCAGGAAAAATGTGTACCCCCTCCCCCCCTTAAATACTCGCTACACTTTCTATAGCCAAAATTCCTGACATTTTCATGCTAAGTGAAACTCATGTTACATGACAAACGGAAAAAGTACGAGTGAATTAGCTAGCCTGCAGGATTTGGGCACTGCAGTGGAAAAGCTTTATAATGGTTGAAGTTTCACTCTTCAAAGTCTGGAAACACATATTTGCTTTTGAAGATACCACTAAACAGACAGCTGATTTCTGCTTAGGATCCCAGGCGATGCTACACGTCCTGTGATGCAATTCAATGAAATAATTCAAATTTGTCCATAACTGGAGACTAGATTCCGGTCCTCCAGGGCCCTACGACAACTGAGACCCCAAAGTAACGGATGCATTTTTGAAACGGATACAACGAATAGAGAAATGGCAGCTGAAGAATAAGGGTTTATCAGCTTTCGCCAGGAATGATGCAAATTCCTATCACTCCAGGGGGAACCTTGCAAAATTTCTTGAAAAGCTTAATGCTTCTGAAAAAAAAAACGCCAAACAAACACACGCATAAACTTCTTAAGAAGAAGATGAGCCATAAAATAAAATAAAATAAAAAAGCACACAGCCTTTGGTGACACTCGTATAGACGATTACGGTGAGGACGGAGAGTAACAGGTGACTTCACTCACAGGCTTTCTGTCACAGAATTTTAATGACATCATCTGGTGACCCTGCAAGACAGCCTTCAACGTGGAAGACATGAAGATGGCTGAGGAAAACCTAAAAAAAATTGCATCTAGAATGATTTAATTGGCTAAACAGAAGCTCATAGTTCTGCAGCTGTAAGAAAAAGACGTTAGAAGGTTCCGACGGCTCTTGGTCATCTTTACAGCTACTCCCACACTCCCAAAGTGCGTGACTTACAGTACTGTTTGGACATCGTCCTAGTTCCACACAGACAGCACAGTGCTGCTCTCCCAGGGTGTGAGGTGACTTGCCTGTGGTAGAATGCCGCTCCCGTCAGAACCATGGAGTACTCGTTGGTCCACTTGGAGGTGTAGCCCCAGCGGGACTTGCTGCTGTCCCAGTAATGACTGCGTGCGGGGTACCCCACGATCCGATCCGGAAAACTGCGCCACACGATGAAGGCAAAGTCCACCTGAACACAAACCAGGCAGTTTCGGTTTAAATAATGCAGTGAAATTCAATTCAAACGTTTGAAATTCACCTAAATGGTGGTTTACTCATCTGTCTGGTACATTCTGGGTTCCATTGTAACTCTGAAAGGCAGTTTTATGTAATGTGATGCAGAAACTGGCTCTGAATAAACAGTCTTTTGTAAGATGTACATACAACAAATTGCTTATCTAACAGATATTTATCTTTACTAAAGGAAAGCTGATGGCTCGTTCTGGTGTTATTCTTTCATTTGTGTATTAAATGTACCTCTTCTTGTGTCTAGCTGGTTTCCACAGTGAAACACACGCAGTCAGGCTAACCCTAAATACCCTGTGGTATAATTGTGTGCGTGTGTATGATCTGCAGTGGACAGGCATCTTGTCCAGGGTGTTCTCCAGTCAGCCGGCTTGGGACTGATCTAGGATCCCCTGTGAGCCTGACCATGCTGGGGAGTTAGAACATGGATTAATAGTTGGATGGATGGATCGATGGATTCGTGGAAATGATGTAATTTTAGCACAAATCACTTTAGGTTCATCATTAGTTTTTCTTGAACACAGAAATGGCCAGAGACTTGCCCCATTCACTTAGCACTCTACTCAACATACCAGTAGACAATCACTTCCCCTGGAATTTGAGTATTTGTCATCAGTACCAAAGCACCGGTGTGTATTATAGCTTAACAGGCAGGACAGAACTACCCCGGACTGACACACTCCTGCAATCAACAGAGCGGCTTTTTCTAAAGGCCCCCAGAAGCAGGAATCCCTGAAAAATAATCCAATTTTTCACACATTCTACCACGAAGCATGTGCATGAAAGACCGAAAAATGAGCCACTAATCTCATGCAAAGGCCCGGGCTGTGAGCAGGGTTACTCAAAGCTCTCTGTCAGCCATTAACTCCGCACACAATGTATGATATCATGCAAATGAACAGGCCCACTCGTAATGCATTGATTGTTACCCTACATCATTCACGACAAACTGCTATTTTCCCCATTAACAATGCGGCCTGATGAATTATGCGTTTGAATTGCAGAACCGAGATAAATTACACGTGGCGAGAGGAATGTCATCAACCTAAAAACTGCGCGGGCAACTTCAGCTAATGCCAGTGAAACTGGGGGCTCCTTATTTCAATGGGAAGAAATCTAAACATGAAACAAGCAGGCACAAAAAACAGTGACACCCCTGTCATGAGCTACACAGCGAGATGCTGTACGTCTCTGTAAATCAGCACAAAAGTTGCCCTTTCAGTAGTTTGCTTTGTTCCCGACTTCTCAGCAAATACCCAAATAAAAATGGCACGAATAATTACATCATCGGCGCAAACCAGCTGAGTGAGGCTTCATCAGTGAACGAGCTGATTCTTGGGTTTAGACCAACGCATAAAATTTCCCACCTCCCAAATTGAGCTGTTTGACATTTTCACTTAAATAACACACGTGTGTCCTCTCAGAATGGAGCTAATTAACATAAAAAAAATCTACATCCCCTCATCACAATGACGTAATTAATGAACTGAAACAATGCAATTATTAATTATATTCAAAAGCTCTTCCAAATAGTTACGGTAATTCGGGAGAGGCCTTTTTAAAGGCACAGGATCCTGCACTTTTAATTCTTTTTAATTAAAATTCCTCCGGTGCTTGAAGGACAATTACTGAAGTAGATTATTAAGCATATGGGGGGATTTTCAGTAACGGATTCTTTTTTTTTTAAAGTTACAGTAAGTAATTTTGTTTAGCTCTAAAAGTTACCAGGACCGTGCTGCTGGGAAAAGTAGGACTGGCTGCAATAAAAAAAATGAACTGATTAATTATACATTACAGGTTTCTTACATGGCAGAACTCTCAGTACATAATAGATTTATGTTTCACTTTTTAAAAGCCTTTCGGAATGGTCATTTCGGAAAGCTTCAGGATCGAATGACTGGCAATGACAACCCCATTGTGGTTTTGGTGCAAAGATTCAAGTTGTCGCCGCTACTGTCTAATTCTTGTGGAATGACATGTTAGAAGAGTTGAATTGTTTTTGGAGGTTATGGAGGATATGAGTATTGGTGGTACATTTAGCTTTAAAAGATCACGGTAATCGACTCTGAAGTACAGGGATCCTGCCCAGGGCGTCTCCTGCCTGGTGCCCTGTTCTTCCAGGGATAAAGCATTAGGTGCATTTTAACCCTCCATACGAAGGGCTTTGAGCCGGCAGTATTGCCGTAACTCACATGCACACTATATAACGTGTGAAATGTGGCTGGGCTGGATTTAAGTCCCCCCCCCAAAAAAAAAGAGAATAAAATAACCATACTGGGAGCAGGGTGGGAGCAGAAACGTGAACTGTCTGCAGGACGTGTTGGGAAACTCCTGCTGTACTAGGTACAGTATGAGGTTATGGAAGATGGATGTAGGAATGTCACTGTCCTTCACGAATGTCTTTGGTTCAATGTTAGGGACTAGTACAGTACGGTCACAAATGATCATCTGTTTATTATAAATCTGCTACACAGAATCACAAGCTGCCGTTCAGCCCCACTGCTCCGCGATACTCTTAATTTTACGAACAAAAGTCAACATGAAACCATGTGTCAAATGAAATTCACCAATACTTTGAGAATGTCACGCTTGCATCTGATTTCGGTTTTTATAAAAAACGTGTCCTTTGATTCTGTTACATGCTACAGCTCTTAGCAGCCTGAAATATTGTGAAATGAGGTGTAATTTTCTCCTGAAAAATCAAAAATGAATCCACCCAAAGCTTGATTTGACACAATAGTGATCATTGTTGAGAGAGACTAGCGTGCGTGTGAGGTAATGCACTTTGCAAACAATTTAATTGCCTGAAACAACTTGGTATTTCATTACATACTCTTTTCATGCCAGATGGAAAATGCAGGTTTTTAGACTTGGCACCGTATCACAAAATTAGCATTTCACAGAGAGAGAAGATTTGTTCATTGACTACATGCACATTAGGAAGGCACTGGGGGATTCTGAAATGGTCTGTAGAATTACCTGCCAATGGTTTAGTAACTGGTGTTAAAAGGGATTTTAAACAAAGCAAAATCTCACTCTTATGGGAGCCCTGGGGATTCATTGAATAAAATATATTTACATTTTTTGGAGAGAATTCTAAACAACTGAATAATGTAATAAACAATAGTAGTATGTAAAACCTGTATTCATCTTTCAATTAATCCATGCTACAATATATGTTTATAACTAACAAGTCAGGTCTTTACAGAATATGGAAAAAACTAGTATTATAGTTTTTGTTTAACTATTGCTTTGCAACTGATTTCCATGTTAAAGAAAATTTTGTATACGTTTAATGTTGGCAACACATTTCATTATACACAAAGCAATTATAAATCCATGAGACTGTTAAGAAAAGAATCAGCTTTCAAATTAGCCTTCAGCTAGCAAAAGGTAGATATTAACAATCAGGGTACCAATAAGGACCAATATTTGGGCAAACAGCTACTTAAGCAAGTAAGTAAGCATGTTACTTAAGTCAGCTATTTAAGTAAGCATGCTATTTAAGTAAGCTTTTAAAATAAGTATGCTATTTAAGTCAGCTATTTAAATAAGTATGCTATTTAAGTAAGCTTTTTAAGTAAATGACCAGGTTAAATGTCTACTTCCATACCATAATGGATCAGTTTTATTTGCTGGTATTGTTTGGATGTTAAAATCAGAGAAATAGAAACACTGCAATAAAATTCAGAAAAACAAACCTGCTGAACTGACCATATGCACTAAAACATAAAACACCAAAAAATGGACACATAAGTATTAAAAAGAATGTTGTCCAAATGCAGCAAACATGGTCTAAAATAAAACAGATATTTTTTTACTGAAAAAAAATAGATATTATATAACATACAGCTGCAATTATGATTTCAATGAATGATCTTATGAATTGTGTAGTAAGTTAAAAAAAAAAAACTCGTGAAAATTCTGTATGATTGGTCATTGCCTAAATCCTACCTCATTGGTAGAGAGTACAGAGTCTTCATCCAGACTGAGGATGGCATCGGTGACAATGGCATCATGGGGGAAAAAGCGTCCAGTCATTGTCTGTAAGGAAAGTAAACTGAGTCAGGTCTCGTTACGTAGTGCTAGTGGATTCTAACGTGGTGAAGCAATTACAAAATTCACACTCCATTTCCCTTCCAGAAAACTGATACTAATCAACTAAGTCAGTCAGTTTCTACTGGGCAAGTAATGCAGGAGTTAATGATCAATGACGACATCATATGATAGTCATTCTGTACCGAACCTGTACCATGTCCATAAAACTAAACAATTTCAGTCACGTACATGATATACTGCACTATTTTCATGGTCGCCCACTGCAGTTAATAACTGTAAAGGCAACAGATTTTCTTGTTTTCGTTCTCTGAAAGATGGATGCTATGGCTGATTACCAACACATTTCACAGATTTTTGAGTAGGTTTTTGTGTTTATCTTTAAAGTAGTAGCTTTTCTTTTTTATATATAAAAAATGTGATTTACAGAAGTAAAACCAAGTGAAGGAGGCATGACACACACAGTGGAATTGAATTCACAGCTCAGAGAACTGCCTCCGTGAAAGTGCCCAGTAAAGGAGAAACAGATGTGGTATTGTATGTATAATGTGATTTATTGTATACTGTAATCCAGCACTGCAGAGCACTAGGGGTGAATTGAAACACCAAATAGGAACCATGCGAAGTCATAAATCCGACACAAATTCACTGCACCTCTCCCTCTATCATTTCTACCAGGATAACTTGATTGGTCTGATCTGTCTCATCGGCAGTAACTCCCCCAATCCTGATACTGTGCATTTTCCCTGACATACACATTTTTTTTTGACTTTTTCTTTTTCTTTCTGTGGTTTCCCCAGTATCAGGCTGATCCTCATTCCACCTAGTCCCTGTAAACCTGGAAAGGGAAACCCCATCTCAGATAACCAAAGCACTCCGCACGACATCCTTTGGTCACATGATTCGGTTCGTCAAACCAGAGCAGAGTAATCCTAGTGCATCAACCATAAACTAATCATCCGGGCAGCACTTAGCATGGCACCAGAACCACTGGAGCAGGCTTGCACGTTCCTTTTTTTTTAATGCCAAAGTACAGGGGGGGGGGGGGGGTGTTCCACAAACCACGATTTCACGGTTAGCTGGGTTAACTATGGCTATAAGTTATGATTGTCCAATAATAGTTTAAGTAAGGAGCATTCCTATTGGACAATAATAACTTCTAGCTTAAGTTAATCCAGTTAACTGAGAAATCCTGTTTTGTGGAACACCTGCTCATGAGAGTTTTACTTGTATGAGAATGTTCTGACGGCAGAAGGAAAAATGATTGGTTTAGAGAAATAATTAATCAGGTTGTAGAGAAGGTAGGTCCAAGCAACGAGGAACCAACCAACCATATGTATTGGTCCCGCCTCCTCTAGTTGCTTGGACCCACCTCCTCTACAATTTGATTGGTTATCTCTTTTAACCAATCATGTTTTGTTCTGCCCTCAGAACATTTTTGTGTGAGTAAAACTCCTACTAGCGGAACACGCCCCAGCTCTACAGCAACACACTATTCCTCATTGGATTCTGGCAATTTCAAACCTAAAAAGTAAGGCTGCAATGCACATATTTGTTGAGTATCGTTTTGTTACATCATTTTTGGTTCGGAACACACAATGAAATGAATAAATATGTTTCCTGATACAGGCAGAACATTATGCTAATTGGGAATGGCAGTTGGTTGCAGATAATGCTGGTTACAGTCAGTCGTAATTCGCCGTTTGGGAACATTTTGGTTTCCCGATAAATTACCCCAATACCGGAGAGAGAGTACTTGATAAGACCGAGACTGACTGTCAGCCCTGTTATATATCGAGACTCAGATATATTACTGGAAACACATTCAACACGCTAACTCATTTGAGACGGCATCATCCGAGCGTGTGTACGACCGGAGCGAGGCAGAGACAGCATCTGCAAGTTCGTCTCCCGGTGGCATTTAAGGTTCTTTAGCCAGGAAATTCTGATCAGGCCAAAAAAATGAATAACTACAGGCTACAGGGATGTTTATCGCTACCCACATGTGACCACACTTGGCAGTGGAGCACACAGGTTTTAAATGTGATTTAGCTATTTGTTGTACATATTTGTTTTTACAATGTGCAGGGTTTTGTAGATCTTGTTATTCAGACACATCACTAGAAGCATTGCCATGGTTTACAATCGTTCCCTAATTGTGTTTGCAATTTTAATAATGAATGACTTCATAACAAATTCAGCTTTCCCAAACTGCGCCAAATCATGACCACAAAACTGAGGTTTGCACAGAACCATGAATTTTCTGTGCTGTTACACCCCTACTAAAAAGGCCAGGCCAAGATTTCTCTGACTCACCTCCTATTTATTGAGGAGAAAGATAATAATGCACTGAAATGTCTATCTATCCCTCACTTCTACGACCAGAGATGCATGTGTCCTCTTATTATAGGCAGCCTTGTGATGAGTTATTTTTATACTCGTCATTATCTTGGCCATCCACACCAGGCCTTGAAAAAGCTCCCTGATAGCTCCCTATCCTCCTTGGTACAATGCAGGGATAACAACATCGCTCACATGGTCTATCTCATGGCCCTCAAGTGCCAGCGGAAATACTCCTTCATCAGATGAGCCACTGAGAAGCCTCAGTTTAATCAAGTGGACGCAAAAGGGTTAAGGAGCTGGATCTCCGCTCAGACGCTTCCTCCCTTCCCCGATGTTTTTCGTTCTCGCTCATCAAATCAGGAAATCATTGAGCGAAACCTGTCGCTGGCTTAGAGATTAGCCCTTGGGCCTTCGTAGCTGGGTGGGGCTGCTATCGACGCCAGTGCACCGGGGACGTCTCAAGCCCTATCGACTCACCGTTTAATGGAGCCTATTCAGTGCATACTTTATTTGCCATTCACTTAAATATCACCTGCCCAGCTTGTCATGGAAGGACAATGGAAGCATTAGTGAACCAGTAGGGGCAGAGCGGCGTCTGTTGGCCGAGGAGAGGACTTCATTGTGTCTCTTTAAAAGGCCCGGTTAAGTACGGCCTTGTCTGTCTGTTCTGTAATCAATCCGTTATCAGGCATTCTTAGGGGAAACTGAAGCGGGCGCTCAGAAAGCAGCTCTTTGTCACATGGACTATAAAAGAAGAGGTTCATCACTCTGACCGAGCCTTAACCTCCCCCTTATTAAAGGCGGTAACAGCACTGGTACTCCTGGATTATTGAACTTCAAGTAGACAAATGAGCAACGAAGGATGTCACTAAACAAAACCGCTCGCCACCGGCGGCGAGAACTTCATCTGAGTTGCTGTTTGTTCTCTCTGTTGCTTTGAATTTCGCTGGGATGCGGAATCTGGCAGCCGATGCGGATTCCACGACCGAACGCGACAGGGAGCCATTCAAAGAAAATCCCCCTTAGTAAGATGGAGAAACATGTTAATTATGAAATAGCCAGTGCTTTTAAATATGCATTAACAGCTGTGGCCAACCAATTTCCTATAAATTCATAAAACCAAGCTCGTGCGTGGGAGTGAATATCGTGCATTCCACGATACTGGGCAGTGATACACACTGCATTATTTTAAAGAATAATTCCATAATAATAAGGGCTTGCAGTTGCTTGATGACTCACTGGTTAGTACTGTCATCACTGAATCCCACCCCTGCTCTGTGTGAGTGTGTGTGTGTGTTTGGAGTTTGCAAGTTCTCCCCGTTTTGTAAAGGTTTCCTCTATTAACTTCATTTTCCTCCCACAGTCCCAAAACGATTAGACAAGCATCTCTACACCACCCTTTTCACACGCACATGTGTCAGTCGTGAACCCCAGCCTGGTGCCCTGCGCTCCAGGTCCGATCCCCGTGACCCTCTACTGGGTGACAAGTTTGAAGATGGATGGACACATGTATTAAAGAACTACTGCATATTAACTATCAGCTATCAAAGCTCTTAAGACATCAGTGTCCTAAAATATCTCTCCCAGACAGACCCACCTAATCACCATATTGATTTATCATTAAAAGTAGAAATCTCACTTTACTGGGATATGATGAGGTATCACTGTAAATAGCTTTCAGCGTCCTCAGAGTGCTTAGATCCCTCGTTACTGGTTACTCACACATCTGTAAGAGTTTCATCACGCTGTAGACGGACGATAGATTATTATGGAGCTCTGGAGGAGGCTGCCTTTGTCGGAATATAAATGAGCCACGATTAGATTGCCATATTGAATTAGCTAAGCCCATCGCTGCCCATTGCACTTCTTAATGAAAAGGCATGATTTGTAGTGTATTATCCAGGCACAGCAAGGCTTCCTACTGGATAACACTCCCACAACACTTCACACTTTGTACTTCTATCAGCTTTATGTGTGTGTAACACAGGAGTGGACAATGCTCTTGGAAGACAGGCGTTGCAGGACATCCAGTTGGCTGGTGTATTACTAATTTGTGGGGTAAGTTGACAGATGAGATGGATATGAGGCACCATAATATCTTTTATTATCCTGATTGCTTTCCTGAAACTTTTCTGTTACGCTGGGAGCTGGTGACTGGGAAGTTGGGTGTCCATCATCTCCCAATACTCATCCCTCTCTCAAAATCACAAAATCTCTTTCTTCCTCTAGCCCTCCTCATCATAGCAAATGCGATGGACTGTTACTGTCCTACTTGTTCCTGGGCTTTCACTGGAAGCTCAGCCTAATTCTCTCTTTCTTTCTTTCTTTCTTTCTTTCTTTCTTTCTTTCTTTCTTTCTTTCTTTCTTTCTCCCCGTTTTTGTATCATTCTCTCTTAATGATGTTGTAATGCATCACAACACACCCATGTAAAGCGCCTTGGGCTGACTCTGTTGTGAAAGGCGCTATATAAAAATAAACTGAACTGAACTTGAATGCAGGTGTGTGTACGGATGCATGTTTCTGCAGGGTCACTACAGGTCACTAGCCAATGCTTTATCTGCACTTGATGTCTTTTAGATAACCAAGCAGGTCTCACCGCAGGAACTGTCTGTCCCCCCCCCCCCACACCGTCACCCTGAGGTCATCCGGCATCCTATGTTGGGAGGTACGGTTCTCTAAATACTCCTGGCTGCTGAGGACCATGACTTTATGATATCTCTCCTTCCATGGCTCACACACGCACCCCCCAGGTTAAACTTACCGCCGTGGTTCACCCCAGGCTCTCTTTCGGTTATCCTCCCTCACACAGAAGCATCTTTGAACTTGACTGAAGGTTCCTGAGGGCCTGTCTGACAGCTTAACGTTATCAGATGTGCTGCCAGATACACTGATATCAATTAGAGTGCAGTAATGGCTCCTCGGAAAGCTATGCTAATTGATCAAGCTTTCATACGGCTTCCATTCTCACTGGTAATTGAGAGGAGATGTATACGGCTTCACGGCAGAGTGCTTTCTGAGAAACTGCGACCGAGTGTCAAGACCAGGGGAAGAAAAAAAAAAACGTTTTTTTTTTTTTCATCTGTGCTAATATTTAATTACACAGCCACATTCATTAGGAGACATTTTTAGACTTCTATTCTAATCACATCTCCGCAAATACAACCAAACTATAAGTGATCTCCTCCCCTTCTGCTGTAACTTTCGGCTGCAAGAGTTTTAATAATAAAAAAAGAAACTGTGGCTTTGGAATATGCTGCTTCCAGCCTCCATTTCCTCATTCTTTAATAGTGAAATGAATCAACTTGAAATAACAGAGAAAACTAAAGAAAATGCAGTGGCCAACAGTGGCACTGCAGTGTAGACTCTGAGATTCACTAACCCCCCCTCCAGCAACAGCCATTTTTTTCCAACGAGGCATTTAATGGAACTTAATAAAATCGCCCAGGACTGGGACACTTTGTATATGTCAGCTAAACTCTGCCTCTCGATAGCCAAAAGCTGCCCTTCTTGAACCAGACTTTACACGCAGAAAAACCCAACATTGTTCTAACAGTTATGAAACCACGATCCTGCGCTGCCCTCCGATTCAGGACTGGTTATGATCGCTCGGGCTAAAAGACGGGTAACCTCCCGTGAGACTCGTGGCCTGATCTCGCCCCCCTCCTTAAATAATGGACAGTGATTGACACTCTACAGGGGTCAGCGACTGATGGCGGCTTGCAAGGAAAGCCAGTGTGAAACCTGTGAAAAAGAATCATCGCCACGCTTTGCCACACAGATGAGCAAACAGCAGCCCCGCTCTGAGTCCTGCTGACCGCGTGGCTATGGTGACACCTTACTCCTGCATAATCTCCAAACAGAAGAAGCTACACCCACTAATGTACTCATTGTAACCATTTCCATCCCATCCCAGGTACTCCAGTGCTTAATCCATTCCAGTCTGATTTAGCTGTTCACATCCACTATTACTCCAAACCGAGACGCCTTCTGATTTTGTGTATGATTAATTAATACTTAATGCCCCCGCAGAGATTAATTTGAAACCGGAAAATCTGAGATGACTAGTTCAACTTGGCCATCTTTCCTTTCTACATTTCCTCCTACATACTATATTTAAAAGAAAGTAAGTAAAAGTGGATAACTTCGGCTAATCAGGGAGGTTGGTTTGGGGTCCCCATCAAACTTGACTTGAGGGTCCCATCAAGATATTAAAGTGAACATAAAACACTAGATGTAGACAAAATTTACCTGATGGATTCCAAATCTTAAAATCCTTATAGGTTCAATATTGTCGGTGAAACTGGATTAAAATAATAAGTCCATGTTACATTACCCAAGCAAGGGTAGCGCCATCGTGTCCTAGTGCAGGACGTAACGTCATGAGGTTGGTTGATTAATGTACGAAATCCCACATCACTTGCAATCAAAGTTTGTAGCATTAGGCCACCGTAAACTGAAGCTTCCCAGTCTCACACCACGTAATCTAGTCTCAAAGATGCATGGTTACAACTAGAAATTTCACTAATGATATTATATTGTTTTACTAGCCTTGATACAGTACATGACCCCATCATGTTATCTACCTCCTACTGCTAATTATCAAAGTGATAATATCACGAGCTTGCTAACTAACTAGCAGGACTACTAGCTCCCAAACCTCCAGTACTGCTTTCATCTGTAGCAGGTAGATAAGGGTTAGGGTCATGTATCAGAGCTAATAAAACAATATAACGTTACTGAAATTTCTAGTTTGAACCACACATCTTTACGATTAGATTACGAGGTACGAGATTGGAAAGCTGTTGTTTACGGTGGCATAATATCAAAATATTACAGACTTTAGTTCACATTAACTCGTAGTCGCATTGTTTGAAAACAACGTTGGATTTAGTATATTAGCCAACCAATCACAGGGCATCACATTCAACGCTAGAACAAGACAGTGCTACACTTACCTGAAAAATGTAACTTCGATGACTTATTATTTTTCATCCAGTTTTGTTGAAAGTGTAAAAACTATAAGGATTTTTAGAGTGGGGATCCATCTTGTAAATGACATTATCTGTGCTATCTAGTGTTTCATGTCCCCTATTTTAAAAGTTTTGAAAATGATTCAACAATGAAAAGAAAATCAAGTGATGTCTATTTATGAAAGAAAGCATCACAAAACAAAAATAACCAAATACAATTTATAAAGAGTACAGCAATTAAAACAGTTCTGAGGAAAAATATAGTGTTCTGTATATAAATAATGATTTTTTTTTATTCACTTTAATAGAACTTTTCCACTGCACACCAAATTAGAAAATGTATATAATTTTCCTGGGCCATATTTTTTAATATGTGTTAATTGTCTTTCCTGCCTTTGTTTACCAAGGAGTCTTTGTAGAACTACTGAAAGTGTTGCAGAGTTGGGGGAGGGGAGTTTCCAAGTGAAAATGACCTATTGATTAAGGCTTGACCTCTGTGTCAATCTATAGGTATTTCAGTGCTCCTACACCAAGAAGTCAATGGAGAATGTTCTTCGGGAACTTAGTAAATCATCTTATAATGGTTCTTCAATGACTTATTCACAATTAATTCAAGTACAAATTACACATATGGGCTTGTAAATGAACACAGTGAATGTGGAAATTCATAAGAAAGTATCACAAGAAATAATTGAGATTGTTTATCACAAACATGGAAAGCGTGTAATCTTTGCTTTATTTTGCCAAAATCAAAACAAAAATGTCGTGTGACCGAGAAAGCCAGTTCTTCTCGACACAGAGGCCCAGTAGAATGTCCTCAACACATTGATGATTATATAATTCAAGAAAGCAGACAATCGGATGGATTCATCAAGAACCCTGTGCGTCTCACTGCTCTTCACATGAACTAAATTCAAATAAGTACGTCAAAAAGTCCAGTCTTAGCCTGACGCTGGGCCCCGAGACGTCCACTCACACAGAGCTTTGCAGATACAGGTGGATGCATCTCTCCCTGAAAGCTACTGGAAGCATTAAGTTCTGGCATTACTACTCCTCTGTCCATTCTGGGGAGGACTCTGGAGAGGCATTAACTCATGGTGCTTGGCTAAAATCCCTTGAGAGAAATAAACTGTGCACCGAATTTTACAGTAAATATGAGAGTGAGGATTAAAGACTGACCCCATGGAAACCCAGAGCAAAATGTGTCTGGGTCCAGCTTTAAAGACCCATGTGGGAGGTGGGCTTAGCTGACCAAGTCTGTGCAGGCAAATCCCAGGGACCCTTAGGTAACCCATCACGCAGACACACGTTTATATGCAGTTACTTTGATACTTTTATTATAAGGAACTTATAATTAAGGTGAAAGATGCTTTTACTCATAAACTCGGCACAATCTCTCAATCCGGCTTGGAATTTTACCTTTAAAAATATCTTTTATTTTGAAACGAATACAACTACTTGGAGAACTTTTGTTCCTACTGATTCGATGCCGTCGCCTACATGTTGACCCCGGAGAACAGTGCAAGTTACAAAACATAACAATTGCATGCATCCTTTCTCCTTTCCAGCATCATTCTGAGTGCTGTGAAAACCAAACAAAACTACGTTGATTCCAGGTAAGAGAAAGTCATGGTATCAACCCGGTGACCAAGTCCAGAAAGGCTGCCGCTCCCGTCTTTAGTTTTCATAAACCACATTAATGATACTGATCTGGCCGCGGATCTGAAATCTCTAAACAATGGAAGTGTTTCCAAAATTTTGGCCACTAGCGTAAAGCGTGTAACCTAATCTTTTCTCCCCATAAGAAGCCGAGACTGGCTTCCATAGGGAGCCTGACGTTAAACGGCCTTGGAGCGGAGGAATCATAGCCGGTCATTATTGGCATTTTGAGTTTTTGCTAGCTTGACAGGTACCGGCAGTCTAGGGCAGACTTGTTAAAAGGTATGATGATAGCTTGGTGTCTAGAACAGGAAAGGGTCAAATTAATTAGCCTTCTGTTGGAAACTCAACTGACTTGAGACTGCAAGATGTGCATCAGGCCTGAGGATGTAAGGATGTACACAACATGGGAGGGATCAATATTGGAGGCAGGATTTTAAATGAACTTTGCTTATGACCTCTAGCTGGGCCCATCATTGCTTTCACTGCTGCCTTTGTTTTTTCATGGAGATTGAAGAAAGGATCTCTCTCTCTCTCTCTCTCTCTCTCTCTCTCTGAACTGTATTGTCAGGGTGAACGCTCTGGGCCGCTCTCTCTCTCTCTCTCTCTCTCTCTCTCTCTCTCTCTGAACTGTATTGTCAGGGTGAACGCTCTGGGCTGCTCTCTCCATCTCTCTCTCTCTCTCTCTCTCTGAACTGTATTGTCAGGGTGAACGCTCTGGGCCGCTCTCTCTCTCTCACTCTCTCTCTCTGAACTGTATTGTCAGGGTGAATGCTCTGGGCCGCTCTTTCCATCTCTCTCTCTCTCTCTCTCTGAACTGTATTGTCAGGGTGAACGCTCTGGGCCGCTCTCTCTCTCTCTCTCTCTCTCTCTCTGAACTGTATTGTCAGGGTGAACGCTCTGGGCCGCTCTCTCTCTCTCTCCCTCTCTCTGAACTGTATTGTCAGGGTGAACGCTCTGGGCTGCTCTCTCTCTCTCTCTCTCTCTCTGAACTGTATTGTCAGGGTGAACGCTCTAGGCCGCTCTCTCTCTCTCACTCTCTCTCTGAACTGTATTGTCAGGGTGAACGCTCTGGGCCGCTCTCTCTCTCTCACTCTCTCTCTCTGAACTGTATTGTCAGGGTGAATGCTCTGGGCCGCTCTCTCCATCTCTCTCTCTCTCTCTCTCTGAACTGTATTGTCAGGGTGAACGCTCTGGGCCGCTCTCTCCATCTCTCTCTCTCTCTCTCTCTGAACTGTATTGTCAGGGTGAACGCTCTGGGCTGCTCTCTCTCTCTCTCTCTCTCTCTCTCTCTCTGAACTGTATTGTCAGGGTGAACGCTCTGGGCTGCTCTCTCTCTCTCTCTCTCTCTCTCTCTCTGAACTGTATTGTCAGGGTGAACGCTCTGGGCCGCTCTCTCCATCTCTCTCTCTCTCTGAACTGTATTGTCAGGGTGAACGCTCTGGGCTGCTCTCTCTCTCTCTCTCTCTCTCTCTCTCTGAACTGTATTGTCAGGGTGAACGCTCTGGGCTGCTCTCTCTCTCTCTCTCTCTCTCTCTCTCTGAACTGTATTGTCAGGGTGAACGCTCTGGGCCGCTCTCTCCATCTCTCTCTCTCTCTGAACTGTATTGTCAGGGTGAACGCTCTGGGCTGCTCTCTCTCTCTCTCTCTCTCTCTCTCTCTGAACTGTATTGTCAGGGTGAACGCTCTGGGCCGCTCTCTCTATCTCTCTCTCTGAACTGTATTGTCAGGGTGAACGCTCTGGGCCGCTCTCTCTCTCTCTCTCTCTCTGAACTGTATTGTCAGGGTGAACGCTCTGGGCCGCTCTCTCCATCTCTCTCTCTCTCTCTCTCTGAACTGTATTGTCAGGGTGAACGCTCTGGGCCGCTTTCTCTCTCACTCACTCTCTCTCTGAACTGTATAGTCAGGGTGAACGCTCTGGGCCGCTCTCTCTATCTCTCTCTCTGAACTGTATTGTCAGGGTGAACGCTCTGGGCCGCTCTCTCTCTCTCTCTCTCTCTGAACTGTATTGTCAGGGTGAACGCTCTGGGCCGCTCTCTCTCTCTCTCTCTCTGAACTGTATAGTCAGGGTGAACGCTCTGGGCCGCTCTCTCTATCTCTCTCTTTCAGAGAATGGTCAAAGCAGCACCATCCTAATTGAACTGATGCTCTTCATGGATTCAAATGATGCTGCAAAGATAACAGTACAAAAAAGAACTAAAGATCACAAGCATACACTGTGCAGGACCTTTTGTTTAAGCAGATCCACACCAAGATTCTCTTTCTACCAACCAGTTGAGTCCTCTGTGACTGTGATTCTTCGTGCTCAGTTGGTTAGTAGAAACAAAAACTTGGTCAGGATTTGTAGCTTCGGGACCTGAAACACCCAATACTGTGATTAAGGAGAAAACAACACAAGGTACAGCACTGTGTGAAAGTCTAAGGCTGCTGAAGAAAACGACGTTTAAATGATCTTCTTGTTGGTGTGAAGCTATGATTTTATGTCTCTTGAAGTGTGTCAGCTTAGCGATTTCTAAACCTCTGCTAAAGTCACCCCAGTATTTGCAGTGACCATTCAATATATCCATTTATTTGAGTCAGCCACTAGCACGCTAATCAATAACATAAAATTATTTAGTTAATAATTTAATTAAGGGAGCTGGTGATGAAATGTAACAAATACGTTCAATGGCGGAGGAGATGTTTGGGAGCTGAAGTGGTTGGTGTTCATCTAGCTGTCCAAGAAGATATCAGTAACTTTTTGGAGAACAGAGGATATTCTTGTTAGTTTTTTATTGTGTTACTCTACATTTGCAAATCTAATGTTTAAATTCTGTCTGAACATTTACAATCCAGGTAAATAGCTTTGAACACTTTCTTTGGCTGCTTAAGACTTTAACACAGTACTGTACATATGCAAGATTCTTTACTTCCCGGAAAGCTTAAACAGAATACCATCATCCACACCGTACTTCTGGACAGGCAAACAAAACAGAGCACTATCACCCCCTATTCAAACGGTGCTGTTTCAGTCAGCACTCTGATTAATTCCGATTCGAACAATTGACTCCTCAGCTCTAACGCAGCAGGCTGTTATTGTTCTGGAAAACTGCCGAACAGAGATACACAGGAGCAGCTGTCTCATTACCCTAGAAATACCCCGAGCAAGTAATTATGGGCCTAGAGACACCTTTTGTAAAAGACGCTCACTGTGATTGTGGGAACACATTGTTATACATCGCCGAGTTTAAAGGGAAACAAATGGAATCAATTAGAATATCTGCCACTGCGTTTTATGGTCACATTCCTGGCGTAAATGGTTACGGACACATCTGAGGCTACATGGGAACTCGTGTGATGGATACAGCTGGGCTCGTTCCGAGAGGCCGGGTGATAATATGAGGGATTCATCTCTCAGGGACAGTTTGCTAAAAGCCATTGAAAGAGCTCCTCTCCCTTGACTGGAATAGCTGGATTCTGAGACAAAGTTTACTGTGGCCAAAAGCTAAGCAAAAGTGTCACGTCTAACTCAAAACCGGTGGCACAAAACACTTTAAGTTTTCCCCTTAAGTATGACACTTAAGGTTTAATTTCTCCTTGGCTAAGAGATTTATTTAAGGGTGTTGCACAGAACCCCTTAAAATGTTTCCTTGGTTAAGGAAAAACATTAAGGGATTTACAACATCGAAAGACGTTTTACAGCAGTGAAACTGCTCCGTTTCTATGGAGACCGTTCATATGCTTGCACTCACGCCTGCTTGTGATACCCTGATATCTGAGAGAAAAGAGGACGAGAAATGGGAGAAAAGAAGACAAGAAAGCCAAATTGGTCAGAGGAAGAAAAGATTATACTTTTGGAGGAAGACAATAAAAGAAAGAACATACTAAAAGGTAAATCTGATCCGCAAATAACAGCAAACAGAAAACAACGAATGTGGGAGGAAATTGCAATGAAAATTAATTCAAGGAGTCTACATTGTGCTACAACGTTAGTTATTTTATGTTCATGATTGCAAACTAACTGGACATTGATTGAATATTGATTTTTTTCTGTTAATAAATTGATCTTCATATTGTACGGGAGCTTGAATCCTGATGTGGGTCCCATCTATCACAGCACACTCTTGGGAAGTCGGCTACATTACCGAAGGGTGTCGCTATTTAATCCTTTTCTTGTTTTTAGGGGAATTTCACCACGGTGTTCAACAGACAGGCAATGGCGTTTGAAATTCGGTGAATGACGCTCTGCACACCGTTGACTTGTGGACATGAAATACATCGCCTGTTACAGCCTGGAAGGAGCCTGTAGCATAAACCCGCAGAGCAAACATGAACTGCAACGCAGCTGGGGGAGCACAGCTTCGGAATGTCGGGCGATCCAACTGCAGACGGTCGGACAAGTCAGAAACTGACTGCCGGGCAAATTTATAAAGCAAAATCAATTGCTCATCATTAAGCGTATCTAAGGGGTTCTCCCGGTCGCGGAACACTCTATGTGGGATGCCTTAATTTTCATTATTTATTATCTTAAACTCGGCTTTGTTGCAGTTAAGGTACAGTTAGAGGTACCTTAATTATTTTCCCTTAGTTTGGTTGCGAAGGCCTTTTGTGCAACCGTTAAGGGATTCCTTAAGTATATGACTAAGATAAGGAGAAAAACTTAAATACTTATGGGAAGGTTTTAAGGAAACCTTAATGAGGAGACTTAAGGGTGTTTTATGCAACCAACTTTATTTTAAGGAAACCTTAATTCGGACTTTAAGGAAAATCTTAACTTAAGGTGTTTTGTGCAACCGGCTCCTGGTTTATATCTCAGTGAGAAGCAATTTCTATGAATAACATGAGAAATACGAAATGTAATACAAATGACAGAACAGTTAATGGTTAGAAACCGAATGGGAAACGAGATTAAGCACCACAGATGGTCATACAGATCAATTTCAGTGTATGTGGCTATCATTTCAATTTGGATTCAGCTTTTACTAGAGTTCATTATAGCAGTATAATCATCAAAATGGCAAGTATAAGGCTTTGGGACACTGGCTTGGCTAGATAGAAGGGGTTGCTGATGCATTTCACGCGCTGCGTCGTGGCACATCTGGATTCTTCCCAAGAACGTGGCCTTCGGGGCAAAGCTCAAGCCAACAGACCGCGCAGCGGGGTCTCCCAGGGCGTTTATACGCGAGGTGAGGCTGACGGAAATACCGCGGTCGAGGACGGGCCGTCTGCATCCCTTCAATGGGTGAGATGTGTTTACCCCTGCAGTGAAGCGACCGCCCTTCTCTACTCGCACCGAGTGGCAGGATCGCGAGTCAGAGGGAAAGGTGCAGGGTAGCACCTCTTCCCCATCCCAGCGATCCTCGTGCGATCCTCGTGCGATCCTCGTGCGAGCCCGCTCACCTTCCTTTCTCCCTCGATGACTGTGATAGGCACTGACGTGGTGGGCCACTTGCTCTTCGGAGGTAACGGCTTCTCGCAGTTCCACAGCACTATTATCTAAGGGAAAGGGTGTCGCTCTGTTAAGTTTCCGGGTTACACGGCTAGTCTGCTCTGCCCTTCGTTACACTGCCTTAATGCCACGTGGAATACTGTGACACCTCTTTATCGGCTGGTTCCCCAGTTAACAAAGCAGGAATTTAGTTCACGTACCACGGTACGTGGTTTTGACTTCAGAAGGTCAAAAGAGATAGGACACAATTTCTCCCTCAAGGTTCAATTCCTCTGCAGCTACTGGAATTATTTATTTATCATTATATATTTGTATTTTCCCTATATACCATCTTCACTTTACCAGGTAATCTCATTAATAATACTTGCTAAAATAAACTCAACACTGTATATTTTCTTTCAGGTGCAAATGTCAATAGACACAAGGATGACAATGTTCTTTAGTAATAAGGAACCTGACCTATCATGTTGAATGAAAAAAAAAGACATATCACGTGGAATTAATATTAATAACGGAAGTCCAATAATAATAATAATGTTTTCAAACACCCTTTAGATTCAGTTACGCTCAGGTGCGGTGTGAAGCAGAGGAAAAGGCTTGCTGGACATTAAAAGTTCAGGAAGAGGCGGAAAGAGCCAAGGACTATTGAAAAAAGTTGCAGAATCAGTAACATTTACTGTAGTCACGGGTTTTTACATTTAATGACGACTCAGTCCTTCCTTTTGGAATTCATGAGTTTAAGGTCAAAATAACAGTGCATTTTTTTCCTTGATATGCCTAGGCGACCCAGTACGGCTGAGAAGATCCGCTCGGATCCTCCTGAGCTCTCACCTGCGCACAGAACTTGGACTTGACCACGGCGAGGATGAGCTTGACAATGGGCTGTAGCTGTGACTGCAGAGGGGTCAGGGCCTGGATGACGGCGGTGAACTCCAGAGACGGGCTTTTACCTGGAGGGAAGTAGCATGTCATCATTGCGGGGACACCCACAAACCCCAGCAGGTCGACTCAGGAGCTGCTTCACTAAATGCTTTTCCCATTAAAGCAGTGTTCCTCAATCCGGTTCTCAGGGACCCTCAGAAGGTCCATGTTTTTGCTCCCTCCCTGCTTCCTGCCAGACAGTCCACATTTTTGCTCCCTCTCAGCACCCTGCCAGACAATCTACATTTTTGCTCCCTCCCAGCTCCCTGCCAGACAGTCCAAATTTTTGCTCCCTCCCAGCTCCCTGCCAGACAATCTACATTTTTGCTCCCTTCCAGCTCCCTGCCAGACAGGCCACATTTTTGCTCCCTCCCAGCTCCCTGCCAGACAATCTACATTTTTGCTCCCTTCCAGCTCCCTGCCAGACAGGCCACATTTTTGCTCCCTCCCAGCTCCCTGCCAGCCAGTCCACATTTTTGCTCCCTCCCAGCTGGGTGGGAACAAAAGCGTGGACTTTATGGGAGTCCCTAAGGACCAGGATCGGAAACACTGCATTAAAGACTTCAGGACGATTGGCGAACTCTGTGTGTTTAATGCCCCCCCTCCCCGCAAGGTGATCCAGTTTCCCAGCATCCACGTTGCTTTTCTGCCTAAGACCACATCAGGGGCACATAGTAGCAACGTGATTATCTTTGTCTTACTGTTCAAAGTGTCCGCTTACACCTTTTTCTATTTTAAATGCAAATTCGGTAAAACGTCAAGGTCATCTTTTTCTCTAGTGTTCCATCTTGAGGTCAAATGTCCAGAAAGGTTAATTCACTCCTTCAGAAGGTTCGGGTAAGAAAAGCAGGTCTGTGCTTGGTATCATCGGAAAGGACTCACTGAGGGAACCTCATTAGCATTGACAGAAAGGGGGCAAAACTCAACCAGTCCGGTAATATAATAAAACACTGTGTTTCAGCCGACCATGATAAGCACATTCGGCTAATCTGACAACCTGGGAGAGTTTCACCCCTACAGAGAGAGAACCGGCAACTGTGGCAGCAAATGGAATTTCTCATTTTCCTCCGTGATCGTATTCTGCTCCCAGAGGACCCTAAACTGATCCACGGTCGAGTAGGAAGAAAGATACAACCTTGCAGTCAGCTTGAATACAATGTCTGCCAATACAAAGAGGGCAAGTGACAAGACAGGGAAATGCTGCGTTCACAGAATGGACCATTCCGTCATTTAATTTTATTTTCAGACAATGTCTCCATGACCCTGTTCAGGATAAACATTTAATAGATAGATGGATGGATCATATTAATCGTATTAAGATTATGAAAGCACCATACATTTGAATAGGAAGACATAACAGCCAGTGATTAGACTGGCATCTTCTAATGAAACGAACAAAAAAAAATACAATTTTCTCGAAGTGCAAGAGAAATGACACATTTCGGAGCAGTTGGAAGTGTTTAGTGCCTTAACGTTGCCAAGCATTCATCCCACAGCCATCATAAACACTTCTGCATGAGTTAAAATGGGAGATGTAGCATAATAATAATGACATAACACAAGCGGCTTGGACTAAAAGTGGAGGATTGCGTTTTCACACTCTAAAATGTCTAAAATGTATATTTAATTCGCCAGCGACTCCCTGTTCGATGCTGTTACCATCCGTCGTGGATAAGAGAGGATTTCGAAGGAGTGGATTTAAGCAAGTCAGCTGATAAGCTACTAAACCGTGCTCGCGAGATAAGATGGAAATATAATTCCACTACATTTAATACCTTCGCATTCTTCGAATTTCAACACATTCTGCTCGTGTTGATGAATGTAACGTTACTGATACAAATTCTGATATATTTCTTTTTTATTTATTTTTTATCTCATCTCCACCCTATAAAATTCCTGCAAATATATTTAAAAAGACTTCATGGACAAACTGATGTATTCAGAGATCTGACGTTTTTTTTTACTGCATTATTTAATTTAGGTAACTGACTAATTGGTACTTCAGGGGGGGCTTTTTTGGGAATTACTCCAAGAATGTTCTGGTTGCAATTTATTACCATTAATAGCACTAGCATATAGGTCTATTCAAGAAAATAAGCTCCATGAATGCGTCCAATCAGCTTCAGCTGCCCAAATCATGGCCCTCATCTGTATTCTCATTGGTGGAGCTGGAGGTGTCCTGATCCTGACAGGTAGCTCACTCTCCCTCGGCAACTGTGTGTTTTTTTCGCAAATGCAAAAATGTGAAGATGGGAGCAGAGAGCTAACAGTGTCACAGAGCTGACACCGTGCGAGGAGTCAAAAGCAACAGCTGTCAAGCAAAAGCAGACAGGATCCTCACTGCTCTCGCAAATCATAAGTGAGCTTCCCTCAGCCTTATTCCTGAGGCCTGAGCATCGCTAAGCACGTTAAGTCCTCATTGTGCACTTGGCTGATGTTTTCTATCTGTGGCAACTTACAGTTTCAGAGAAGCGAGCGGCTGGAAGATGGATCAATATATATCATCCAACTGTTTATACCATTCATCCTGTTCAGGGTCACGGAGGGCCTGGGATCCACCCCAGGCAATATGCAGCACAAGGCACAGGTACACCCAGACCATCTGACACACAGAATCATTCATTACGGCCAATTTAGAGACACCAACAAACCAAACTGTCCGCGTCTGGGAGGTAATACATACATTTCATGTTAAGTCTCCATCCTTTCGAAATCACATTAAAAAAACAATGCTCTACTTATCAAGCTATGGAAAAAGTGAGACAGATCATGTATTGCAGCACTGATGGCAGGCCATTTAATCGAAAACAGCAGTACTGATTTGACTGGCCAGACATGAATCACAGAAAGCGTTCCCCTCTAGTCCATAAGCCCTCTGGGGAAGATAAAATTCTGCGAAGTAGTAATCCTTAAAAAATATAACAACCATCTTTATTAATATCTGCGTGATTTTATGATGCATATCGGTGTATGACTGGGGTGGCAGTGAAAGGCTTAGTGGGTAAGGATACTAAGTCTGTGATCAGAGGGTTGTTGGATCATATCCCAGTTCTAGCCAAATGATTTCACCAATGGGTCCTTCAACAAGGCCCACAATCCTCTGCTTTCTCAAAAAAGTAATGACGGTGATAAATCCTTTATTTGTTACTTGCACAAGTACAGGTACATTGTAATTCTTCCCTTCGCCGCCCCCATCCTGCTCTCCATAGCTTGGGGGTCCCAGCGCAGGGTCAGCCAATTTGCAGCAGCCCTAGAGCCGGGAGGTTACGGGCCATGCTCAAGGGCCCACGGACATATGACTGCTCTTCTTTGGGACTTGAACCAACAATCTTCTGATCACAGGCACAGAGATTTAGCCTATATATCTCTGGATAAAGGTGTGGGCTAGATATAAAATAAAATGTATATTTCCAGAGCACGAGACCCTGTTCATTCAGGTTTTCTGCTACAGCGGCATTTCCTGCCATTTTAACTTGCAGCTCACATCAGAATTCTGGCTGCTACGCCACACAAAGTGGTCATTTTATTAGGTACACTTGCTTTCCAACGCTGCTCCAAACAGACAATCCTGCAACTGTGCCTGAATACATGCAGCAACCCGTACAGGGTCTGCTGCCTGGTCCAAGTGATTCCCTCAGTAGGTGTGACTGTTGGTGCCATAGATGGTGTTCTCTCAGAAAGAGCCACATCCCAGGGATCTTCTCACGCCACAGTGCACGAAGAGAGGACGGAGGAGCAAAACAAAGCAGTACATGGCCGAACGTGGAGAAAAGCACCTTGCTAATGAGAGAATTCAGAGAAAGAATGGCCGAACTTGTCAAAGCTAACAGGAAGGCTGTAAGTGCAAAAATAACAGCTCGGTACGACCGAGGTGTGCAGGGTGGATTCTCCGGACGTACAACTCATTAACCTTTGAAGCCATTCTGGAGGGAGACGAACGCCGGTCTTTCCACATACAGTAGGTGCATCTAACGGCCACTGCCATTTTAAACTGAGGCCAGCAATGTCTTGTGCTTGCTGCCGACTACAAACCACGTGATTTATGATTTATCGCAATTAGAAACGAAACAGAAAAGCAAGGAACCTCGGAGGAGAAGAAACGAAGAACAGAGAGAATGAAAAAGAGGGGCCGTGACATCCCTAATTTCTATCCTCGGAAGAAAAGTCTGCGATTGTTCTCGGTGTAACTCCAGTAAGCAAGGGGAAGCAGAGATAATAGAAAAGTTGCTTCCTATCACATTTTATCCCCTGCTGTAGGTGCTGTGAGGGGATACAGTTTGGCAATTTGCAGATACGTCTTCCACTGCACAACAAATCCTGTATGTGGCCCAAAACAGAATGTCCTACTAAGTACACAGGTGTGACTACAATGGAAATGTGTCCATGTGCACCAGGGCAACGTTTATCTTAATTATACTACACAGGCTGTCTAATTCTAGCAGACTGAGTGTCACTACTTCATCAAACTGGCATTTCAAGAGTGTGTTTAGTTGATGGTGTACAAGGGTTTTTATACATGTCAGATCATATTATAAACATAGTCAATAAAATTTTGGGGGAGATCCATTACTGGTTAGTATCTGGTCATGCACTGCTGCCAGTCATCGGGGGTGTTAATTTTTGAACGGTACTGCTTTATATTTAGTTCACCTCATCGGGCGGTGGTACGGGAAGTCATGCTGGGAAATTTTGGGGCCGGATGGTTCCGTGGAATCCGAGCGAGGCAAGGCCAGAGCGAACGAGCCCTTTCTCAGGCAGTCGCTAAAACCCATTTGCACATATTCGAAAAGGGAAAAAAATAGCCCAGTGACACTGCCTCAGTCTCATAACCAAAATAGCTGAGTACAGAATGACTTTCATAGCTATGCTGCTATGAAACTTTTACGTCGTCTGCTGATGCTTCTTCCACCGTTGTCTTCGTTGTACCGTTCACCACCACTGTATTTCCACTGGTTCTGCGTACACCTACACTGGCTTTTTTATGCTCTACAGGATTTCCTGACAACCCGTGATGTATTGCCATGTGTAATATTTTGCATAATGTTTGACTGATTACATTTGATAACGTACACGAAGATTAATTGCTTGTCGGACAAAAAAGAGGGTTACATCCCCACCACTGGAAGCTACTGGGTGCAACTGGATATGCTGGATGTGCGTAAAAATAAAGCACCCAGCATGGTTTTCCACTGCGATTCTTTTTTTGTTTGTGTAGCATACTAAACATTTGCCAAATGGTAATGTTTCACGCATCTGTGTTAAAATCCAGTCAATGCTTATTAGTTAGGGGTAAGAGTAACATTTCTCAACTCACCCAGGGCGGCATAATAAAAGGGAAAGTTTGCAGGATCCGTAGAGAAACGGGGCAAGACGTAGAGTCCTCCAGGCTGCGCGTTCCACATTAACTTGTTTCTCGATACGTGGGCGTGCACTCGATCCTGGATTATCTGGCGGGAAGAACAATAAATGCATAAATAAAGAAATGAACAATATTAGTGGGGGGAAACATTCAGAGACACTACGGGAACCATGTGTGTAAGATCTGGTTGACGATATTTTGTTGATACAGAATACTTCCTTGCAGGACGTTCCTGATTTATTTGAGCTCAACGGCTTTCTTAAGTGACTGGCCTAACATTCAGAAATGAAAACACGAGAACTACGTAAAATAAGCAAATGTGAGGCGTTGTTTGTTTTACATGCCAAACAGTCCATCATAGCATGTTTCAAGACAATCTGGAATGGTCTGGAATGTTCTTTCCATTTTAGCAGGGTTATCTTCTGAGTGAGAGCAGGAAGCACTTTGTTTCTCCTGTGGGTAATAGACGTGCATCCACAGGACTGTGCCTGACGTCCCCCCCCCCCCGCAGGTTCCCGTGTGCAGCCTATGACAGCCGCGCGGCTCCAGCGCGAAAGGCTCTAATCCGCCTGTGACTCGGGCCGCTTTGATGCTTCCAGGCCGCCCCGCTGCTCGCTCGGCTTCTTAGGCTCCCTTTCATGTGGCGTCCTGCGACGCTTCGCGAGAAAGTGGGGTGGGAAATTAACTGCTGACGCGTCACGTAACAAAAGGAAAACAAACTGGGAGGGAGGGAGAGGATTCCAGGCGCAATCGGATGATCCGAGGCTTTGATTCAATTCGAAATTAGCGGCCCTTTCTGTCACAGAACCTCATCCCTTGAAATTGTGTAAAAACTGGGATAATTAATGAACAAATAATCCAGCTATTCACTATGGACACTGCGCTTAATGGCATCAAGTTTTGTTTCGACCAACCAGTTCATACTCAGCTAGGTAGCTGAAACAAAATCTTAGTCTGGATTTGTACTTTCTGAGCCTGAACTTTCCAGCTCTGTTAGAAGCTATAAAGGGTGGTGTGTAGCACGCTGTGCCCTTAATCTGAAGGTCACTGGTTCGACTCCCATGGCTGGTACGGCGATGTTGCCTCTGAGCCCTTGAACAAGGCACTTAACCCCAATCGCACCATGGTCACAGGCCGACCCTGCTGTCTGATCCTCACTTTGTATGTATGTCGCTTTGGACAAAAGCGTCTCATGAATAAATGCAACTTGATAAAGATCGTCTTCCACTGGCAAAAATCAGGTAGAGGTGGTAAATGAGGCATGCAGTGAGGAAGGTCTAAACCATGGTGACATAGCCTCTCCCTAGTACCGCCCACTTTCTCGTCACTGACCAATCAGAGCACCCCGTTTAAGAGTCAACGATCTCCCTCATATGCTACAATCAGGTCATGTCACTGTCCGTTGTGGTATTGTCTGAACCCCATTGACAACTGCTGTCTTTATTTAGGCCTCCCCAGTGAGCAACTATTTTCATAGCAGGGTCACGTGAAAACAACAAGTTACCTGCAATACTGCCCACATGCCTAGAAGCACTTAAAAGGGCCAGAGATTGTAGGATATGGCTATATGGTTACGATTTCCACCAAGTCAGAACCATGGGATAACAGTGCATGGCGGGAGAAAAAGGAGCTTCATTGCTCCTGGACTGAGGTAATATAAGCAGGTAATAGAAGAAGAAAAAAAATCAGGCTGCATTAATGGCCTGGGAGACCAGAGAGCTGATCTGCTGCAGCCATCGGCTTCGACGACAGAGAGCATCCATTACCGCGGTTATCCCATGTCTGACCCCCCACCCGCGTCAGCTCAAACCAAGAATCCCACAAACAGAAACACTTACCTCTAATGTAGTTAATACTATTTTTGCTACTGAAGAAAAATACGCATCCCACAGGAATTGAGTCTGTTGCCTGAGGGCCAATATTTTGTCATGGTCCACAGATCTGGTAATTGAAGGAATCTGCGAATAAATAGTGAAAAAAAAACAGGGTGGAAATTAAACACGGCTGGAGGAGCGCCGATTGTTTATCGGGCAGGTAGAATCGCGGGGTCCTCGCTGCCGCCTCAGTGAAGCCCGCCTGCCTCGCTTGCCTTCCGGCATTTTCCGCTGCATGTTGAACATGTGACATTAAAGGAGTAAGATGGCTAAAAATGCGTCACGGCATTGCTGCTCGGAATGCCGCATCTGCACGCGTTTATATCTCGGCCGAGACACAGCCATCTTCCAAAATGGCTGGCCTTCAAAAGAGCGCTGTAGAATTCAATCAGTCTAGTAGACATAAGCGTTGACCTTTCGGTGTCTCTCTTATAAGGGAAACCTGGAGATTAACCAGTTTTTACAGACCCTCAGAGTCTGACAGGTTCTGCCCGTCCAACTTCACGACCGGCGACACATAAAACACTAAGGAAAAAGAGTGCGGAATCAGGATGAGCAAAGAAAACCATGATGAATTTGGAAACAGTGGATATACAGCAGGCTCATTCTGTTCTATAAATGTACCACTTCGGATGAACTGTGGCAGGGATCCTGATCTCCATCCCGAAAGGTTTCTGGGCGGTGGCACGCATCCACAAGGTTTAATAAACAGAGACGCACGATATAAATAACTGAAATTAAATTACACCTCCCATTAGTGTTTATGTGGCTCCCCAGTAGGGAAATAAGCCTCTCCACATGTTTCGCTCGTCGCTGAAGTTCATTCCTCAGAATAATTGAACGTAATGAAATTCCCCCCCCTCTCAACAGGTGCAGAAACTCAATTGCTATATAGAATTAGGGCATTATCCTAGCTTAAACCTGGATGCCCCCCCCCCACCTCGGCTCACAAACAGGCGCCCAGCGGCAGGACAGGGGAGCTCCGCGTGGACATAAACACTGTTAATTCACCAATCACGACAGAGGATGTAATTTCAGCTTGTAATTAAATAACCCGTTAATTCCACACAAATATGAAAAATAATGCGAGGTATTGCAGTGACAGCAGCTTCAAGATGATATCTGCATTTTTAACGATGATGCATGGAGGGACACCTGCACCCTCTGCTGCGGTGCTCGTATTGCGACAGCGTTTGTCACTCTGAGACGAGGCCCCGGGATCAATGAAATAACGCGTTTTTTTTTTTTTACCCTAATCTGGACCAACATAAAATTCATAAGTAAATTATGCATATTTACAATTGCAGACAGATCAGACAAACGTCACAAAACACGCATGCACATACAATACTCCCTACTGCTGATATTTCAACCCAGAAGTGTATTTTTAAACAGATATTCACATTCAAAAATACACTGTTTTCTATTCCACCTATATTTGTGTGCTGGTAATTCAGAAAAGCACACATTCCTGTCACTCTTCCATGGAAACGCTGTCATTAATAGTTTGTTCCTTCCACCGAGAGCCTCGGATCCAGCAGGTTGGACATACTGCGATATCTACGCGTAATTAGCAATGGAATACTTTCTGGGGGGGTGACTTTGTTGCTAGGGACGGAAATACAATAGGCATCACAAGCCCAAAAAAAGCGGCCATTCAACACTGTATAATCACAAGTAATTAGGAGACCGGCAGTAAATCCATTAGTTGCTTTTAATATTCCTGTCTTTGTTAAACTTGACTGTTGGACACATATCAAATCAAAATCACAGTGTTCCACACGTATATTTGTTAGCAGAGTCTGAAATGCAATTTCCATGGCACTTTGGGTTTGTCCAGAGGTTAGTGGATGTAAGCTGAGTCATTATTAATTGCTGTAATTTCTAAAAGTGTGGTGTGTGTGTGTGTGTGTGCATCTGTGTGCAGGGGGACAAAATCTCTCACAGGCTTTTCTTCATTATTTGCCCCTATCTCTCTCCCCTTCCTGTCGCATTTAATTTTCTCTCTCACTTTCATTCCTTCGGTGACATTTCGCTTCTCCTATTTCAAGCCCCCGTTTTCGCCACGTTAATGACTCGCTACCTTGAAGCCACAAAAGGGCAGATAGGCAGCTGCCGCTATTAGGTTCGGTAATTAAAGAATATAAATATCATACAGCTTGCAGGCTGTAACGAATGAGGCCATGTATTGATATACGGGCACCAAGAGATGATGCGATACAGGCGTCCTACTCAGTGCCCGTCAGAAGACACGGTAGCCTTTTCCCTGCCTGTCAGCAAACCGTTCTCTGTGAGGTCAGAGTTGCAGCTACGAAAAATAACGTGCCTCCAGGCTACGGGGGGGTGGGGGGGGGCTGAGAGCTTTGAGGATGTAATGAAATGGACGAAATAAAAATGTTTTGCAGAGCTGCTCAGAAGAAGTACACGTAGACATCTTTGCGGACGCGCGCCTAACACACATATTCGCAGTTGCGCGAGTACGCGCACATCCTGGAATACCACAGGGCAACCCACAGATGTTAGATTACCGTAGTAAGAGAAGGAATCCAGGAATTTTTTCCAAAGAAGCGAGGCTTGTCGAGATCAATCATGAAAGCAAAGATTTGCCAATAGATCAGCGGAAAATGATTCCTGCTGTTTTCTGCACTGTAATGACTTGCCTGGTGTCGGATTTTATTTAGACTTATCTGAAGGACCATCATGTTAGGCTGAATTTGTCAGCCAAAATGTTTTAATCTTAGTCATTTTACAATTAATGCTGGCAAGTTCGTGGCCAAAACGCAGCAGTCATGATAGTCAAGCCCCTTGCTTTTCTCTTGGTAAAATACCAATATTCTGCCCCGAATACTGTCTGCGCTGTGCTTTATCTAACAGTGCTTTTAGAAATGACCGGTTTATTCTGTATCTTCCTCAGTCACTGCACGGATATCAAGGTGAGCCAAACCACTTTTAAGCTTTTAATCTCAGAATAATGAAGAGCCATTAACGGTCTAAAAAGATTTAATTCCTATTTATCTGTAATATGAGAGGGAAACTTCCAGAAAATGCAGGCTCCACAACTTTGGCCTCAGCGGTTGCACTCTCACAGATAAGATTAAGATTGTGTTTCATGTCTGAAGGCTTCAGACTGTGCTGCCAGGCACTGGAGAGTCATGTGACCTTCCCCTCCCACCCCTACAGCCGCGGGCGGCTTCTCTGAGACAGACGCCCTCCAAACCTGCAGCAGAAGCCTTTCGTCTCCGATGATGGCCGCTTTGCTCCAGTCGATCACTTCTGAGAAGGGCAGCTCCCAGCCGTTGCTTAGCAACACTGGGATGCAGGCCGCCTGAAAGGAGGGGGTGGGAAAATTAACGAATGGCACGCGGCATTCTGAAGGCTGCAGGTTCCGGAAGGGTTCTGGCTCTGCTCCCGGGTCTGAAACAAAGGCTTTAATGAAATTACGTTAATAAAATATCCAGCAGCATACCTGGCAAACGTGAGCGACTGTAAAATATTTAAGTCAGTTGGGATAAAAGTGTCACAGCAATTTAATAGAGTTAAAATCGACTGACTAACCAAAGAGGGCGGTATTAATCTCATGACAGCTGCTCTGTGGTCTAGAAGCAAACACCAATAACCAACCAGCTTAAATGACCAGAGAGGCATTCTGGGAGATCGTTGCCACAGGTACTTTTTCATTGTCTTTCAATATCTTAATAATGTATTTTTAAAAACCTCCCATAGACTTCCTCTTCGGTGCACGTCTAAGCGTTCAATAAACAATGAAATCTGAATGACTTAATTCTTCACATTACACGTACAATACAAAGAAAACAATGTAAAATATTTTAATAAAATGAGCAAAAAAAAATTCACTCCATCTTGAAAGCTGCCCTTTTCATTCCTGCAACATGCTGAAATAATTGGATACGAGAAACAGGCAAACATTCCCCCCGTTTGCAAATCTGGGTGAAGATGTTGAGTGCCTCTGAATAATGGATGACTCCCTCATAGGTTGGTCGTGCACTTAATATGCCATGAAAGTGTTTGCAAAGGTCCAATGAATCCTGGAGCAAGTTTACTTAATTTCAATAATGGCACCACTCAAAAATTCACTAAACACTATTCTTCTAAGAGAGAAAGAAATACGTGCAGAAATTCAAGCGTCGGCAATTAATTTGGCAGCAAAAACTAAAGCAAATATGAAAACAGAAGCTCTTTTTAATATTTGCGGAAATGCTTAAGCTCTAGTTTAATTTCACGCAGCGCTGTTGCACTTGTGTTTGAAACCACACTGGTTCATGGAAGCAAGGAAACGGCACCATAGTATTACAATACGCAGCCTGTCTTTCTTTCATATGGAGTGTCGAGAAATAACCCACTGCTTTATAAATTATTTTCACGATGAGTTCCAACACGCAGAGGTTTCATTGTTTTTAGTAACCGTGGGACTCATGCCTGTGATCCATTTCCCATCCCTGGCCATTTCTCTGATTTCCGATCAAGAGCGATCAATCTATACTGGCCCATCGGCACCAGTGGCTGATGGAAGAAACGCCCAAGTGATTTTGTGACCCCTCCGCCTTTAAAAATCAACCCGTATTTTGCCATATCTACTGAAGTCCTCGTAGAATGCGAGACCTCCAACCTTCATGCAGACATTAAGAAAAGCACCAGAGAGCCATTTGACTTTCCAGGTCTTTGTATATCTGCTCTCTGACTCTTCAAAGGTATCCCTTTAAATATACCGACGCCCTAATGGCTGGTGCGGCTGACATTTGTGCAGGCAAATCAGAGAGAATCACTTTAAAATAGCTACAGGGATGTTAATTCCCGGCGTGTGTGCAAACTACATTGTGCCACAGGTTCCAGTGGAGAGCAGCAGCAGAATCTGCCCCATAACATCTCATTCTCCAGTGTCCCAGTGAACCTGCCTCACCCAATTCAGGTCAGATTATGCGTATGAATGAATATAATGAACATTACTGAACTATGACCTGAAAGAGAAGGTATGGGATCACACACAGGCCTTGGCGATGCACGGAAGAGATTGTGCACTGGATGGTAACAGAGTTCTAGATTGTGAGTTGCCTGCAACAGATTGTCTGGGGGGGTTGTTACATGTTACTCACAGTGACATTTAAGTAAGTAAATGAAGCATGAATGTTACACGCTCTTCTTTTGGGTTAATGTAGAACAAACAAGGCTCATAAGAGAGATGGATGGATGGAATAATGCTTCCCTGCTTTAAGTCTACTTTTCAGGTTAGCGTTCATTTTCAGGCTCTTTGCAGACTGCTAATGGCTTACTTTGGCGTGACCTACGTCAAGGCCAACTCGAGACAAAACACTACACAAAGCACTCCTTAAACAATGTAGATCGCCAGGCCATCAGATTAATCCCAGGACTAAAGGCATAAGTTGTATGAGAAGCTTTTAGCCTGTGATCCCCTTCAGTCTGATCGATAAATGGCATCGGTATTGTAAAGCGAAGTATTAATGGGGAAAAATCTCAGGAACTTAGGGAAGGTCTCAAAACAGGAGCATTTCTTCCTGTGTTACGTACGTCAGAGACTCGTCCAAGCAAATAAAGATAGAAGGGATAGATAAAAATATGTCACATAAAGCTAACGAAACCTCATTCTTTCACGAGGGATTTATAACTTGTCAAAGGTGTCCATTTGTGATCTGTGTTCGATGAACAAATAAATGATCCCTAATTAATTCTGCAGTCAGCTGGGGCAGTAGAAGTAGATTTCAATGACTCCTATGTGGATTAAAAATAATGAAATAAATGACTGGGGCGTAGATATCTGAGGAGCCACCATGCCGAAGGAACGTCATCAATGAAGTCCATCCATTCACCCATCCATTTCCTTACAGTCACAGGGCCAATGAAATGCACAAGAATGAATTTTGATGTAGTGGACAGTGATCTGAAGGCTTATAAATTAATTAAAACATAAATCATGTTTAAGATGAATCTGCTGTTACAAATATGTGTCACAGATTATGAAAAATTTAAATCTAGAAAAGCACCAAAGCATATAAAATACCCTTATGGCAGACAACTGTGGAGTGCAAGGGCTGTTTGAGAGCAGAAAGTCTAGAGGTCTCCGTGATAAACAAACATGGCATGTTTCCAGAGCCGTTTAGATATTAAACTTCATATCCCTACAAGGTGGAGAAAAACCAGAGCCTCGTGTAATTAAAATGACGTAAATAAAATGCATTGGCATTACAAAGAAAAACATCTGCTGGGCTTTTGTACGTTACTGCCGAGGTCAGGATGCCTGCTGCCTTACGCACATTTACAACTGATATGTGGGGAAACCTACTTTTAGGGTCAATGGAGGACAGTCTCACTGGGACATTGGAGTGCAGCGCCCAGGGTAGGTAGCACAGGAAATGACGAGTGTCGACACCAACATGTACAGTAAAAAGAGAGTTCTGCACGACTTTCCAAGATTGTTTAATTTTCTTTTTCTACAAGATGAAGAAGGGTTTTGTTAGTCTGCATATAAATAATTGTTTCTATTTTGAATTTCAATCCAGTGCGCCAAGCCGTGCATAACACATGTCTTTGGTAAGGCAGAGGGAGGTGTTAATGGCAGTGGGAGGTGGTGGTGGAGATAAAAAAAAAAATGCCTCCTCCATATCTACAGTGGTGCAGTTTTGAGGCCACTTTTGAAAATATGACAGATTGTCAATACCAATAACGAAACATCCAGCCCGGGGCTTCTCAGATCTGTAAACCTCAGCTGGCAACGGCTGCAGTAGGTTTCCAAGGGAACCATTTAGTAACAAGGGGGAACGAGTGGTTGTGTTTTTTTTTTTTTTTTGTATTGCTGACAGGGTCTCCTGACCTACCTGGAGGGCCTCCAGGAAACGGAAGGAGCCCAATCTGCGTCCTCGGGGGACCAGACAGAAGCTGGAGTTGTGGAGAAGCTCCTGGTAATCGGACCTGCAGAGAGACACAGAGAGAGCCATGAGCTTTGGGACATGGTGCTCAAGCGATAAATCAATCGGCCAATCGATGAATCAGTCGACCAAGCAGTGAGTCAATCGCCAATCGATGGATCAATCAACCCATAATCAGTGAGTCAATCAGCCAGTCGGGTATTAATGAATATCACACAACCATGTTTTAAACAGGTGGTTTTACAAAGAGATCTACTTTGACCTCTGACATGTTGTAAACTGCAGGCAACGATATAAGGTAGATTGCGATATGTATCTGCTCAGCAGAATGGCATCAAACATGGCACACAGAACCAACAATTTTATTACAAATGAACAGTAGAGGAGCAAGTGGAATGTGATTGAGAGTTGGTTAACACTTAAGACCATGTTTTCAGTAATTTATAAGCACACTAATAATGCATTATAATGCATTCATAAAGCATTATAAACATGACCATAAATATTTGTAAAAAGGCTTACGAGGTAATACATTATAGTCATGTTTATTATGCATTATGACTGCCTTATGAACCTCTCATCTATAATCTACTAGATGCCTTTATAATGCAGTACAAAACACCCTTAATGCTTATACCAACCATTATAATACATTATGAAGGTATTTATAGTGTATTATAGATGAAAGCTTCATAATGCGTAAATCACATGGCTATAATGTGTTATGCCTTTTGATAAATATTTATAACCATGCTTATAATGCTTTATGTCTGCATTATTATTTGTTATGTCTTGTTTATAAATGACATGGCCTTAAGTAAAATGTTTCCAAAAGTTGTCTAACCAAATGGAAATGGGAAGAATTTTATGTCCTTAAATTGCTTAATAGGGTAAGTAGGATGAAAGACGTATTAAAACACATCATAGAAAAAAAATCAATGCTGAGTTGATAACAAGAGTTAAATACTGGCACAGATGTACACAGAACATGTTTATCCTTTATTATTTAATAGTGCTGCAACTCAAATTTATTATTAACGGCAAGCAGTGGTTTGCCGTACCTCATCGTAACACGTGGTGTGTCAGATCATATTTATTAGCTAAAATTCTGCTCGGCGCCTTCTTGGCAGAATTTGTGGGTAAATTAGAAAGCGAAGAGAATGAAATGGGAACTTCCCAGTGTACAGTACAAAGGCCTGACCTCCACGTGACAGATAATCGTTGTGATGAATTGGAAAGCAGAATCGGGGTGAGGCTGACGTTTCTCTCTTCATCTTCCACCGAGGGTTTAAGAGCAAGTATTCCATAAAGTCACTGAACAATTATTAGTGCCAAAGTAGGGCCAAGTCAGTGCTACCTTTTTAGAATGATGACAGGCTTAATTTACACCTGTGACTTTAGGTAGAACACTGTAAAAACGTATCACTTGTGAAGAACACGGTTAAAACGTTACACTACATCACTGCAATTATCGTGGAATTCACAGCAACTCCGAACTAATAATAATCGATACTTTATTGATCCCTGTGGGGAAATTGTATTTACACCTCCCTCAGCTTGCGCTTGTTTTTGTACAGTAAGTTTTCCGCCGTAGCGGCGCCCGGGGAGCTGGACGTTAGGCGCCACACTCAAGGACCCGAAGACGTGCTGAGGCTGGGTTTGAACTGGCGACTACAGGCTTAGCCCACTGAGCTACACACTGCCCCCAAAAAGCTGTTATTAGATGCTCAGCTACTCAAGGGCGTCTGCCATAAACTACACCTGTTTCCCTACTTAGCTATCTGCATATTGCTATCATTACAGAATAAGCAGTTGCTCTTTTGCAGTATCCCACGGATGGATGGCCCTCTGCACTGAAAGGACTCTTTGAGGCCCGACAAGCGGTCTTTTATTCCGAGGTACAGTTGGGTTTCCATTTGAGGCAGAATCGATTACAGTCCAAGCGCAGGCCTCTGTTGCATTTAGGTGTGGATCTCACTGGTTTTCGTGTTGATGGAAAAAGCTGATTTAGTTATCCAGCCTCTGGCCCATTACAACCGCCTGTGTGCCTCTCTGCACGATCCCTTTCAGATCCTCAGCATATTTCTCTCCAAAGCCTGCTTCACTCTGTACAGTGGACTATTTACTTGAGTAACTTACAGTATTTAATTCATCCGTATTTAATTACATTATATTATTTAATATTAAACCATGATCCAAGATAGTCACGTTAAATCCAACTCAACACAGTTAATGTCCGTGAAACCATCTGACCATAAACTGAGTGAAATAACATTAAAAAATAACTGGCCTTGTAAGCCACCAAAAAACAGACAACATTCAGATGTCGCCGTCTCTGCCAATGTAGCTTTATCACTGCGAGATGCACCATGTTTGCTTTGTATCATGCCTGCAGACGTTGAATCTTGTCTTTTAGGCACTGTATGTATGTTCAGTCGCTGTATGCATCAGAATTTCCCACCGGTACTAATAAAGTCCCTCTTAATCTTAAAATGCTTCTGTAAAGCAAAAAAAAAACCAGTATTTGTATTGTGAGAAAAGGATTATAGAGGTGATTCATGCAGTTGGATTAAACCTAAAAAGACAAGCAATTATCCCATTTTTTTAGCACAATCACTCCCTCTGAACTTCCTGTCTGCAGCTTATCTCATGCATAATTTTGCATAGAACCATCATTTCCATTTATATACATTTGTATTTATGATTTATTAATAATTTATTGTATTTATGTATATTTTATTAGCACCTGGTTAGATGCTAACTGCATTTCATTGGCTCTGTATCTATACTCATAATGACAATGAAGCTGAATCAAATTAAATCTAATCTAATAATTTCCTTTGTCCTAGAACAGAGGTATTTCTTAGGATAAATAAGATTAATTCATTGGGCACAGAACAGGCCGGATCCGCTCTCATTCGCAGGCTGCCCCATGTCTAATCTCATTACACGGAGCTGGCAAGCCAGCTAAGTGAATGCCTCACCATTCGGGATCTTTGGGATTATTAGAATTTGTGCAATCAGACCTGTAGAGAAACACTAAATGTCACATCGAACTAATAATCATTTTCTGTAAATTTAATATAATTTCTTCCAGCACTGTTCCCAAAAGTGATTTACAGTACGATAAATTACCGTTTGTACTGCATACTTTAAGTTTATGATTTCATTTTAATTTTTTTTTTTGCACAATGCAGCCAGTAGAGGGACTCTTGCAATAAGACAGATATCTGCTGAGCTGAGAGAAAGAACAATATCCTATACGGGGTAGGGATCATTTCCAATATGGCGTTTTCTGCCTCGATATGTTACTTTTTCAGCAATGACTGTGGTCTAAAACCAGCAAATAAACAAACACATGAAAACCAACACAGACTGCAGACAAGACTGACCTCTGCCACCTCACCTGACACACAATCCAAAATTGGAACAACTTGGAAATACGAGAATGACACCATGGTGAAATTGCATCTCAAATAGCATCTGTAACCCCCGAGTCTCCCTAAGGCATCACCTCCTGCCCAAAATTAGGACACCGCTCACTCTACACATGGTTATAGTCGTTTTGGCCATTAGGGGCAATTCCAGTATTTTTTTTTGAATCCATAACTCATGCAGAGGGACCAACTATCACTAGCCAATCATGTGTTTTGAATTGGTGAGTGACAGGGAAGGGGCCTCACTTGGGCCAATCAGCTTTCAGCTGGGGCCGGTGCCCCAGTGACTCCACCCCAGAATATGCCACCGCTCCCCTGGATTAGGCTACACGTCCTACAGGCTCTGCCCTTCCACTTACCAGCGAAGGAGGATCTGACCCCAGGGGCAAAAGGTTAAAAAATGTCTGTTTTCATCCGCTGCTCTCTTTTCACATATTAATCCATTTGCCGATCGATTTCCCATATTTCCATCTTTTTTCCCATAAAATGCAAATTATAACACATACAGTACCAGGCAAAGGTCTGAACCCCACAAAGGAAAGTGATTGACAGGCATCACATGACCTGGCCACTTGACCTAAACACAGCAGAGGTAGTTTGGGAAGAGTCTGATGACAGAACGAAGGAAAAGCAGCCAATGAGGGCTCAGCATATGTGTCCTTCAGGACAGCTGGAACAGCACCCCAGGAGGCCACCTCATGGAACTGGCATAGAGGAGACAGTAGGGTCAGCCTGTTCCTGGAGCAATTGGGGTTAAGGGTCTCGCTCAAGGGCCAAATGGTGGCATCACTCAGCCAACCACGGGATTTGAGCCAGCAACCTTCTGCGTCACAACCCACAGAGCTGCGGCAACAAATTATTATTTTTGATGTCATATAATTATTCGAAAATGTAGAGAATAGTACAAATACACCTTTCTAAAGATGGGTGTGTCCAAACTTTTGACTTGATCAGTATGTGTCCTTCTGCAAATGTAGTTGATATAGTTGTAAGGGAAGGTCCATAAGCTAAAGTCTATACTGCATTACGAAAACAGCCCAGAGAGCACCAGCTGTCTCTCATTGATTAATATTTCATATTTTTATTTATTTAGCAAACACTTTCATCCAAAGCAACATACATTTTTGAGAAAACAGGGTCAGCCAGTCCTAGGAGTAATTAGGAGTTATGGGTGCTGCTCAAAGGCCCAATAGTAAAATCAAGCTGCCAATCCCAGGATTTGAACCAACAACCTTCCAGATACAGGTATAGCATCCACAGCTGCAGAGCCACATATCACATTCAGGAAATTCATTTCTTTTTCTGCTAGCAACCTAACTGTAGTTTATTCATTTACAAATAACAGCAAACAAAAAGTGAGTAATGGATGCTTTCAAAAGATGTAATTTATATATAAAAATAATGATGTTTCAGCAGCGAAAATGAAAGGAACGTCTCCACCTGCCACGTAACTGATTACAGTAAAGTAATAAACAGACATTGTGGCATTTTCTACAGACATGGTTACTTGAAGAACACATTTCAGCATCACACCTGTGTTCATAATTAGGTACTGAGCGCTTATGCTATTATGCAGAAAAAGATGTGATGAATGTTATAAGTATTTTATGTAAAATATACATACACAGTGGACTGAGGAATATTGTGAAGAAAACAGTCACACCCATCATCCATCCATCCATCCATCCATCCATCCATCCTATAACCACCTCTCCAGTAAAGGAAGATTGAATGCCACCTAGGCAGACCAGGCCATAAGGCAGGAGAACTGGGATGACGTTCCCTTGCAGGACTCTCTCTCTCTGTCTCTTTCATTCTTTCTCACACATCTACGCACAGGCACACACATGCACAGGCACACACACGCACAGGCACACACACGCACAGGTACACACACGCACAGGCACACACACGCACAGGCACACACAGGCACAGGCACACACACGCACAGGCACACACAGGCACACACACGCACAGGCACACACAGGCACACACACGCACCACACACGCACAGGCACACGCACGCACACACACGTAAACACGCACAGACACAGGCACACACACGCACAGGCACACACATGCTTAGGCACACAAACGTAAACATGCACAGACACGCACAGACACACACACGCACAGGCACACACACACGTAAACACGCACAGACACACACACACACAGACACACACACACGCATAGGCAGACACACACACAGGCACACACACTCACAGGCAGACACACGCACAGGCACACGCACGTAAACACGCACGCACAGGCACACGCACGTAAACACGCACGCACAGACACACGCACACACAGACACACACACACACACGCACAGGCAGACACACGCACAGGTACACGCACGTAAACACGCACGCACAGGCACACACACGCATAGGCAGGGATGGTCCATTGATTTATACAGTAAGGGACAAACCCTAATCCCACCAATGACGACCCCCACCCAGCCCTAACCTTAGCCATAAGTATCCAAACAAAATACAGCTCTTTTGGCATTTTTAGTCAGAAATTGAATAAAACTGAATTTCCCTTTGTAGGGATTGGAAGAATGGTCCCCACAATATCAAAATAACAGATTTCCATCACATTGTGGGGAAATACACCCCAACCATACACACACACACACACACACAATTTACCATTTGCAATCCATAGTGTGTTTTGGTTTGTGTGCTTTATTTCATTCTCTGTTGTTCAGCCCGGCCTTGGTATACAGTTTAAGTGTCTGGGCTGTCTAAGAGTTTAGTTTGGATTGTAAACCCCCCTCCCCCCCCCCCCCCCCCAACTCCGCCAAGGTGCCTAAAGGTTACGGAAAAGGAAAGTGACAAGTGACACCAGCAAATCCAGGCACAATATTTCACAGACTTGCAGGTGAGTGCAGCCATCTCTGGCACTCTTAGGGAATTCCGGAGCTGATCTGCGACTCTACAGTTCTGGGGGAAGCATCTGCTCAGCCTCACGTTCACCGAGCAGAGCCTGGGCCCCTGAGAGAATGCCAATGTTCCCTTCAGCCTCACCGCAGGTATTTAAGATACACTGCAGACCTTCGCTAGCGCCTCAGTCCTCCACATGCCTTAGACAGAATATATCCACAGTGACAGGAACAAGGACTAAAAAAACGAGAAACTGTACCATCTGCAGCATGACTTTCAACATCATCTTTTCAAAAACAATTGGTTCCAACTCTGGAATTAAAGACAATTCTGATTTCATTTCACTTCTAGCTACCAAATAAATGTATTCATCTGGACACTATGTTCTCTTGTGAATTCATAGGTGTTTCTGAATATGCATACTTGACCGAACTAATGTTCTAAGCCACCCCTTTTACGTCATCTTCCATTGCCACGGACCAGTTTCCATACTAAGAACGGGAGTACAGAGAAAGGGGAAAATCAAAAGATGTTGTTCTTGCCCCACTCCAAATATCTGGAGCTAGAACCTTTTCCTGAGACCAGGAACCAGGGGCAAGTTAGCAAGACCGGTCTTGCCAAGACCACAAGTAAAATATTTGCATTCTTGGTATTGAGAAACCCCCCCATGTCTTAAGCCCCCTCTTCCTATTCCTATTCCTAGAGGTCGTTCTGAGCTCTCAGGTGTCTTTGTCAAATGCCTGGCGCCTCCAGTTTGGGTATTTATACGGCGCCCCTGTCTCTAGGTGTGCAGGACAGCTTCCGTTTACCTAACCCTTACTGAAAATAGAGGCAAACCTGCCCATCCCTCCTTCCATACAGGACATGTTCTTTTACTCCCCATAATTTATATGATGGCACCACCTGCACACTATGGACAGTCAGTGCAAGAGAGCTTGGACCTACATTACATCAAGCACACAGCTCGAGTGATATTTCTGTAAGCTGGCAGAGAGAGACCTTTTATTCCTCTGTTTGTTTTGACCATCTCATCTTCTCCCCGTCGCTCCCCATAATCCTGCTCAGAAGCCACGTTTCCAGGGTAATTACTTTCCTATTATTTGAGCTGAGCTGCCAGGTCCTTTGGATGAAAAATCCTACTGATTACACTGGAGGAAGTCCGTGCAGAAAGTCTGAATTAGGAACCAATAGGCAGTACATGTACCATTCCACTGATTAATAGCTGACGATGGGCATCTTCTACTCAACGGAGGGATTAAAGGCACAGCGATCCATATATCGCAGAGTCCATTTTTTAAGGAAGGGACAGTTCTTGGATTTTTTTTAAGGTGGGGGCATAGTAGGGGCTATAACTAAAACAGAAGGATGATTTTTTGTCTTTAGCCAATGATATGTTTTGAATGGGTGAGTGACAGCGGATGGGGCACTCCGGGGGCCAATCAGCTTTCAGCTGGGCCCAGTGTCCCTGTGGCCCCGCCCCTGAATACGTCCCTACCTCTCAGTGAGATGTGTACGCTGTGTGCTTCTCCTGAACTCACCAGGAGGATGACGATGAAACACAATCGGTGTTCTCCACAGTGCACTTTGTGCACAGTGCACACAAAACTAAATAAGAATGCACCCCCCCCCCCCCCCCCCACATGAACTTTGCAAACCAACATCTGTCCCACGTGGCGGAGCGATTACACTGTCAGTACCAGCGGGCCAGTGCAACAGCTCGCAAGCCACCAAGGCAGAAGTGAAATGTCACATTGTGTTTTTGAAACTAATGGCGATGCCATTGTTACGCAGCAGACTGCTGTATGCAGAGTGACTGCCTGGAACAGTACGCAGTCAAATGTGAGACAGGGACAGGCAATGAATCATTGACCATTAAAACTGTGCTAAAAACTAATGAATTCCTGACACAATCTTGAGCGGTGTGACGGCCGCCCTATGCGTGCGGCATGCCCTACACGCACAAACAAGCGCTGCGTGAGAATTTTACAGTATCAGTGAAATTACTGGCACCTTCAAATTTTCAATCTTCAACCAGATTTAAATGAGCAGATCACAGACAGAGTCTGCATGGGGAGGAAGTCTTGTCTGGACTGTAGTCTCTATTCCTGACTCCAAAATACCTGAAGTTAAGCTCTTTCCTTACTCCCTTTAATAAATAATACATTTTTTAGCAAATATATTATGAATCAATACTTTCCGAGTCTCACTGTCCACATGCAATGTGTCGGTATCCAGACTTACACGATCGCTTCCGGTAGCTGGTAACATGGCGATTCTGGTCCTGGACTTATAACCTGAAGGTTGCCAGGTCACGACCCAGGAAACCTGTTGCATCCATTATAAGCGGATTCAAGCTCATTGGCAGCATATCCATAGAAACTTAAAAGGAGAATATAATGTTTAGACAGTAGCTTAGCAACTGATAAGGGACCAGCAGGAGTGGCTGTATGACAAGCCTGTGAGTTGTCCAAAGGCCAGAAATTCTTTATTCACAGACAATCAAATAGTTTGCTGCAATATAATTGCACAAGCAATGTGCCTAAAGGGGACCATAATTGCTTGTGATTGAAAAATTCACTTTTCTTAACACAAAGGAGCTATTAATTTCGGGCAACATGTATCTCATTTTGTCATATGTAGAGTATGCATCCCAGCGGCATAGTGAAGGCAGTCGGGACTCGTCTCTGGACTCGTTCAATTCAACGCTAAACAGCATTTAAATAACAACGGGATATTACAGATTGTTACAAGGTGGTTTGCATGATGCAGTCTCATTATCTGAAAATCTCTTAAGGTTATAGACAAGTATGTTAATATCAGTGGTGAAATATCTGGTTAGATTCGGAAGGAGGCGTGGCCCACGTTAAAGGTGCACGTGACTCTCAGGTGCTCAGTGAGTCAGGTGACCTTCCCTGTTCTCTGTGATTCGCCTGCCTGCCCCTGCCTGCTCCTCCCTGCCCCTCCTCCCTGGTGTCTCTCCACATCAGTGTGTGTCGCTTTTGTGTTTCTTCTGGCAGAAACTTCAGACCGGAGCCCACAAATGTTTGTCCCAAATTATATATATATATTGCTATATATTGCCGTCATTCCCAGAATTCTGAGTTCCCTGTGCCTGTAGAGTCACAGTGACACTTTCGGGTGGAAATATGAGGTACTTGGAATGAATCTGATCAGGGAACAGTTTCAAGGAAGCTGCACTAGCAGACCAAAAAAGAAAAAGTCACCTTTTGAATTTTTCGTCGGGCTGCCTTTAGCTTTGATCATGGCGCACATTTGTCCCGGCATCGTTTCCACAGGCTTATGCAGCATCTCACCCCTTATTTTCATCCTGATTTGCATTAATTTCTCACCGAGATCCTGTACTGACAAGTGAGTTGAACCTCCATAGAGCCTCCTTCAGCTCATCCCAAAGACCTTCAATGAGGTTAAGGTCACAACTCTGTGGTGACCAAGTCATAGGTGAAAATGATTCCTCACGCTCCCTGAACCTCTCTTTCACAATTCGAACCCAATAAATCTTGGCATCCTTGTCTTGGATTATGTCCATGTCAACCGGGAAGAGAAAAACCCCATTGATGTTGGATGGAGGCGTGACCTGGCCAGTCAGTAGATTCAGGTGCTCAGCTGATTTTACTTTATTGCTGCGTATAGTTGCTGAGCTGTAATAATGATGTAATTGGCTCTTAAGTATTTGCTGATGTAATTGAAATGCCGACGTTTTTTTTTTTTTTTTGGCCAGGCAGCGTATATGACATCACATGCGCTGCAATATTCCTGAACTTGGGTTATAATTCAGGTAATTTGTTGCAATTTCGGGATTTTGAAATAAATCACAAATTACTGGAGATCTATCATGCACTGGTAGTACAACAGCCTGGTAACAGGCCCTTGCCTATAATGACTGAATATATTTAAATATAAACTATAAATGTTGAAATGAAGAAGACTGGCTTGCATGGAGAATTCGTGTCCCTTCTTAGGAGTGCGTGCCGCAGAATCAGAGTCTCAAGAAATGCTAATCTAATATGAAGTTTGGTTTTTAAAAATAGTATGCTCCGAGTTCTAAGCATGAATGACATCTTGTTAACTTACACACGGTTCGCTTCTCAGTTGTAATTTAATTAGGTGGTGTTACGTAAACCAATGCATCTGTGCAGAAAAAACACCTTTTCTCAGTAGGGAATGAAAGATTAAATTTAATATATATCTGTGGCCAAGCAGGGAATAGCTCAGAAATGCTGGCAAGAAGCAGCCCGTATCATTCCGGCAAAGTCATAGAAAGACACCATACGTAGGGAAAACATGAAATCCACAACACACACAGGTTTGTATTCATATCTTTGTGGGGACTGTCCATTAAGTTCTATGAGCATAACCCTAATTCCAGCAATGAGAACCTTAACCCCCCACCCAGCACTATCCTTAACCATAAGTAACCACACAAAATACAAGAATTTTGGCATTTTCAGTTTTTTGATTGCATTCGCAGATCTTTGTGGGGAGCTGAAAAAACACAATAATATAAACCAAATCCACACACACATGCACAGAGACACACATACAGTAAGCACACACATGCACACACGCACACACACGTTGAGTAAACATATCTTTATGGTGCTCATTCATTTCTATGGGAAAAATGCTAACGCTAACTACGAGAACCTTAACCCCCACCCAGCCCTACCCATAACCATAAGCAACCAAGCAAAAGGAGTTTTTGCATTTTTAGTTTTTTCTTTGCCGTCACAGATTTTTATTAAATTGAGTTTAAGGGGGAAAAAACAGGTATTCATCACATTGTGGGGACATTGTGTCCCCATAAGGTAAGGTATACCTGCTCACACACACGCACACACAGAAATAGAAATTTACAGGAGAGCTCACACCCCAATCCTGATACTTTAGTGCCTGTACATAAATGTGACCACTGTTTCTGTTACTCTCTTACTTCCTGCCACAGGGAACTCATAAGAACTTCATCGATTTTGCAGGGAGCGTCACAAACCCCGCGTCCCCGTCGACGTTACAGCAGGTACGCGGCGGGCAGACGAGAACAAGCCTGGGCAGCAAACAGCTGCATGGGGAACACCACGAGCAGTTCACAGAGCACCATCACTGCGGCCCCAGCAGTGCCAAGCACCGCCTACGATAACACAAACGGCGGGTGACTGGCCAAAAATAAGGCACTAGTCTCATTTCCCATCAACCCTCCCTAGCTCTGCTCCCCCCACCTGCCACATCTCCAGTGTGGAACCAGCACAAACAGCTCTTAAAGAACTAACATTGAACCAATGCAGCATGCACAAATAAAGTGTACTAAATGCACGCTTTAACTAGCTATTCCATTATTCGCTTAACTCAACACAAATATAATGAATTCGCCTACAATCCCATCAGTTACCGTAGTAATTAAAGGGCCAGGGGGCACAGGGACCGGGTGGAAAACAGTCGCGATTTATTTATTCACGTATTACTCGTAGTGCCGAGAAATATCGACTGCTGTTCTGTGATGGTCGGCTCTTCCCCCAGGAAGGGAGTTTGATCTATTTGTTTTTTAAACACAACGCACAGGGAATGCTTTCCGAAGCAAGCTTTACACACAGTTAATTCAATACTGCTGGTCTTACGCCAGTGATAATGTATACCTGGGTATTCTGTAACAATGTGCATAAAGGACAGAAGAAAACACGCTGATCTTTCAGGCACTTTGCTCCTCTGTAATGCTCTTTAGAGGAAGGTACCTTCATCCCAGTACACCCAGTAGCCATTTCTCTAACGACAGTTTTGCTTTGTAGCTTAATATCTGGACTACCTGACCTGCTTGTTATCATCCGTGACACGGCATAGGACTGGGGAGTATATACGTGTCTCCAGTGATTCTTCCTCCAGTTCACACCCGCTCAAAGCACGCCAAAAAGCAAGTCTCAAGACAAGTTAGCCAACATGAAGACACAGACTGAGTGCTGCAGGTAAGACAGCGGCTAAAAGTTCCTGGTCTTAGCAAAATACATTTCAGGTAATTCACAGGCCCTTTGAATCATACTCTGTGGCCAATTCATTAGGTACCCATGTGTAGGGCTGGGTCAGTCTCCCTTATGTCTGCAGAACCACTCCAAAGGTCGATAAATTGTGCATTCTGGGATAGCTCTCTGCATGCCGCTGTTGTACCAAGCTGTTATTTTTTGCACTTGTGGCCTTTCTGTTAGCTTTAACGAGTCTGGCTATTGTGACCTCCTTCATTAACGAGGTGTTTTCAGCCACGGAACTGCCCCTGACTGCATGTGTTTTTGTGTATAACACCAGTCGCTGTGCTGGCTTCACCCCAAATGACTTTTCAAGCGATTTCACTCAATTTGTCGCAGACAAAATCATAGATTTACTAAAGGTCTGGTGCTCCTGTCATCTTGATTGCTTGACGTGAAGTAGTCAGGATAGCGGTCACGTGGACACTCTCAGCAACCAATAGGTGAGCTCTTTCCAGCACCAATCAGGGAGCAGCAAAGTGGGTATGAATTACTGCAGTCTCAAGGGTTTAGGAAATAATGGAAATTTATGTAAAATTCAAACATTCAAATATCTTAGAAATCTAATATATGAAATAATGAAATGCGTAATATTTAAACGAATGAAGTCTGTTCACGCAACCAGGGTTGTGTCCACATTCTATGTTGTCTCGTTTTCATTGTTCCTGAAATAGTACCGAACCCTGAACCCAAAACCGTGGTCCATACTGAGCCATGACTTTTGAGTACCATTATACCCCTATGTGGTAAGACACCACAGTATATTGTTTACTGTAATATATAGTTTATTTCCTTTGTATATTGTATGCCTCTTGTATACAGGTCTTCCCCACTGTACTCCTATGAAAACTTACATAAGCTGAAGAGCCAAAATGGTTGGAATTGCGCAAACTTTCAAACTGGAGATATCGCCAAAATAGGAAAACTTGCCAAGTTCAATTACAAAAATTCAGATGGATCCACAATCGTACACAAATTAATCTTCGAACTGGGACAGATTAACCGCCTTCCCTAGCCACCAGCAATCTTCGACAGCCGCTTGTAATTAAAAGGGTAAGTTGTGATTATGTCTTCAGCGTTTTTTGTAGCTCCTGAGGCTTGTATAACGCAGACTGTCCTTCCGACGCTACGCAAAGTATCACATGCCAGAAGTGTTTAGTTATTGCGGAGTTGGAGGAGAGGATTCATGCATTGGAGGAGCACATTAGTACCTTAGTGGAGAGTAAGCAGATCGAGGGACTTTTAGATACGGCCGAAAGCGGAGAACAGCGCCAGCTTAGATCTGGCAGCTGTCCCGCCTGCCACGTCTCCAGTCCGGCTCCTGCACCAGCGGCCAGCCCACGTGAGCCCTAGGTCACGATCAGACACCATCCTAGGAGCTCTAAGCCGAGAGCTAAGCCCAGCAGGAGTTAGCACTTAGCAACAGGTTCTCTGCTCTCAGCAGTGTGTCTATAGGCTTTTCCCTTCAGTGCCTTACATGTCAAGTGTGTGTTTTAGTATGAATGTTGCCATAATCGTACAGGAGAATCACTGACTTGTCATGAACTTATAAAAAACATCATGCGTTGTGATATATAATTAAAATAAGAAAAATGCTTGATAGCCTTATATTTTTTCTTTCCTTTTTTACGATATAAAGTCTCAACAGTCCGAGTTATTAAAGAAGAAATTCATTTCTATGTGTGCAAAAGCTAAGACAAAATGCCAGAATCTAACTGCCTCTGGTCCCTTATCAGTCCTAATGTATGCTACCTAACCAACTACCTAAACGGCTGCCTACAGACTTGGCGTCTACAGTATCTCAATACATAGCATTTGTTGATAACTGGGACCTTTTTCTGAAATGGCTTGAATTCTATAAATGGGTCGATCTCCATCCTAATTGGAAGGGATAATTTATTCTATCCCAAAGCATGGCAAATATTTTACCTGCCTGGCTGTGAGCAGCACCCAGGCCTCAGCCTTGCCGTCTTACATCGAAGGCTGTTTATTCTCCCACCTGTAGACTATGTTCGGCCTTGACCCAGGTGGTCCATAACACGGCCTCCCCTAAATCTGACCAATATTTAGGAATAGAGTCGAATGAGACTAGAAAGAATATAATAACTATTATTAGACCAAGACTTAGACCTCAACATTCCACTCGGGGCTTCTGTGTGGATAACTTAACTTCAATCCCACTGATAAGATTAAATGAGCCGTAACATAAACCCACCATAAAATGCTCACTACTGAACTTTCGCTCTTTAGGAAACAAATCAGTTGTTGTCAATGATGTGGTGCAGCCCTTTGTTTTTTTAACTGAAACCTGACTCAGACCCAAAGACGCTATGCCACTTGCTGAAGCCTCACCTGATAGGGCGTGGAGGAGGCCTGGCAGCTATTTTTAACTTGCTTTTAAAAATGAAACCCGAAAACATTGAAGATTTTACAACATTTGCATCAAAGCTACTTCAAATGACATCTGACCCGCCCGTCTACGTCCTTACAGTATACAGACCATCTGGACCATGCACATCGTTCCTAACTGAATATGGAGAAATGCTGACGGAGATTTCAATATACATGTGGACCCAGAATCTGATGCTTTCAGCAAAAGTTTTCCTGTCCCTCCTGCACTCCAATGTTCCTCTCCACCATTGTCATCTTTCTTTCTTTCTTTCTTTCTTTCTTTCTTTCTTTCTTTCTTTCTTTCTTTCTTTGTCTTTCCTTTCCTTGTTTTTGAATTATTCTGTATAAATGATGCAGGACTGTATCACGTGTAACATGTAATGCAACTTGGGGTGGCTGTATTGTGGAAGGCGCTATAACCAAGAATATATAAAATGTTAAATAACACTATCACAAAGTAAAAGCAGGAATTTGACAAATACAGAACCTGTTTAAAGTAGAAATAATATATGTACATTGTAGTTTCATTGCCAGAATCAATACAGTCATGCGTCACTTAACGACAGAGCTGCGTTCTGGGAAATGTGTCGTTGGGGGTTTTGCCGTTGTGAGAACATCGTAGAGTGTACTTGCACAAACGTAGATGCCATAGCCCTCTACACACCTAGGCAATATGGTAAAGCCTAATTAAAAATTTTACAAAGTACAGTACAGTAAATACATAAATCAGACTCTATTATCATTATCAAGTAGCATGTACTGTTCTATACTTACAGCATACGATTGGCAGTGGGGCAGGTTTGTTTACATTAGCAGCACCTACAAACACGTTTGAATGATGGCTACGACGTCGTTAGGTAATAGGAGTCTTCAGCTCCATTATAATCTTATGGGATCACTGTCATACATGCGGTCAGTCGTTGGTCGAAATATCATTACGCGGCGGATGGATTGGCTTGCTGATAAATGATAAATACTATTTTGGCTTTTCTCCTTGTTTTGTAAAAGCAAAAATCCTCTTCAGATTTCTTTTCTTCAATGAAAACAGGTGCCAGTGTAAGTCTTTCGTGAAAGCAAAGTATCGCAAAGCAAATGTTGGTAAGACGGGGGGGGGGGGACCTGTATATTGTTTGCTTGATATTTGTAATTGCGTCACATGTATAAGTGACCAACATACCACACACTTTTTGTCGCTCGGTGGTCGTACTACAGAGGTGACTGCAGTACTTTTACTGTCTCAGTGCTGACTGCTGCATGACCTGTAATAGTAAGAGTTGCGAAGGAGGTCCCAACTGGTTCAAGAGATTTTCACCTATTGTTGCTCTTTCAAATTTCATATATTCCGTTAGAGAAGCACAGCATCGGCGTACGTCGGCGCTTCAAAGTCTCCGCACATCTCCATAGTCGAGGGCGGGAGAGACGGAGACGAGATTCCCTGCGAGAGGCGCCGACATCGCAAACATGCTTCATGCGAGTTGAAACCGAGGTCTTCGCTCATTAATGCTTAATGCTTTATCCCACGGCGTTTGGCTCACCCCGCAAGTCCCAGATTACCTGCGGACAGGTAAACCCCCCATCCTCTTTATGCTGTCACTCTGCTTAAACGATAAAGATACAAACCAAAACAAAACGCATCTGAAGCCAAAGGAATCACAAGGAATATAGCAAATTAATTGTCTCCTTGTGTGCGTTGCACTGTGCTAATCAGATTCAATCATTTCTGCAAGGTGCAGGGATCCTCTCCAAAGCCAAAGCATTAAAATTAATCTAACCTAATTAACTTTACTGGGAAAAATATGCAAATACAGTTTCTACTAATGACGTATAAAAAGAAAAATTTCAAATTTAACCACAAGTTTAACGTCAAAGTCAAATTAAAGAGTGGAATAATACAGGATGAGTCCACATATTTTTAAGTCTGGCATTTAGTGTTTCTCCTAATTCATTTTAGGATATCCAAACATTTTTTATTATTTTATTATGCCTGGTCTTGTTAAATAAAATTGGAAGTTCTAACCATCCATCCATCCATCCATCCATCCATCCATCCATCCATCCATCCGCCCAAGCTACTTATCCGATGTATGGTCTTGGCAAACCCAGAGCCTGTCTCCGGCCACGCAGGTCACGAGGCATGGACGCGGGACACCCTTAATGGGATGTATATTTGGTAAATTCCTCATTAAAATATTTTTGGTTGACCAGTCTGAAAGAATGTCACAGTTTAGCCTCTACAGCAAACTTGTGTACAAATAAGTACATACTAATTATTAAAAAAACATTGTTTGAGTAATGAGATCTGTTATTTACACATCACAGATATTAATTTAGCTTTTTAACATGAGATCAAAGAACTCGAATCTCAGTTCTCATATTATGTGTCATTGTATTTGTGGGTCATCCGCGTACAGTACCATGGTGGCGGGATTTTGGAAGACCACAGATGTAGAAATGGAGAACCGCTTGTGTTCCAGCGTGTCGACTAAATATAAGCATGGAAGCCATGTCCTTAGTTCACAGCTGCACAGCAAACAGTGTCAGAGCAAACGAAAATACCCATGTGAGCACAGCAATCCATGTGATTCACACCACGGAAAAAGCCATCCGCCCAGCTCCTATGACTGCTATCTCAGTGCGGGGTCACATGGACCCCAGTCTATTCCAGGAAGCGCAGGGCAGGGGGACATTGAAGAGTAAACCATCGTGGAGCACACACACTCACGATGACACACTTTGAACTGTGCATGGCAGGCTAATCAATGCCGAAATCAGAGCCTGAGGATCAAGCATGCTGGCGCTCCTGGGGTCAGTGTGCGGCAAAATTAGTGAATTTAGCGACAGAGGTGGGATTTCGGGTATAACGAAAGTACGTAATCAGTTTTACTGCAACATTACATAGACGAAGCTCCAACAATGATCATCATCCATGATTCTGACTGCCAACAGAACGTTTCAGCTCCTCCAAGAGTATTGTCGACATGCAGGTGTACCCCCCCCCCCACTCTGGCCCCTGCACGCCTTCATGATGGGAGGGCTTTTGAATACACCGAAGGTCACGTTCAGAATTCAGGCCAGTCTGGGTTCTGGCCATACAGAGACCTGCCCAGATGCGTCCATTGCTGAACTTTCCTTCTCCCTACCTCCCACCCACCCAAATCTACCCACCGCAGCTTCGATTCCCGGAGTAATCCATAACTGTCCGCCTGGATCACACTCACGGGGGCGACGGGCGTGAGTCCGTCCTGCTTCACGTTCCCGTGTTTAGATACAGAGCCGTGCCGAATTATTGTCGATGATTGATGGTACCTGTTGGGATCATGGCGGCGTGGTGAGGGTTGGTGCTGCTGAATCGGGTTGGGGGCGGGGGAGGGGCACACCTGATTTCATTTTATCCACCGCAGGGGCGGCGGGTCTAAGCTACTCCTGTGGCTGAGCCGTGAAATCGAGCCATTTCATAACCGTGCCCGGTGCTGAACGTAAAGATCTGCAAATGCAAAGGATACATAAAGAACCGCATAAGCGAACTGGTAGAATTACAGCGTCAAAGCGCCAAACTGCAATCCCTGCAGCGGCCTGCAGGGGGCCTGAAGGCAAACAGGCCCAATGGAGGCTATGCTATCTGCTAACGTCAAGGATGTGAATCGTGAAGCTGTCTGCACCAATATTCAGCACTGCCGCAATGACAGTGATGACAGCAGATACTATACTTCCAATTAGCTAAAACCTGTGAAAAACAAATTACATAGGTAAAGCAGGCTAACAGGACAATATGAGGTAATACATTTTTACATTATCACACAATCTCTTCAGAAAATCAAATGCAGGAGGACTAATGTCGAAGGAATTCCAATTGAGAGGCCAACAGCTGCAGCCTGTTACTAAAACTGTTTTACGGTCTTAGTGAAGTACAGGGCAGGCGTGCATTTCCTTTCGTTTTCTATTGCAATAAAAACCTCCCATATGAGATATTCAGTATCTCACTGTCAAATCTGTGTATAAATGCATTCAAATATTTAAAGACACTTTAATTAGAGAATAACATGAGTTTGCTTTTACTTTTTAAGGACAGACTTAATAAATGCTCAATCATAACAAGCTCAGGGTTTGCCAAGGCCATGCAATTTACCACATGAATTTAGTCATCAAATCTGAAGATAGAGGAGATTAAAACATACGCATTCTAGATAAAGATCTCTTAATATTTTTCTGTAGATTTTTTAATAAGCTCAGGTGTCTGGTGCTGGAGAGCTTTGTGTGTGCGTGTGTGTTTGTGTGTGTGTGCATGCGTGTGTCTGTGTGCGTGTGTTTGTGCGTGTGTGTGTCTGTGTTTGTGTGTGTTTGTGCATGTGTGTGCATGTGCGTGTGAGTTTGTGCATGTGTGTGTGTGTGCATGTGTGTGTGTGCATGCGTGTGTCTGTGCGTGTGTGTGTCTGTGTTTTTGTGTGTTTGTGCATGTGTACGTGTGTTTTTGTGTGTTTGTGCATGTGTACGTGTGTTTTTGTGTGTGCGTGTGTGTGTGTCTGTGTGTGTTTGTGCATGTGTGTGTGTGTGTTTGTGCATGTGTGTGTTTGTGCATGTGTGTGTGCGTGTGTGTTTGTGCATGTGTGTGTTTGTGCATGTGTGTGTGCATGTGTGTTTGTGCATGTGTGTGTTTGTGCATGTGTGTGTGCGTGTGTCTGTGTGCGTGTCTGTGTGCGTGTCTGTGTGTGTGTGCATGTGTGTGTTTGTGCATGTGTGTGCACGTGTGTGTGTGTGTGTGTTTGTGCTGCCAGCTGTCATGTGTATACTTTGATTAGGACTTAATATTACAAACTCAAAGAAGCAAAATTTATTTAAGTTGGCCTTAAAGAAATACATTTATGTTATTAGTAGATGACAATCTGGATTTAAATCCCATATATCTATTCTAAATTCTCTCTCTATATATACATATATATATTCTATATTTAGAACTTTTTTCTTTTAAATTTCAGCATCAAACTACAGTTTTTTTCTACTGGTCATTAACATTGCAGTCTGATCTCAAGCAATCAGGGCCTGACGATTGTGACCAGAAAAAGAAAAAAACAAAAACATTAATCTTACACCAGTCATCATAGGAGACAAGTTATTACAAGGCACAGTGCAGGTGGGCTGTTGGGTCTTATGGAGCTTATAGATATAGGAAATAATTCGAGCTGACTTGCACGTGTTCCCAGGATTGCACATTACCAAAGACACACATAATATTGATAAAGGTTTTATAAGGTTCTCCATGTGTCCCTTTTACCATTTTTGCACTCATATAGAAAGACACAGTAATATTAGACTGAGGACATGAAAGATGAAAGCAATCCACGCTCCCCCACTGGGTTACATCAAATCGTATGGCTACTGGCGAAGCCCATTATGAAAACGAATAGCATGCTTTGGTAGCTAATTCTGTATTGCAATACTTTCAACCGGGTCTATATTGTGTTGTTACTGTGTCCTCCTGCTCCATCATTTTCGGTACCATGGACACGTCCCTAATACACTCGACTGAGAGGATGAGCAAGAGAGAGAAATCGACAGAGATAAAACAATAGCTTATTTGTTGTTGTTGTTGAAAAGGTTTCGGTGACCTTTAGACTGCGGGGCACTGCAAAAGCAAGAGATAACCTTAAAAACATCTTTCTATAAACTGACGCAGACAACCGGCAGTCCACATGCCATCGTCGGTAGAGTGAGCAGGGTGGCTTCTTGTACCTTATCGCTACGTGGAATTTCCAAGAAGACATGCAATTAACCTCTGCTTTATCAGTATGAGAAATCAACAGATTGTGATCTGAGTGTGTTTAGTATGTTGTCAGATGCAGGAACGGAACTATCGGGCCAGTAAATAAGATACAATCCGCCTCACAAATTTCTCATTGAACTGGTTACCTGTTCATTCCTGCTTGACTGTGTGATCTCTCACAGTCCGTAAGAATGAACGGTCTACGAGTGTCGCCCGTCCCACACTGTAGGATTTTCCCTTCTCTACAAAACCCCTGTTGATGTAAATCCCTCTCATCAGACACCCTGGGGACCTTCTTTATGTGTGACCTGATAAAACGAGAAGAACCAGAGTATATCGAGGCTTGTTAAGCCCTGGGTGTAACCCCAGACAGCTCAAAAACCAGGAAGATTCAACCAACTGCCTTCTTAAATAAGGCACCCCTCATAAGAAGAAGCATAATCAAAATTTAATAGGGAAAGAAAGTGTTTCCAACTTTACACGTTTAATTTTTACCAACCATATACAGTAATTATATGGGCAAGACAGCAGGTCATCAAAAAATACTTACACTGCTCAACAAGAGCCCTAAGAAAATGCGTAGTGCCCAGCATGGAGGTAACGTACTGTAATATTTTTTTCTTTAAGTAGATCAAAGGCAGCTTAGCAAAACTCAGATCTCCTCATCTCTGTCAAATCACATGCAATCAGAAGTCAAGAGGTCTGTTGATGAATGGAAACAGCAAATGCCATTCTCTCCCAATTGGCTGAGACATCAAAGCAGGGAGACCTTGCTGTCCAATAGTATCCACTCTCTCTTGCAAAGGATTATTTGTACATTTGGGAATTGAACACTGTGTGTAACAGTCTGTGTGGTACCAGCCTCTTTCTCGGTGGGAGCTGTGTGAATGACTCGGAAACCTGGGGCAAAATGAATGTTGTCAATGTCTGAGGAGCAAATTGACTAATTTTAGACCCATAGGTAGATGATGGATAGAGAATTGAAGCTGTGAGTCATACGACTATTTGGATCTCAGATGTCTGCAGCATTAAGATCCAAAATATTCAACGATATACTCAAAGGATAATTACGGTTATTTTGACCTCCAAAGAAAGAACAACTTAGTTGTTTCTTGTAAATTTTATTAAATTCTTTAAAAAAAAAAAAAAAACAACAACAGACATTTTGAACTGTTTTGCTGTTTCACATGATCAGGGAAGACGTTCAGATTTGCAAAATAACTACATTAAAGGCAAATTCAAGTCAGCTTCTAAAGTTTATTATTAAATGGTAAACAGCTGTGTTACATGAACTAAGGATAAACATCGGCTTTCACTTGAGGGCTAATGTGCTGTTAAGTGGATTAAGGGTCTGTGCACTAAAAGTCTTTCATAGGTGCCAAATAATCATATTGCTATTAAGGCCATAAATAAAGCCCACAGCCCCCAGTTGGTATAGCGGTATGATTATTGCCTCACGTGCAAGACGATCATGGTTCAAGTTCTGGATGATCCATGACCTAGCTTTCAAGAATTTCCCTCTGGACTCAATAAAGTTAATCTTAACTACTATAAGTACAGGCGATGTTGGTTAATTATCCCGCTGCACTGACCTCAAGCATTCCTCCCGCCTTGCTTTGGCTGAGAGAGATCCTGTTTTCTGTTTTAATATAAAATTCACAATTTTACACGATGGCAGGTGTTCATTAAATATACAAGGTAAATCAACGTTATAAGGGGGAGTGTAAAATAGCACCATACCACAAACGGCGAACACTTTAATGTCCTGCTTAGTTTATACAATGACATATAAGGCAGTGAAGTGATGTAAACAAACGCACAAACATTAAGTTTAACATCCTGTCCCTTGCGGCAGTGATATTTCCTTTTTGCATATTCATTGCATTTTTTAAGATTTATTTTGAGTTATTCTGAGTGACACCATGGAGCCATTTTTGTCAAGAATGAAAGTCACCAGATAAGAGTCATGTAAAGAGTGGAACTACAAGATGTTAAATTTCCCTAAACAAAACAGCAGATATCTATGGCCTTACGCTTGTTCAGCTTTGCTGTATTAAAACGGTCAGATTTCACCAGATATCCAGCCTACTAGAACTTTATGAATTATTCAAAAATTCCTTCACATATATTTAGCCACTCAGATGCAAAAAAATCAAGGCTTTCCAAAGTTATGGAGGATGTCTTTGATCTGATGTATGTACTGGGCTGTTAGAAGCTCTTCTTGATTCAGGGCTGGCTTCTTCATTCCCTGTTTCGTCACCGCAGTTGTTTTCTACAATGTGTCGCTGCGCTTTATTCTGTACTGATTCAGAGCTTCACATGTTGTAAACTGGTCGGCTTTCATTCGCGACCGAATCATTTGTATTTTCACTGTCTGTCAGATGTTGAGAAGCTTTGTCATCAATATGTACGATTCTCACACTAAATTAAAAGTTTGAGAATCCGGGTTCTTCTGTAAGGCTTTGCATTGTAACGTTTTTTTTGTAAATACTTGAAAATGAAAGAAAGAGAATATGCACCAAAAGGGAAAAAAACTGTTCAAGAAATTAGAAAATGATCTCAAAATCTAGATTCCTACAAAATGATCCGTTTGTCTCGTCATTGAAAATCATAGACGGAATGATGTGCGGCTGAACAGATCAGACCACTGACCCTGTGATTCGAAGATCGGCGGTTCAAATCCCAGGGCCACCAGCGTGATGTCACAAGGCCCTTAACCCCCAATGACTTCAGGGTCTGCCTGACCCTGCTTTTCAACTTTACATCGCTTTCGATAAAAGCATTGACTTAACAGTAAATTACCTGACATGTCTTTTAAGCTCTTCTGTGGAAATTCCCAAGGAGTTTCTGGGTTACTTAGACATTCTGTATGGTTTGTACCAAACAAGTACCATGGGACTGAGGTATGGGATTGAGCAGGGCAGGCCACTGTTTGAGGTGTCCATACCTTTACTTCTTTGCTAGACAGTTTTGGCACAATTCTGAGGTGTATTTTAGGTCACTATCTCACTTAACATTTCAGAGTTGCCCATCAATCCTCATGGAATGACATTCTTGTGGAATGTACTATGATGCCCACGGTGGTTGACCCCCGGATTTGGTAAAACATCCAAAGACCACGACACCATGCTTAACAGAACCGTACATGCAGAATTCACCCTTTGTCCGTCTCCATAACACAAGGTGAGTGGGCCAAAATATTTTAAATTCTGTCTCATTAGTCCTTAATGAGTTCCACAGCCAAGTGTATAGAGTTTAAAGCAAGATAATTATGGTTTCAAGCAGGTATAATGGAACTGCTTTACTCTAAAAACATCCATCCATCAGTGCATCGTCCACTTCGGTCTACCCAGTACAGGACGATGGAGTGCCGTGGTTGGAGAGGAACGTGACATAAGGATTGCAATGCAGATATTAACAATTCAGCATTATTATTAGTGCTTACTTTAAAGTGTCGTAGCACCTTATCAGAAAGTGTGACCTAGAGATTATTTTTTTTTGGGGAACTTCTGAACTTCGAAAAAGCTCAGAATACAGTATGCAGATTTTAATCTATAGGTAAACCACCAGGTCCCCAATTATACCATGTGTACAAGCAACGAAAATATAAAGAATGTGAGAGTGACTTTATTCTTACCTCATAATGCTTCATTTTACCAGAGCTTAACACTCCTGGGTTCTGGAAAAAATATGTAACGAAATCACAGGAGGACTCCTAAGTGCAGATACAACTGCTAGTGAGTATTCAGCTAGTAATTTCTTATGCTGCACTCTCAAAAAAAAATAATAAAAAATAAAAAATGAATAAAGATTCCTGGAAGCAGTCCAGAAATGATGTCAGCCCTGGGAAAAAAAATTAAAATAGGCACAAAGAAGAGGTGGTCCTATGGGAAGGTAGCAGAGGGTCTGCACACTCAAAACGCGTGATGTGCAAATGCAGCTCCCCTGGGTGGTGAAGCCGGCATACTTGCCTCATTTCAGGTTCGTTTAAAGATTAGACATTACGGGTTTTATCCGTTTTATATATAAGGCCTGGATTAAATCCATTATGCATGTCAACACTGAACCAAACTTTAACTCCTTTTCATTCACTCCTACTAGCATGAGATGCTACGAACTCATTCAAGAGCTAACCCAAAAAAACCAGCCATATTCACCAACCTCTTATCTTAGCGTTTGGCTAATCTGACTGCTAGATATAAACGTGCTATCTTCACGATCCACCCAAATGTCCCAGTGTGCATCTGGAAGTGCCGCACGTCAGAGTTATAAATCACACCCATTTAAACCCGCCCCTATCGCAGTCATTCGCAACAGTTGCAGATCATCTTAAGTTATTTGCAGAGGCTACCATCTCCCCAGGGCCCACATGACTTATAGGGCACCTTTTAAACTCATTTTAAGTAATTACACAGGTAGCTGCGTTCAATAACATGGCTGTTGATGTTCCTTTATCAGGGAATCAACAGCAATCCCAACTCTCTCTGCCACACCTACGTATTTTAAAAATAGTTTAATTACTGATAATAAGGGGTTGAGAGAGCCTGGGAGGATTTGTGCAACAGCACCACAAATTGCAAGGGACCAGTTTTATTTTCACATTTTCTTTTTCTCTCTTTTTTTGGTGATGGACGAAGGGGGGGGGGGGGGGGGGGCAAGAAAAAAAAATCAGCAAGAAGGTAAAAAGATTCACAAACAAGGGACATGCAATCACATCGCTGCTCTGCTTCAGACAGGATCTGTTGGGGGTTACTGTCAAAACAAAAGCAGAACTCGGGACTACACACGAACACCAGGAACAAGGGCCTGGTGGAATGAGGCAGTGAGAACAAACGCAAGCACCTGACTTCCCCCTTGGAGATGATAACAACTCTAAAAGCCACACTGGACAAAAAGTAGCCTACGGAGCACAGTACGTCAATACTACTTGTCAAATTACAAGTTTATCAAGGCAATATGATGGAAGACACAACATTAGATAGAGAAATGTAAGACTTTTTTTGCCTCTGAATCTTCTGTTGTGGTTGAATGATGGACAAAGAGAGGGTTCCAATTAAATTATGGAACAGAAACAAACAATAAAGCCATTATTAAAAAAAAACAAACATTTTATCTGGAAAGATTATTGTGAAAGTCATTACACATTAGACAGCCAAATTGCATCAGCATGGCAGTACTTTGTCTCTCTAAAAATAGCCAGTGTTTCGCTCTTTTTTCAGATCTAGATTTCAGCGTGTTGCTGCTGGTGCATGATTTCAAGTGATCACAACGACAGCGTCGCCTGCTCTCTGTCCAACTGAATAATTGACGACGTACAGAATGGCTACACGGCAGATTTCATGTCTGCAAGTTGGGATGCTGCAGAAAGGAATGTGGCCAGAAAACTCCAGCGGAGGATATTATCGGCTGTTTCCATGGTAATTATTGTTCTCATCGCTCCTCCCCCTTTGAGTGTTATTGTTACCAATTATATAATTAGCTTCAGCAAACTCTTCTCTGTGTTATGAAGAACTGAAACCCTCGTAATTTTTGCCTATTATTTTGATACAGGGAATGTTTGATCAGAAATGAAACACATAGAATTTGTTACTACCTGAACAACAACGGTACTTTCAAGAAATATGTATTATTATTATTTATGATTGATTTTATTCATGCATCTGACTGCCATGAATGGTCAATGAAAAAAGGTGATCAGATAATCCTGTTATTCCTTTTGTCAGTGTATATTATTTTATATTTGTATATTTTTTATCTTAACACTGAAAATAATACTAAAACAAATAAGCTGGTGCTGCTTAGAATATATACAGTGATACCCCACCTGTCGCGGAAGTTACGTTCCAGATCCATCAGTGATAGGTGAAAATCCGCAATATAGAAAGACCATATAAATAAACATGTTTGTATAGTGTATGCCTTAACATACCCCTCACACATGCTTTAAACACGTGAAAACATACTAAAACAGTCTTTGCAAACACATATGATATGTGGATGTCAGGCTAATGATATGAGTAACATAATGATAAGTAAGGTGTCTATATGTATACACACACACACACACACACACACACACACACACATTGCAGAGAACAGTGTGGCATCGGGTAAAAATCCGCGATATAGCGGGGGATCACTGTACAGTATAGAAAATTATATGTATCTGGTGATAGTAATGAAAATGACATGTATATCCTGCTAATCATTTTCATAATCCCATCATCCAGTTTGACTTTTACTTAGCTGTACTAAAGTCGTTGCATATGCATTAATTTAATTTGGCAGATTTCTTCAACTAGGTCAACTCCCAGCATGTAGCTTATACACACAAGGATACAAATGCAGAAAAACAGACAACAAGAACTTGGTAATGGGTAATAAACACAAAACATGCCCTGAAAAGTTTACCACAGTCCTAACAACTATGTGATGTGACACAATGCTGTCAGAAGGGGGTGCCGCAGATCCTACTGGCATTACAGGTGGGGAGTCAGGCTAGATTTGGTTTTAATGTGTGGTTCTCTTATGAGTGACTTCAAGACCTTCAGAAGCTATGGTGTACCAATCCTTGTAATCATCATTAGCACAGGTAATTTGGTTGGCAAAAATGCTGCAGTGGAATGCATAGTAATGACAATACAAAGGGGTTTAAGGAACTGTAGCAGCTTGGATCGAAAACTGGTTAACAGACAGGAAGCAGTGGGTAAGAACAGTGGGCCTGTGTTCATAGTGGGGTACCGCAGGGTTCAATTTTAGGACCACTATTGTTCCTAATTTACATTAATGATATTAACACCAATACATAAAGTAAACTGGTTAAATTTGCAGATGACACCAAGGTGGGTGGTATAGCAGATACTAAACTAGAAGCACAGATAGGCACAGCTATAAGGGGATCTTGAATTAATTAGCAAAAAAACCCTGGGTTCCTTTAAACCACAGCTAGATAAGATTCTAACAACTTTGAGCTATTAGTTATGTTCTCCCCAAATGAGCTTGATGGGCCGAATGGCCTCCTCTCGTTTGTAAACTTCTTATGTTCTTATGTACTGCCTACTGAGTGTGTCTACCATGAACAAACATATTTAATGTGCGTCCTCTGCAGTAAGACAGGGCAGTTTCTAGAGACATTAGCGATGGCGTATGTGTTGCTGGTGTTAGAGACACGTAACGAAGAGACCTTTTTTGGAGGTTCATTACTTATTAAAGTCGTTCTCAGCAATTATCTGTTTCTTAACAAGCTGTACTCCTCCCAGAAAATAAAATTAATTGGCACTCCAGAAACATGCAAGAGCCCCATAAAAAGACCCAGTGGGACGGTGCGATTTGCTCATATTTTGGCCATAGAAAGCACAATTTCTAGTTTCACTCATTTGTGTGTGTGTGTGTGTGTGTGTATATATATATATATATATATATATGTATGTATGTATATATATATATGTGTGTGTGTGTATATATATATATATATATACACACACACACACACACACACACATATATATATATATATATATACAGCAAACTCCGGCCCGGTTCATCTCTGTTTCTCATTAATGAAGGGCTTCTTCCTTGCTTTATGGGTGTTCAATCCTGCTTCTGGGACTCTGATACAAACTAGCAGTGCACTTCACACCACTTAATGTTTCCCATTCCTTTTGAAGGTCACTTGATGTCATCCTATGATTCATGAGAAATTCTCGGATAACTTAACGGTCTTCTCTAGCATTACTGTATGAAGTCACTTCCGGCATTTACCTGGTTGGCTGCTGGTCGTTCCCAGAATCTCCTACTTCATTATTCATTATTCATCGTCCCAGTATTCTTGTGTACTGCTTTCTTAGAAATTGTTAACCTGGAAGCAACCTGCTGACACTAAGATAACATTCGGTACATAGTTGATATTTTGAATGCAGAGAAAATGGGCTGAGATAAAGATAATGCACTATGCACTGAGTATCATGACACATTACTCCTGTGATCATCATCAATCTTATCTGCCATTTGTGCCACAGTAGCCCAGCTATTGGCAGAGACGGATAAACAAGTTCAGGGGCCCCTAGCCTACGCTCTCCTGGGGCCCCTCTTTTGCCCCCACTCCCCAAAACGATACAACAATCAACTATAAAGCTACTAAAATTTAGCGACTATAAATGGTTTTAGCTGGATTTACTACTGCAAAGAAAGCAATTACAAAACACTGGTTTACTCCCTGTATGTGTCTGAAAACATTCTGGGTTCATAGTCTAACTAACATTGCTAACCTTGAACTTACAACTGCACGACTTAAAATAGTCTCTACAAAGTCAGAGAATATGACGCTGTATCAAACAAGAGCAAAATCACATCATAACAACAAACCGGCAAACTTACACTTTCACATCAGTCATATACATCAATAAAAAACAGCGTAACACCTAGAATATTCTCTCGGAATAAATGCGTCTCAATAACCTTAAAACATCAGAGTCTGATCCAGTGTCAAGTGCATCCACGATTTGAAAGAAGTTCTTACTATTAGAATATTTCCCTCTGTTTCCTTCCTGGCACAAAACTAATTAATCAGGCCTGTAATTCCAGTTTAATGCAGGAAACAAACTATGCAAACATCTCCCACAAAATACAGGGTAGTCCTTTAAAAAGAGCTCTGAAAAAGAGAGACATTTAGAATTGGTCTCCCCAGTCAGTTTTAACTAATCACCAACTCACAAACAAAGAAACGACCAAAAAAGTCGTTAATAATAATAATACTAATGATAATATCAAGAAGCAGATGGCCAATAGGGGCCCCCAATCACTCTGGGCCCCAAGCAGCAGCCTACAGTAGGTAAGCTTCTCCGATAATCTGTCTGTTGGTTTGTACCACATCAGATTGCCTTCATTCACATCTCGCATTGCGCAGTCTTGGCTGCCCAGCGCCATGTTGCCGGTTTGTGGCTTCTCTCTCCTTAGACTGCTCACAGTAGATACTCACCATGGCTAACCGTGAGGCCCCCCCCCCCCCCCCCCCACAAGCCTTGCCATTTCAGAGATGCTCTGACCCATTTGGCTATCCACAACGATTTGGCCATCAAATCTTTGTACTTGTCCATCTCTATAACCGCCAACATGTCCTTTATGAGAACGGGATGTTAGCTTACCGTGAAATACATCCAGAACTTGACCTGTATTGTTTTTTCCAAGCTAGTCAAATTTATTCACTTCATGTGAGGGTGGTCATCATGTTTTGACTCATCGCTGTATACACAAATATTTGTATTTGTGTTTGTGCATGTTTCTTTAAATCCCATACACACACATGAGTTACATATTTTAAATAATGACTAGACAAGTAACAGGGGGCAGCTATACCATAAAAATCTGCACCCTCTACTCCACTCATGTTTATTTCATTGGACAATACAGGAGGCTGCATCTCCGTACTTATAATAGAAGTCCTGCATAAAAGGATCTGTTTGTCCGATTTATTCTTCATTATGCCATCATATCTTTGGATAGATAAAACGGAAAGGTGTGTGACATCACAAGTTCCTCATTTCTAATTTACTGAAAGATTAAACTATAATTAATTGCATGATGCCATACATCTAAATAGCCGAGAAGACAATAAATGGAATGCGATCTTTTAATGCAGTATTTCCAAATCGGACCCTCAGGGAGCACCAGCCAGTCCATGTTTTTGCTCTATTCCAGCCTCCTGCCAAAGATTCTACATTGTTCCTCCCTACCTGTGCCTTGGAGGGAGCAAAAATATGGACTGTCTGCAGGTCTCCGAGGACTGGATTGGGAAACACTGAATTAAAAGATCGCGTTTCATTTATTTAACGTATATCACACTTTCATTAAGTGCCTAAGATGGATTATTGCAGTGTTTTTAAATTGTGCATTTGGATGTCATCCTAGGATTTTGGTTCAGGCAGCGTATTTTTTCCTCAGAACTGAAACAATTATTCAAGTTAACCACATTTAAGGCATGTGTTCAATTATTTACATGTGGTATGAGTAATTCTCCGCACAATCCGTCATGGTTACCTGCCCCTGTAATACGAATGATCACGCATTACGCACATCGGCCCTCAAACAGTCCAGTGCTTCCAGGAACATACTATTACAGGCATTGTACTCGGAGACTCAATATGAGAAAAATAATAATAACAGAACTGGCACCCTGATTTTATACATGATTTAAATCTAGATTAACATTTAATCTTCAAAAATTCCTAATGGATGACTAAGAGCATGATGTTAAAAGACTGAAACAAATTCTAAGGAAATGTTTAGAGAAAATTACTCCTAATACTGCTGCTCTACTTTTAACTAAAGCATTCCCTGGCTCTCCCAAAAATCATCTTTTGTAAACATCCATCCATCCATCCATCCATTTTCTAAAGCGCTTATCCTACTGGGTCGCTGGGGGGCCGGAGCCTATTCCGGAAGCAATGGGCACGAGGCAGGGAACAACCCAGGATGGGGGGGCCAGCCCATCGCAGGGCACACTCACACACCATTCACTCACACATGCACACCAGTTTAGCAACTCCAATTAGCCTCAGTATGTTTTTTGACTGTGGGGGGAAACCACAGGACCCAGAGGAAACCACACCATGACATGGGGAGAACATGCCAACTCCACACATATGTGACCCCGGCGGAGAATCAAACTCGGGTCCCAGAGGTGTGAGGCAACAGTGCTAACCACTGCACCATGGAATTTTTTTTGTCAAATATATATTGCAATATATTTGCAACATTCAGTCTTATGACAACTCAACATGGGACCTTCTGCGTTTTATGCATTTATCATGTAACACCCTATGTCTTATAACAGCTCAAATAAAAACATCCTGTATGCTTAGTCTGGAGTCCTGGTGGAAACCGGATGTCCCCATTTCCTTTGGGATACTGGGCTGTCCCTCTGAGCAACAGTGCAAACGCTTTTGATCGTATTGATTTCCAGACCTATAGATTTTGCGACTGGATGGACGTTTTTTTTTTTCTTCTGTTGTGTGTGTTTAAATCAATGGGCCAGCAGACTAACGTCATCAGAGATGTCTAGGGCTTCCAATTGTCTTCTGAATGTACTCCAGGTACCTCTTGGTGGACAACAATATGCTCTTCACAAGCTGATGATAGGGAGGAATTCTGGATGACTTGATGTTTTCATATAGTCCATGCATACGCTTTACAATGTTTGTGGGAATTCCCAAAAGTCTACGAATTCTTTGCCTTTTGTTGTGGTCCATCATGTTCTGAACCTGAAGGTTTATATAGCAGGGCGATTTCCAACCCTGGAACTACTCTACGGTGACCTGCTCCTAAATCCAGCATGTTCACCACTGAACTGTTCACTGATAGCTTCTCTTATTCTTTGTAGGAATATTTGCTCGAGGACTTGATTTGGTAAGTGCAGCAGATGCCCTTCCAGTCCTGGCAGTCTCCCTAGACCCCTTTTGGGCAATTTCACATTAAGGGCCACCTTCTACTCTTTTTTAGTCTCCCAAATAATTGTTAAGAGACCGAGGAACACATCTGCCATAACCTCTTCAATAATGGTATCCCATCTGTTCAAGGGGTTCTGCCATACTTGACCTTCAAGTTTCTACAACTTTCATTCTTTTCTCCTTGCTTACTACAGATTTATTAACAGTAATTTTATTGGGTTTCATGTGTTAACTTGCGTTCTTCTTGTGCCTCTCTTGCCAGCTGCTCTATGTAATTTCCAGATCTGCATATTCCTGCATGATCCCCTATTTCTGTGTTTTAGCTTTGAATCTGAGTGTCTAGTCTCTTTTCCATCATCTCAATGGTTTGTTCTGACCTTCAGCTCTTCAACTCCTTCCTTGCTCCTCACAGGCTCTGGCATTTGTCTCACTCCTTCTCCCACTTATTTCCCAGAGAACCACATTCTGCTTATGCTTTATGGGTCCTGAGTGCTAGTGTGGACCTTTTCTGGACGGTTGTATTTCTAAGCTTCCATACTTCGTACTGTTGATGCCTCTGCTATTTCCTACCTCTAATGGCTTCTGATGCTTCTCTGAAGAACCCTTACGTCTTGAACTTTCCTTCCCCACCTTAAAATGTTGATGCAGTTGATCTGGTTTTGAGTCTGCCTATCTATCAATGTCAACGTCGTCATAAGGATTTCTGGAAAGGTTTGTGAAAAGGTCCCCATTTTCTTATCTCCCTATGATGAGTGCCTTCCTCTGTTATCTCTTCGAATCTTGGCACTCATTTATCCTATTTGTAGATATATGTTTCTGGCAAGCATACTATGTATCATACGGCAAAGGTGTTTGTTGAAGTTCCTGTTGTGTTCAAGGTTAGCTGTGTCTATTGAAGCACAGCACAAAGATGGCTTTCTGTATGGCCAATATAAAGAAGGCTGTGATGATTTGATCACCGATTGGCTCCAATTCCACAAGTGATGACTGAGCTTTCTTGCTTGGCAGAAAGCCAACCCAATTATAATATCATCTGCATTTGTGGATGCTGAGAAAAGTAGGGTGTCCCGTTTCTAGGGTGCGAATCTCACATCACTAATCCTCAGTACGTCATAATGAGAGAAATGATTGTACTGCACTAAATGCTGCAAAGTGTTTATTTATTATACATGTTTATGTATAAGGAGAAAATTAATAGCAAGTGAAATGCCATTCTCCTTTCTGTAAGGAAAAATTATTTTCCAACTATTTATTCCAATGTCTGAATAACCTTTTACCAGCTCAGACTTTTTCAATCTCTCAATTTCATTTTTTTTTTCATATTCAAATATCCCATCTGTACACTTGACAATATTTTTCAGCAAATTACTGGAGTTGCACACCAGTGTCGCCAGCTCCTTTGGTTAAAAGGAGAATGTAGCCGCCTGGTTGCATTGCCTTTGGACTTTGGAAGCTCAATGGGTAATGAAAAGGAGTCAGGTATGGGACGGGGCTATATCTCGTCCCTGCCCGCCCCCCTCCCCAGGTGGTACAGCTGCTCAAAGGGAGGCTCGGGGGGGGGGGGGGGGTAAAGACAGCATGATGTTGGGGGCAAATATCGGACGTGTGACTTTGAAAGTGTTTTTTAAGTCCTGTGGAGATGATGGCTATAGTAATTCTGAACAGCCTGCTTAACCTGACATGCTCCAGTAAATTGTCCAGGAGTAAAAATGGAAAAGTTACAAGTTTCTTTGGATAAAAAAGATTAAAATAAGCAGCAAAACAGTGATTAAAAACAAGCTATATTCTGCCAGCCTGCAATGGGAACTGCAATGATTCACATTCCCACCACTAGAGGCAACGCCTCTGCCGTTCACCTACTGCTTTTTCTGTCCTTTCCTTTTGGGGTAAACATCGTCTGTCGTCGTCTCCTGAAGGCACGATGTAATTGAAAATCAATGAAGGAATCAATTCTCTTTTCAGCTAAAGTATAAATATTGCTGGAAAAAAGCATGCATTCTGGGGGGGTGGGCACTTCAGCAAATGACACCCCTTTCCTCCCTTATGTTGCAATTTTCACCCTGTTATAGAGGCAATGTGTTACGGTGCCCCTGCATTACAAAGCTCTGTTTCTCGTTTGAAATATATTATGTCCTGATTTGAAGCAGATGGAAGTGTCCTTACCAACCTTCCCTCTTAGTTCCCTGCATGTTCCTTGTCCTCGTTATTCCTCCCTGACTCATATTTCCAATTTGAACATTTTTGGACTGCTTTGACAATGCCCCCATGGGCTATCATCATCCTTCACCCCGACTCCCATCTAGGAACAAGGACCAATCAGACTGCAATGCAAAAGTGTGAAAAGACCCCACATTTACTCAGAAGCCCGACGCCGGTTCCCCCGGACCCGTTAACAGAAGCTGTGTCGCAGTTCTCCTAAGCCGACTGGCTCACATCCACTCCACCCATCATGGCAAGGATCCTGACAAATGAGAGACAGGAGGGTTTAATGAAGAAAGGTTCATTTCTTCCTCCCAAGACTCGCTTTGTCAAACCTAAATGAAAAGCAAAAAAAAATTTAAAAATCATCTGACTTGTCTTCCTAACAAAAGAAACTTGCAGATAGCTTATTTGTTTACATGCTCGACAATAAGGTATCTTAGGCTAAAAAACTACTCTAAAGCCAACTGGCAGGCTTGTCAACAAATGGACTGCTTTGAAAAAAATAATGCAAACAACACACTGAGCTGTAAAATCATCTTCTGAAGGACAGGGTGTAGCAGCGTGAGACAGGCTGCCGTATATTTTTTTTCTCCCTCTGTTTTCATTGGGTTTTTTTTTGTTTCCTGCGATGTTTTTTTTCCCTCCTGAATCTGTACACAAGCGAGGCCCCCTGCTGGCCCTGTGGAGAGCAGAACAGACCGGCAGAATGCATGAGGGCTCAGTGCAGTATCTCTCCGTAACAGCAAGATAACAACGTGACAGAATGAAATCCCCGGCATACACGACTCTCCTGAAGCTTGTGGCATCGGCCTGAAAGGACTGCTGTGCACGCAGCTCCGTGGAAAGCTCCGGAAAAACGAGCATGCTAAAAGCTAATATGTAGTACATGAAAGATCCACGTAGCCGGACTTGTGCCTCAGCAGGGTGTGAATAACGCCAGAAGAATGTGGAAAATATGGCCTTAAGGGTCCTGTTATACATGAAGACGGAGCTATTCAAATATGCCCAATTTTATCACAGGGAGACCATTGTGTTTTGGCAAATATTATAAAATAGGACCCAGCTGTTTTGGATAACCATCCATCACAATGGTTTGTGGGTAAATTAGGCTATGTGGTGTAGTTGTGAAGCCATAAAAGAAACGGTTTTCACAACCCAGATACTCAATATTTGGGAAGCAATCATTCAGTGGTTAGTAGTGAAGCCTCAAACTTCCAGGGCCCAAAAACATGTTAGGAAAACTGATGCAGTGTGTGTGTGTGTGTTAGGGTGTGCGTGTGTGTATATGAGGGTGTGTGTGTGAGAGGGTGTGTGTGTGTGTGAGGGTGTGTGTGTGTGTTAGGGTGTGTGTGTGTATGTGAGGGTGTGTTAGGGTGTGCGTGAGGGTGTGTGTGTCTGTGTGTGTGTGTCCCATCCTGTCTTGTGCTCACCCTAAGCTTCTGAGGATTGGCTCCTTTATCCATGCGGCCCTGAGCCGGATGGATGTTCATTGGCTTGTGGCTTTCATGGCCATTTCAGAAATGTCCCTTTTTAAAACTACACAGCATCTCAAGAACAACTTTGGTTCAGCATCAATTATCCCTGTGGTTCAGGGCTACGGGAATTTCCGGCCGATTCTGCATGGCGGACAGTTGGAGGGAAATGATCAGTGTGAAGTGTGGCATCCTGTTTTCTGCCCGTCGGTATGTGACTGGCGTGTGACTGGCTACCTCAGGTCAATGTGGAAGAGAGGCATGGTTAAGAAAACAACACCTCCAGAATCTGGCCATAATAAACAAACAAATACTATTACAAATAATAATAATACTTATAATGGCAATAATAAATAAACAAATACACAAATAAGTACTACTACTAATACGACGACTACTAATACAGTAATAATGATAAATAAATGTGGCTCTGTGGGTGGTCTTGGTATCTCAGACCTCCACGGTTAGGCTTTTGGATCGTGACCCCCCCAGTATGTGAACTACGCACGTTCTACCCAAATTTGCACAAGTTTCCTCCAGGTACTCCGGCTTCCTGCCACACTCCTAAGACAGGCTGACTGGCACCTCTATATTGCCCCTTTTTGTGTGAAGGCAGTAACCCTGATAATCAGGGGCACAGATTGGACCTTGTTAGACTCCCACCTGCATACGGTAAGGACTGGGGATGCAGACTTGCTGTCACACCTAGAACTGAAAAAAACAGACATATATCATTGGCTACCTGAAAGCAAGGATTCAGATGAATAGATGAAGAGGGCGGATTCTTCATTGAAGAACGTTTTCTGTCGCGTTCTAGGTATGAAACTCGTGAACTCAAGAGATTACGCATGTATTTCAGGAGACTGTTGTCCTAGATCCTGCTCTGAGCTGTGTTTAATGTCCTCCTTAAGATATGGCTGAGTGTCCGTCAGATTTCCTCTACACGAGGATGCTGAGAGGTGCGGACGACTGGCGGACAGACTGGACGCTGACCAAGCTGCCGCTCTCACATGCTGAAATGTCGAGCGGTCCAATGATATAATATCATTCCTCTGTGGTGAACAAAACATGGATCTATCAGTGCTTCTTGTTGACATCACATCACGTTTTGTTACCTGCTGCAGTAGCCTGGACTTTACAGAACAGAACCAAACAGCCACAAGCTCAGATCCTCGGAAATACGAGAAAATGCTGTTTCTAACATTTTGTTTTTTTAATGTTACATTCCGTTATATTGTTATTGTACTCTAGCTCACACTGCGATGTAGGGAGTAATTTTTATTGTTATATTTGTCACGGTTTGCCGCGATCTCTGGGGAGCGGGTGATCGCTCGGGCCAGAAGACGGGAAACAGGCAAGGCAGGTGGAATTCGGGGAGAAACGGGGATTTAATGGTGTAGCGTGGACTGGGAAGCATCTGACGCAGACGACCATCAAACATCAATGACAGACGAGGAACTGAGGCAAGACACGGACTGAAATACACAGGACTGATCAAAATAACTAGACACAGCTGGGTACGATCAGGGAAGCACACGAGGATAATCAGGGGGCGTGGCACACACGAGGATCGTACGAGCTGGGCGTGACAATATTATTATATGGTGTCTTTATCCAATGTGGGTTTAACATATATATATATATATATATATATATATATATATATATATATATATATATATAATGCTGAATCTCACAAGTGAGGAAGCATTCCCAACACGACGTTCCCAACACCTGCTTCTTAAACCCAAAAAAATGCCAGCGTACCAGTCGCCAATTTGTTGGCCCAGTGGTGTGCTGTGCAGTGTAAGGAATTGTGATTACTGAAAAAAGTGTCTTTTTTTAATTCTAGAGAAATTCTACATTAATATATTAATGTACCTTGTATTTTGATTGCTCACCAATTATTTCCCTCTAATATCCACAGGTGTGCCTTTCCAATCATTTTTGATTCATTACACATTATAGAATCTGGGGAGAATATTTTGAATTACAGCTTCGATCTGGCCTACAGGCCTGCCTGCTATTTATTCGATAGGGCCTACAGGCCTGCCTGCTATTTATTCGATAGGGCCTACAGGCCTGCCTGTTATTCAATAGGGCCTACAGGCCTGCCTGCTATTTATTCTATAGGGCCTACAGGCCTGCCTGTTATTCGACAGGGCCTACAGGCCTGCCTGCTATTTATTCGATAGGGCCTACAGGCCTGCCTGCTAACTAGATTTATACCTTCACTGTGTTTAGCATGTTTTTTTTTGTTCAATTCTACTTGAGGAATGGAGCCACTGACAGCCGTGTGTCTGTTATCGATCCCTGTGTTCGGATGCATAATTGAAGCTGTTAGGGGAATGTATAATTGAAGTTACAGCTCTCACGTTAGACAACAGACACATCCGGGCGGTTTCTAATTTCTTCATTTTTTTTGTTGTTGTTTTGTGCGGAAGGGGAGTCTTCCGGACCCTAAACCTCTCATTGGCTGTCCAGCATGTCCATTATGAGCTAAAATCCAGCATTTGCTTGGTGGCCACACTGAAAAGCTAATGAAAATGCCGGGTAATCACTTGCCTCACTGTGGTGCTGGACCACGTGTTGGGGGACATCCAGATGTGGGAAACCTCACACCAGTGTAAGTGTGGCACTGTGGTGCAGTGGTCATTCCTCGTGCGTGCAGTTCGCATGTTGTCATCGCGGGGTTTCCTCCATCAAATTTTGCATGTATGTGCAAACGGTGTCTGTAAAATTAATATGCCCCCCCCCCCTATAGAACAAGCAGTTACAGAAAAAGGGGAGGATTTAAAAATGCCTAAGAAAGGTTATAGTTTTACAAAGTCGCATACAGTTTTTGAATAAATGTATATATTTCTTTAGAATACAAACACGGGATTCCTCGGTCATTGAACCATTGAAGTCAATATGCTTTTGGGTACAGCAGGGTCTCCAGATGGCAGCGTTTCACATGAATTTTACACGATTCAGCGTTACACATAAAGGCTGTTTAGAATCGTGCAGGTCTCTCCTCCATCTCTGCTTTTCATTAGAAGCCAGTTCAGCTACCGCTCTCTGACATTCTCAAGATTTGCATGCGTCCCTCCTCAGTCTGCATGCGGAAATCCTACTCGCAGTATAAAAACTGACATTAGCCAGTGCTGTGGCTACAGAACCATGCAGGTGCCCAAACAATAAAGGTTTTTTTTTTCTTATTTTTTTATTGTGAATCTCTTTAGTAAAAAAAAAAAAATAACCATAGATACCGTTGGACGGTTGGCTGCTTTCCCGAACATTCACTCAGAAAACGATAGCTTGACCCTGGTTACCGATTTCTGATTCTTGCCTCTAGACTAAGGTTCAAAAACCAACCTAAAAAACTCTCCCAGCCACATTTAAATGACTTTAGACCTCAAAAGTATCATATTTCTGTGAGGAATCTGTTCAGTATTTCTTCGACGTCCTGGCCAAAAAAAAATATCAGAATTCTCAAACTATTCTCTAGTTCCTATTTCACTGCTGAAAGAATATCCTATGCAAGCCTTGCAGAAGGCTCTTTATAGAAGTGCACTGTACAGTATGTGTGTCTCTGTGTGCAGCACTAACATCCATGAACAGTGGCTGCAAAACATGGGCTTAGGTTGGGATTCAAGTCAGCAGATGAGCACTGGTGAGACAGCCAAGAGAGTCTTCTAACTTATGCAAAAGTGCATTTAAAAATAAAGTATTAAAATAGGCAAAATGTGCCAGTATAAAACAAAATTAGGCAGAGCGACAAGAATGCACACATCTTCACCTCAAGGTGGAGCTCTAGTGTCCGACAGACATTTTGCGTGATGCCTCTATATGAAACATGCATTGACGCAAAAAATTGTTTTTGCCATTTGCACACGTACATCGGAATTCTTCTTTTCATATATCCCATCATGCTCTCTCCTTTCAAACATAGAGTGAAGTTTGGGGTCCGAGTACAGGGGGTCAGGCCATGCTCAAGGACCCAACAGAAATGTGACTATTTTGATAAGGGCGGGGCTCGAACCGGCGACCGTCAGATTACAGGCACGGGGCCACACACTGCCCAGAATAAGGGCACTTCCTTCTAAGAATGCAGTGTCAAACCATTGGTGGATGGCCACCAATTGGACGGGGGCATTACCAGACACTATCTGATTGGAGCGAGACTAATAGCTTGTTGTATGCCCCTCCCCCCCACAGAGCACATCTCCATTGATTAGAATGCGCTCGGTTTCGCGGCCTCCGTTGCCCATTTAGCTCCGTAATTGATGGGGCGCGCCGGTCCGCTGGATGCACACCGCCGCACCAGCTGCTACAGAGACCTCGCCGCTAAATCATGCTGTCCGCTGACTGTCTCCGTCAGCAATACAGGGCCTGCGTTCCCTCCGCACTGCTTTGTCCGGCACATCCGTATCGGGTGCGCTGCAGGCTTTTACGCCTTTGTTAGAGGCCCGGTTATTTTTTTATTTGCTTTGACAGATTCCGGACGCTTTCATAACTCCCTGCCCCCGCTCCCCAGCGAAGCAGAGTGCCACTCTCGAAGGTCCGTTGCGTTGAGGCGATTACGGCCGACACAGCGCTTACAGCAGAATTCTCCCCCCCCAAGGCGTCTGTTAACGAGAGGGGTGTAATTAAAAGGGCTAGCGCGTATCGAAAATGGCACTGTCCGTTCAGTCTGTGTAGCCTTTTGTTTTAACAGGAAGCAGCGCTAAAATGAAAGTCAGCGCAGTGACGGAACCCTTATCAACACGCCAAAGATAATTGTGTGGCTTTTATAGTGCCTCAATTAACGAAGGCATTTCCTTTGCGGACACCAGCAATTACTTCAAGTGTTCTTTTTTAATTAAGAGAAATAATTATAGAAATTATCCATATACAAAGGAACTCAAAATTGTCCCCCTGCTGTAAATAGCAGCCCGCTACACTGTGATATGAATTTCTGTGTGACAACTTTGGCACCGAGGTAGAAGGTCGTGCTCCGATGAACATGTCGTCATGCAGTGCACCAGGAGCTCGTTAAGTGGCTTGGCAGTGATGAAACACCATTCCTCATGGCAAGGGGCTTGCTGAAAGGCTCAGAAAGACTCCTTTCAAAGACGACGATTATGAGGGTCAGTTATATCCAATCGGGCAGAATCTCTTTGGGTCTTGCTACATTTCTGAGCCGCGATTGGCTGCGCCAGAATGACAGCAGGTAGCTCACATGGAGTGTGATGCATCAGTCGAATGAGGGACTTTCTCAGTGTCCCTGGTTTACAGCATTATGCATTAGCCTTGCACTTTAAATAATACACCCAGACTTGGCTGCACACCGAAATACACATTTTATTATTCCTCATTTGCTGGGCTCTCAAAGCATCTTTCTTCTCAAATCGAACGGGTACTACAAGCAAATTCGACCCTGAGATCTGTTTATCGTTCAACATCATTTATTAGGATAACCCACTCCCTTAAAAGTGGTTTTTAAAGGGGATGCAGGGGACAGAAGGCAAGCTGAAGGTCAGAGATGCGACTGAAACAGACACAAAGTTTATGCTCATGAGAAACCAAACTGGGAGTCGCAATCTGCATCGACAGCCTGACACCAAACCAGCCGTGTTCCAGAAATGAACAATATATACAATAATAGGGATGTCAATAACAACAAAAAATAATAGTCTCCTTGGCTCTGACTTGGAGTAAGATATTGCACAGTAAAACAAATAAATATCTCTTTAAAAGACCTCGAAACATATTCAATAAAAATCCATACTGAAGTTAATGTATGTTCATTAGGTATTGCATTGACCTTATTACTCATAATTAATGTTCATTACATATAGGCTTCACATGTGTGTGAATATGTGTGTGGGCGTCATGGACACGCATGCTGCTGATTGTGGGCACGCGGTCGCAGATATGCCGTCGAGCCCCACCCTCGTTCACCCCTGCCTCTAGCACTGCCACAGGATTGACCGCTTTCCCCAACCGGGGGGTCACGCGGCTGTAGTCAAAGGTTGAACGGAAAGCGGGTTTTTCCATCAGGAACTTTTAGCAGGACGATTGAATTAATCATTTTAGCAAATCGAATTGAGCCTTCATTCTGGCGGGCACACCTTGCCAAATCTGCATCGTTGGCAATATCTCATGAGTAGCTTTCAAATTATGCAAATGTCAGCAGGATAAATCTGCCAGGCTGGAGCGATGGCAGGGTCAGATAGTCGTAGATGTTTAGTGGCTTTTTCGCTGGTATGAGATACAGCTGTGAGGAGTGACCAGGCAGAGTCTGACGGTGCCACTAATCACGGTTCCGGTCACCCTCCGTACCGTAATCTCACGGTCGGGGATCGGACCCAAACCCTGGCCGGTGACTGCCCTGCTGGAAGCGCGTAACTAGGGACGTCCCCTTCCTGAGAATTCGGAGGAATTCGGCTCTCATCATGTTTGCTGTGGCGAGAATCCACACCACATAATGGAATTTTTTGTGTTTTCCAAAGCAAAGGAATTTGAATTTTTCATCTCGTTTCCAGGAAAGCATTGCTGCTTGCCTGCCGCATACAATTCCCAGAGGGCATTTCAGCATCGTGTAGACCTCACTTTATGATTTTTTTAGCATTAGGGATGGAGAAGATGGCAAACATAAGGGTTTATGAGTCGAGGAGAGTGGGGTCGGGAGAGAATAATAGTTAATAATAATTTTAAACATAGACTGACAGAGACAAAGACGAGGAAAGATGATGGATATGAACACAGACGTGAAATATAATGGCAGTTCACAGATTACTTGGTTACTTGTGACTCCTGTTACGAAATGGTCTTCATCTCGGGCGCCACGAAGCTCTAAACCGTAAGTGACGTAGCTATTGGAGAGTTCATCAAACTGCTTGTAGATCCGTTTGCCTCCTTTGCATCCCTGCTGAAAAGACAGCTAAAATCAGCTTATTTTGCTAGCTGGTTTTAGCTGGTTTTTATCTAGTTCTAGCTGCTTTTAGCTGGTTTTAGCTGGTTTTTATCTAGTTCTAGCTGCTTTTAGCTGGTCTAAGATGCTTGTAGGCGGTCATGTCCAGCTCCTGCTGCTCTTCGATAGCTCAGCTGGGTGGGTCACCAGTTGGTCATGTTGGTGTGGCCAAACAGAATGACCATCATAAACTGGTGTACTGGTACAGTATATACCACGTAATCCGTCAAACCATTATATAGAAAAATAGCTGGTCAACTATCACAAACTGGTCGACCACACTGGTTTTTTCAGCAGGGATGAAAGGGACCATTGCTCTTTTGTACCATTAACAGAACAAAGGTGCATCAACCATGCTTCTTACACTAACAGTACAACACCTAGAAAAAGTACCATAGGTAGCGTTGTATATATATTGTAAAGATACAGAGTAAGTAGAAGTTATATGATCAGATGTAGCTCTCCTACATCACAGAAGCAAAGGGCTGTTTGCGGTGAGATGGCTGTGAGACAAATCCCCCAAGACCACGGTCAAGATTAAAGGGGCATTCTATGTCTGTTTGTTTTTCGCTCCGTGCTTTCGGTAAATCCTTGATGGCCACAGCTGCGTGGGCTGAGAAGCAGCTTGTGCGTTCTCAGGCCCGCTGGCTTTCAAACGCTACATGCCCTTTGTTGGCTCCTCTGGGAACTGAGAAGGGCCACAGCAGACAGACTCGGCCCAGCAGAGGGGAGGCAGCTGGAATCGTAGGACCTCCCTCCACCAGTAGGGGGCGCACATTCCGACCGTCACCCAGCGATAGCAAAACAACATTAATAACAAAAAATATAAAATATATAAAGAAATTGAAACTTTTAATGATGAATCCTAATGCATAGGATAATGCCTATAATGCATTATATTATTATTTGGATTCATCATTAAAATGAAATTTTCATTGTTCTGCTGCCTCCAACGTTGGGTTAAATTAGCCGAGCTAATATCCTGACACATTTCCTTTACACTGCCCATATCAAAAGGCTGCAATGGAGAATGCCTTTTTTGATGCTTACCGAAGGATCCGATTCTAGTTAGCAATCTCTCCTTCAGAAGACGTCGAGACATTGACACTGTGAGTAATACACTGGCAGGTTAACGGATAAAGTGAGACGCAGTTTGTGCAAATGCTTTATCTGGTAAGGAGAGCTATGGGTCATACACTGATTACAGCGCGTTGCCACACCCACCTTACGACAGAACACCTCAGGGATGAGACCTAAGGACAGCTGAGCAGCAGGTGACACCTCAGCACCACACTCGTCTGAGTGGAACAGTGTGGGTTTTTTTTTCCAGTGGCTGGACTGCAAATCCTGCCACCAACCCCCAAATTTCCCCTCTAAATTGGAGGACCTGCTTGCAGGACTGGATGTAGATTAACATCATACCCAGGATGGAGAAATTGTAGGTTAAGGGCCTTGCTCAAAGGCCCAGTGAAGCCTCCTGGCATTCACGAGATTTGAACCAGCAACCTTCCAATTACCAGTGCAGATCCCTAGACTCTTGCCCACTCCAGGCTGTTTTTCCTGGGCCTGGTGAAACATTGTGGTGCAAAGCCTCCCCTCAGCTACGTTTCTCTCTGGAGCTGCATGTACCGTAAAATCACCTGGCTTAATGGCCCTTTGTCGTGGGATGGTGGCATGATGCTAATGCCCCAGAACACTGTGGCAAGCAAAGACCACATTCCCCCGGATGACATACAAAAACGCAGCCTCGCTACTCCAAGAAAAGGAGGAAATCACATGGAAACCCAGGAAGATCCCTGCTGTTACCTTCCGGAGAATAGTGGCTAAGTCTCACAGTATATCGTTTTAGGGACAGAAGTTCAGGAAACTTCTTACAAAATATCCTTCAAGTAGCTAAATATTGTAGGTCCAGTACTTTTGCAGCTTAAAATATTCCATTGATCATTCATAAATATATGACCATTACACACTTCTCTTCCAGATAAAGGTACAGTAGTATTATTATTTTTGGAAAAACTCATACGAATGTCTTGCAATAGCTCTGGGGTATCTTTTTTTGTCCATAAAGCAATAATCTGTCCAGAGGTGGAAATTTCAGTTCCAGAAAGTACAGATCCAGATCAGGATTTTGTTTCAACCAACCAGTGGAGTACTCTGTAACTGTGACTCTTTATGCTCTACTGGATGGTTGAAACGAAATCACGGTCTGGATTTGTACTTTCTGGACCTGAAATGTCCACCTCTGAATCTGTTTGAGAGAAAAAGTGAATCTCAGTGCTGCCTCTGGGTTATAGTATTTGTCAGGCTATGGCATTGCGAACATGGGCAACACCTATCCTGGTACACCTGTATGGAGAAAAAGCAGCCAGACCCCCCCCTAAGGGCCACATCGAGCTGCTCAGGACCTTCCCAAGTGTTTCTCCACGGCTGCTGTCAGTGATCAGTGATATGGGGCCCAGAAAGCGGCAAATGAATGAGGACTCATGGGGGTAAAGGCTGCTGGTCCTGTGAGGGCCTCTGCCGCCGTATCCTTGAGCTAAGCATCCATCTGCACAAACGAGCAAAGTCAAGTCACTCTGGGTGGAACTGTCTGCTAAGCAATGGGAGAATACATCCAGCCAATCAATGAGCACTGTTCTCGAGGGGGTGGGGCCAAGGAACAAAGTGCTTTGCCTCTGTGCAGCTTTACGACCTGATGTTGACGATCACCATCTGAATGGTTCCAGAACATTCAACACATCAATATCCACTTCCCATCATGTCAACCCATTGTTCTCCTACATCTCTCCCAAATCTCCTTGATATCCCAAATCATAACATGCCATTTCCTAATCAAGTACATGCCAGGTCATTTATTCGGACAGTGCTGCTGATATTTACTGCCGCGAACAAACACGAGGGCCTGAATATGCAAACAATTTCCTCGCCCTTTTTCTTCAGACAGAACGAGTGCCTCCTTGGTGCCAGAAGAAAACTGCTCGAGATTAATTAGCAGCCCTGGATGCATGCCCATGAATTAGGTAATTAAGACATATGGATTGGGACATCAGGCTTAGTCCCTCAAAGCCCCTGGAACTGAACAGAACTACTAGAGATTATAGAGATATCCATGATCTCCCATTTTAGGAACAAGATGCACTTTTGTGCGATAATTTATTCAACATTACCAATAACAGCCTTCGTTAAATAACACCTATTTAACTTCATAGTAAATAATAATAGCAGGATGTAAAAAAAAAACACAAACACAATAGCTGTGAGGTATTCAGACCCGTCACTCTGCAGTTTTATGCGTTTTCCTGTTCCGCTTAAAACAGAATTTACTTCACACTGAAGAGTTTCCCCAATTAACACCTTGATGTGAATGTTGTGTGTTTCTCTGTCTCCATAACAGGGTGACGGCTCTGCTCTCTTCCTGCATATGACTATTGCCCCCCTCCCTTCACTATACATTTAAAAGTAATTTCTGAATGACTTCTTAAGTTAATGAATTAACGGAACAGCTAGGTGATGTTGAAGTTGCAATTCTGTGGCCTTGTATGTAATATCTCAGTATTACAGGCAGATTACCTTCATATTAGCTGGTCGATACTGAGATGCTTCTGAAGGGCCTGATTATCTGTGTCAGGTGTTAAATTAGGGCCGTGCCTAAGCTCTGCGGGGTGGCAGGTCTCCAGGAGCCGGACAGGACAGCCCTGGTATAGTGTTTTGGTTTTATATATGGATTACTTCATTTTTTGATGTATACCTTAAAAAATCCTAATTCCTATTAATAATTTCAATAATTTACAGCTCCAATTTACCCGGTAGGTTCAAGTAAAATCCGAATCATTGCAATTCCAAATTTGTCAAACTAATCAACTGCAATATTAAAGTAATATGTTTTTTTTTTTTTTGCCATTTTTCATCACCGTACCTGAATTATTCCCCATTGATGACCCTATCTTATAATACTACGCCTTCAAAGTATTAACCAGAATAGATGCCACAGATATACAGCACTGAACCAAGAAATGCAGTCAGACGATACTCAAAACAGGTCAAATTGAGAAAGCGCGCAATTAAAGCAACCTTTATCATTTATTCTGGAAAGCCTGTCAGCCGATTACAACAAGCCACTGCAACCCCCTGTCTCCACTACCATTCTGTGCGGGGTGGGGCCACAGCTGGGGGCAGCGGAATAAGGCCAACGGCGAGCAGACCAAAGACAGTAATGTATCAGTGTTTACACCAAGCTACCCCCAATCAGGAGCAACCACAGGTATTTAGATAGACTGGAGGACAAGCATGCCATGTGATTACAATACCCAACGGGGGAGCCTTCTGGTATGACAGCCTGGCATCATAAAGGTCTTCAACTACACGGCATTACGATTTACATGCAGAAGGCAGCATGTTATGACATGGGGCTGGCCGGTAATTAAAGGCCACGCTATTGTACAGTAATATAATGAGTCATTCGGCTAGATGATAGACGAGCACATGGCTTGGATCAGAGGAGAAAAAAAAAATGCAATTTACACTTGTCCTAAAAAACTATAACATGGCTATGGAGCCTATTTTCGGGGGGAGCTGGGAAGTGTTCAATTTCTTTGCTGAGATTCATCGACTCTCACCTGCTGCACTGCGAATTGGGAGTCCGCGCTGAGTGAGTATAATTCAAAATGATGTGGTTTTTAGGAAGATTCATTGCATATCTACAATGGAGGAGGAAGCTGGTCAGGTTTGATTAATGCTCTAGAAGTTTCCAATAACACACCCATCTAGGCATGAGCATATTCTGATTTCCTTGCGTTATTTGCCTACCTGTCCCGGGTGCATGCAGTATACTTTCCCGCTAAAAGAAGGAAGCTTTAGCGCTAAGGACCCAAGCATATGTCCAGGCATCGATTTAGCTTTTCCTGAGCAGCACATGTCCATTAAGGATGGGGGGGAGGGGGGGCGACTGTAAAAACAAGAGGTAATGGATTCTGGAGCTGATCGGCCCTGTCAAACCATCACAGCTTCAACGAAGACAGTATTTGTCAGAAGAACAATAGTCACACTCATATAACCGTAGTTTTCATTGCCTGGAAAGAAACTGTGTGATTACAATAATGGAATAAAATTGAAAACATACTGAGTTACTCCAGGAAAAGTGCTTTGAAATGGCAGAATAATCAACTGTTTGAAAACAAAAAAAAAAAAAGTCAGGACTCTGCAATGTCGTTGAGAGCATTTTCATGCATTTGTGGCTGTTAACTATATAGACTGCAATGCATCTGCAAATAAAACTCCACGCAACAGTGGCGTGATTGCTGCCCTACCCTGGCATTTAAGTAAGGCCGTTCATTAGCTTCTTCTTACTTTTCTTCACCGTACGATTTTTTTCCCCCTCTTTTCAACAGGTCTACATCCAGCAACTCTGGAAATAGATGTGGAATCTTGTTTTGCCTCTGGCTACCTGACCACTGCAACCAGTATAAGCAGTTAGAAGGTGGATGGATGATTCTTCTTTGGTTAATAAAACAGTGTAAACCGGATTGAGTTAATAAAGAAAGACGTCTAATTTCATTTCATACAAATTAGGAGCTGCGATGGGCTGGCCCCCCATCCTGGGTTGTTCCCTGCCTCGTGCCCATAGATTCCGGGTTAGGCTCCGGACCCCCCGCGACCCAATAGGATAAGCGGTTTGGAAAATGGATGGATGGATGGATGGAAATTAGGAGCAGGCCGTCAATATCGGGAGGGAGCACCACCGTGACCCCGATGCCCGGTGGATCGCTGCCTGCTATGATTAGACAGCCTGGAACTGAACTTTCAAGTGACACGTACCTGTACACTCAGCTCTTTCTCTCAGCCGTCTCTCGGCCTCGCTTTTACGCAGCCATTTTTAGTCAGCTGCACAGTGTGTACTTAAATCAGAGGACGGAGGGGGTGCACTTGTCTGTTTGCTTTTGGAAGCGCAGAAATAAATGTTTATTTAAACAAAAAAAGCACGGACATAATTTCCGCCCCCCTCCCCACCCTGCTTGTCCATGGATCAGCGCCTGGTTGTCGGTATAGTTAGTCACTCGAGCCTAGTTGGACGTGTTGGCTTGAAAACAGCTGGAAAGTTTCGCAGCGTGAATGTTTCTGGGGGGCAGCTGCGACTCTGCAACACCGCATCCGTATGGCGGCTGTTCTTAGGCTCACTCTGCTGGGCCGCAAAACATGCCGTGGTTTTCCCGGCACTCTGTAAAACTGCTAACGACTTCAGTACAGGGGGCGGCATGGTGGTGCAGTGGTTAGCACTGTTGCCTCACACTTCTGGGACCCGAGTTCGAGTCTCCGCCTGGGTCACATGTGTGCGGAGTTTGCATGTTCTCCCCATGTCGTTGTGGGGTTTCCTCCGGGTACTCCGGTTTCCCCCCACAGTCCAAAAACATGCTGAGGCTAATTGGAGTTGCTAAATTTCCCATAGGTGTGCATGTGTGAGTGAATGGTGTGTGAGTGTGCCCTGCGATGGGCTGGCCCCCCACCCTGCCTCATGCCCATTGCTTCAGGGATAGGCTCTGGACCCCCCACGACCCAGTAGGATAAACGGTTTGGAAAATGGATGGATGGATGGACTTCAGTACAGGCACGTCCAATTAGTGTAGCAATTAGCTGAACCCCACATCCGCACGTGTCTGGGGGGAACAGTCCACAATGGGACGGATAACCTCCACTGTGCTGGGCTGACCACAGAGGAATAAAGTATTAACCTAGAAAGCAAAGGTGATACTATCCCTACCACACACACTGCAAAATAAATAGAAACACAATGAAGACTATTTCCATTTAAACGTGGAACCGAACTGACCAGTGGCTATACTTGCATCGTAAATCAATCCAGAAAATTCTGTATAATGTTTCATAATTTTAATACTTATTATAAGGCCAGCATTTAAATTAATTTTTAAATTCAGTTATTTCATAGCATTATAAATAACTTTCACAGTATATATTATTCCACTATGAATAAATCTCAGTCAGTCTACAGCGACTCTGAAATCATGGAATCGGATTGAATTGTTTTAATTGATATATGTACGTACTTTGAGAACAAAATGTAATGGGATCTGTAACAGGATAAGAACAAGGGGAAATATTCTACTGTTTTCCATAGATGGCAAATCCCCCCCCCGCCCCCCCCATTGACCTACATACATGTAAACTGGCAGGGAAGTGAAGGTAAAATATGAACCTTCAACTGCAACGTGTCCCGTGTGAGACAGAAATTCGCCTTAAAAGCTGACAATCCTCTGCTGCACACCGCTTGGGATTTAGCTGAAAAACCTGGGGGTCAGGGTGTGCTGGAGAGTGGGGGGGGGGAGGGGGGGTCTCCTTTCAAGAAGGAATTAGACCCAAGTCTGGTTTTAATGATTCATTACTGAAAAACTGCACTGTGTAGTAGAAACATGCTTGTAAGTCACAGCACAGGCAAGGTGAGTGCGGCATTAATAATGGATGCCAGGAGTTTAGTTCCATTAATGAAAACGCCTAACTGCCAGGAATGCGCTTCTTTGTGTGTCACTGATAAGAACCGAAAGCACACCCAGAGTTTGTCTGTGACAAATTGTTACAGAATAGCCCAAAAATTCAAGATAATATCTATGAAATACGCTGTATATGTGGCGTGGGGTTATGAATCCCATGCCGAAATCGTGTAGGTTTTCCTTGGGTTGCCCAGAACCTTCTGTTATGCAGAATGTGTGCGCTTGGAGTTCCCTGATGGACTGAATGTCTGCTCAGGACAAACCGCTTGTTTACTAGGTCAGGCTCTGGATAACTTTTACTCCAAGTGGGCATCAGTAGGTGTTAAAATGTGGTAGATACTCTACATGCTCGGATCACTGACACGCTTGTGCTGTTTCGAGATGAAAGATGCCGACTAAACAGGAAATGCACAGCACAGAAGCAGGAGTCCCATGGATGAAAGGTTTATATGGGAAAATTACAAGGAGCCAAAAGCCCAGCATAAGTAAGAGCCAGAAATAAAGGAGCCTGCTTGTTGTGGGTTTTGTACCTTGAACATAAAACGAAACCTGAGATGCTACCACTTATGTTCTCATCTTACATTTATTTTAAAACAGGCACAAAAGGCTGTAAAATAACGTCACGGTGAAGCATTTTTAAACAAAACCATGCTTTATGTGTCATTTCCTTCATTTTTTCATTCACGGATTCATTTTCCCAGAACCACTTAATAGATTCGGAGCCACAATGAGCCTGGAGACCATCCCGGGACTTTCCGGGCACGAGGTTGGCTACGCCCAGCGCTGGTTGCCAGTGCATGACGCTACGCCCAGCGCTGGTTGCCAGTGCATGACGCACTGGGCACTCTCCATTTCATTTAATGCCAAATTGCTTTGAGGGTTTAATGTCCGAAGTGTTTTAACGTCTTTTTAAAATATTTTTTTTAATGTCTAATGAGTCCAACAGCATTACACTGCAGCATGCAGTGTCAAAGAAAATAATGTTCAAAATGTCTTCTTATTTGTGTAAAAACAAATAAGTCATTTTAAAACATCTAAATTCACCCAAGTCTTTGCGGCAAGCACCCAGTACACCACACATTTTTTGATTCAACCACTAGCATACTGTACCTTGTCTTGCTGATCAATACCTCACTGAATTATTTAACTAATTAAGTTCAATTAAGTGAGCTGGTTGTGAAATTTAATGAATACATGGAATGGCTGAGGTGCCCCTGAAGAGTGGTTTGGGAACTGAAGCGGTGTTCATCTAGCCGTCCAAGAAGACATCAGTAACGTTTTGGAGAACAGATAAAATCCCTGTCAGTTTTGATAATGTTATTGGGAATTTGCATATGTTCTAATGATAAACTCTATTTGTTTTCGGAGCAAATATACACTTACTACCCAGATAAATAGCTTTTTCCTTGACGGCCTTAGACGTTTGCATGGTGCTGAACTCATGGAGAAGTTATAGCTAAAAGACTTTACTTATTAGTAAAGATAAGAATCTTTATGCTCCTAGTAGCAAAATGTGATTTAGCCACACTCCAGCTGGCAGTACAACACATACAATATGCATAAATGAGGAGCATAAATACAGACATATGCATAGACATAGAAATACACAATATACAAAGACGTACTAGATCATAAATATGTGCACAGTATACATGCAACTGTGCAAAATGGTATCTGTGTAAAACATCAGGGAGGCAGAGACAGGGTGGAAGTCTGTCACTCAAACATTTCTATTCATTCGTCTGACCTGATTTCCTGGTAATATGTGGCCTTTTTTGTTAGTAAATGTAATAAACTTAATAAATGAGGAATCACAAAATCGCAAAGTGTTATGGCGAGGTCTATCCTGCACAGAACTGGTAAGCCCCATATTCTTTCACTCTAAGCGCTGCTCACCAGCATGCCAATCAGCTTGCCTGGGCTCTGCTGATACTCGATTCAGCTTTTTGAAGATTTATGGTACCCATGGTGATCTGTGCTATCTATGGTGTTTTCTATTGCCGGCGGTATCTGTGGTGTTGCCCGTAGTTTCTGGATTCCATGGTTTTCTGCCGGGCTGTTGGACATCTGTGCTTCGGAAGATGCGACGGACGGCCTGTGCTCTCGGTGGCGGTGTGTACCGCGCCCGGCGAAGATGAAGTCTGCGGCAGGCCTGAAGGCAAAGTTCTCACCCGAAATAGAGAAGCGCGCACCAAGAGCTGAATGATTACGCTCCATCTCGATATCTTTTTTTGGCCCGGATGCCATGGGAGGAGGCTGTCACAGTGCGTGATGATTTACAGAGACGGTCGCTGTCGAGAATAAAATGTGCGACGCCTGTTGCTTACACCTACCCGGGAAGTTAAGTGACAACGACGAGCTACATTAGTTCGACATAACGATGAATCTCGTTGTACAGACCTGGTTTCATGAACTAAATATAGCAACGATACTACAAGTAAAAAAAAATTTTAAAAAAATGTTGAATAATATTGTTATACATTATTATAAAATACTGGTACATGATACAAATTAATTATGTGACAATATGACAACAGAATTCATTATTAATTTTCAAACAAAAATGGTAAAATATTACATTCATGCATTGACAGCTGATCTATGAAAATTGCATGCCCTTTATAAACAGGGAGAGCATATAAGAGGAAACTTATTTCATCCCAGGGACAGATGTTATGCAAAGAGACAGAGGAGAGTGGTGATTGGGGTACCAAGACCCCCCCACCCCACCCGTACTCACATCCCTGCACACCCCCCTCGATGCCAGCAGCTACCGTAATAGGAATCTGAAGGTCAGTTTGGGGAAGACAAGGAGAGCAGAGAACACTGTGCTATTCATCCCAAAGTGCCTATTCATCACGCCGCCTTTTTGATTTAAACGCAACAGAAAAGAAAACCTTGAAATTCTCGTAATTGACAGTCTGTCTGTCTGCCTAACAATTATTTCAATGGTGACAATTTAACAGCCTGGAGAGAACTTGAGCTATAAATCTGCGAAAACATGTTACAGGAGTAAAATCCTGTGTGAAGCGAAAGGGAATCACAGCTCACTTCAGCTTTCGGTCTTTTTTTTTTCATTCCTGACGGAAAAAGTAATGTAGGTACAGCCAGTTCATTTAAATCCAGATCTGGACAAGACAGGAAAAAATGAAAACCCAAAATACTGACTGACTGGTTTATGTAACTAAAATCTGCACTTCACGTTACAGATTTAACGTTAAAATGAAACTGCACTTAACGTTTCTACTTTGCTGTAGAAATGTTACTACGTTCACCACTGCTGGGAACATATCCATTTTCAGAAACTTATCCGTATTCAAAATGATCAATATTCAAAAAACTTAGTAACTGAAGAAATTTACAATGATAATGATATCAATAATTTTGATAACTGATCATTTAAATATATAATAATTGGGTGTATATATTCATACAAACACGTGTTGGTGTAAAACTATGATATGATGCCTGTCAAAGTGTGTCAGCTTAGCCATTTCAGAACCTCTGCTAATATCATCCTAGTAGCGACCGACCAGTGCAGCCATGTATTTTTTGACTTGGCCACTAGCACACCTCATACAGCTAGTCAATCTCTCACTGACTTTTTAAACCAATATATTTAATTATTTAATTGAGCTGTTGGTGAAATTTAACAAAATCACGGAACGGCTGAGTTGCCCCTGAGGAGAAGTTTGGGAACTGAAGTGGTGTTCATCTAGCTGATATCAGTAACTTTTTATAAAACCGAAGAAATTATTACTAGTTTTTATTGTGTTACTCTTAATTTGCACTTTCTAATGTTAAATTTTGTTTTTTTGCTACCCAGATAAACAGCTTTAAACATTTCTTTGGACTGCCTAAGACTTTTCCACAGTACTGTATATACATCTTTTTTTTTAAATTATTATTATTATTTTACATCATAAGCCATGTTTTCTGCAGTCCTTGCTGGAGGCCGACATTCCCCCATGCTACCATGGAATTCCCCTTAATTCATTCACCTACGCTGGGAAGCGCTGCAGCCAGAAGACATGCAGTATGCATGTGGTCCACACCAAACCCAGAGGCTTCCCCCGGACCAGGAAGTCGTCTCAGCCATAGGCAGGTCAACATTCATAACGGTGAGAGGATAATCCTCTAAGACCAGAAAAGGATATTGAACGTTGGTTGGCAGCGAGGGGTGGGGGGAGGGAGGTGGTGTACGGGAAAAAACTGACAATATTTCGGGGAAAATGGCGAATTTCAGACAGCTGGTGGGAAACCCGTTTGGGTCTGGCTTTACAGCTGGTAGATCTTAGGTGAAGACAAGCAGCTGTGACTCATTGTCATTTTCTGATCAATAATTCAGGGCAATTTCTGTGCTGGGGAGTGAGGGAAGCAGCGGATGGGACAGCCAGCCACTCCGCGGATATCAGGTGTGTGTGCCGCGTGAAGCCGGGCCGACACTGTGTGTGATGAAGCCATTTCTCCCGCCGACGGACATTTTTAATAATCCGACGCGGTTCTTTGCTGCGGGACCTTTAGTGAGGCTGCGACTCTCTAGGGCCAAACAACCGGCTCCGTTAGCAACAGCTGGGTTACGGCATCTGGACGGCCCTGCCGTTTCTACGCAGCGAGAAGTCCATGGCTCCATCTCCCCAATTTCCGCGGTTTCTTATGCTTCAGACAGAGTATGAACAGCCACCATATTCACAGAAGTGACCCTTCGCCCCTTTGTGCCTGCTGGCCCTCTATTAATAGGATAATCAGCCAGTGACCACTCTGGCGATCCCCTGAAATGAGAGATAGGTCATCATCCTACTGCTTAGGACACTGGTGTGAAATGAACACTGACAGCTAATGAACTGGAAGGCAGCTAAATGCCGTGACCAAGACTGTACTCTTGTCTCATTTATAATGCTTTGTGTTTACAACTACGGCGTAATTAAAGGACCTTTGTTGAAAATACAACACGACGTCTCTGGTCCTTGAACCTTGAAACGCTGGATCCGAAAACTTGTGTTGGTCAGTGTTGGCTTTTTCTGCTCGGTGTAGCATGGATACAGACTTTCTGTACAGGAATTACACATGAGAAATACGATATACTGAGCTATTAAACTGCCATCGGTCCTCGAGGGTTATTTGGAACCTCGGAAGATGCAAAAAGCCCTTGTTTTATCCCATTTTAAACAAACTAAACATCCGGCATGTGAATGTGAGAAACGTCATGTGGTTTTCTGGGTTTACATTTCAATGGCCCTCCGGCCCTTTGTTTGGAGCTGAAGGGCAGTAACATCGTAGGAGGACTTCCCCTCTTGGAAAGAGAGGCCTCGGTTTCACCATCAAACGCTCATCAAACACCACATGCGTATGAGAAAAGCCAAACAACACTCAACGCTCAATGCAATGACCACTTTGGAGGTGACCCATGCAGGAGGTTCAAGAATGCTTCAGCAATGCAATATGCGTGTTTCCACAACGCAGTTTCACCCCCCGGCAAAAACAATGTCAGATGTCATATTGTGCCTACAAGGAGAAGCGGCAGGCTCAGAGTGACGAGCCACCGAATGGATAAGTGCCGTTTATATGGCCCGCTCTTGTCTTACAAAACACTCCCCTCTAATAACAGGATCGGGAGCGGAAATTCAACAGTCGAGCAACAGGCTCGTTCATACATTCTCGTTTCTGCATCTAACGTGTCTCCACCACCTGAGGATTATGGTTTATGGGAGGGGGGTATTATTCTGCATCCCTCCATCCATCCATCTTCTGCTCATCCTATTCATATTAATTAGTAAAGAAACAACACTGGGTCAAGCAAGTTACTAAGTCAAAACAATGTATTTTTCCAGAATGGCCATGTCTATCGATGATACGTGCTAAGTACAGTGCTGTAACACCCGGGTACAAATTAATAAGGTTGTTAATTAGAGCCTTAACGAATGTTTGTACTCTATGTCACCCTGACCTTTTTGTCTCTCTCTCTCTGCTCGATATCCCAGGACATTTGTGGGAGAGGATAAACTATGGAATTCTAGATAAACAAAGGAGCCGGACAAAATAACATTTCTGCCATTTTTCTTCTCCTTTTTCTCCCCTAAATAATGTCGGCCTTTTTAACGGCTCGTGTGAATCCGCAGGCCGAAGAGTCGAAGCTGCTTTGCTGATCTTATTCAGCTTCACAGAACTACGGCCAAGGCACCTGCAATTCATCTTCTCAGAAAACCAAAGCTAATAATCAGGGAATACCCCCACCCCCACATTGACCCCCCTGAACCCCGAAACACACATAATCACATGTTTATTATATAATAAACTCATTTTCCACAGCAATTTTTTTACGAGATCGCCGTCACTTTGGTCAAAAAGCCCAAAAAGCAAACAAAAAGCTTCTCATCGGAAAATCAGATCTTTAAAACTTTAGTAATTATTATCATGAAAATTATTCTCCCCCTAAGAAGAGGCATTTATTATCGTGTCATTTATAAGAGTTCATAAAATATAAAGAAGACTTTGATTATTCTGTGGTGAATGTGGTACTTTTTGAGAACTGACTTTTGCAGAAATACTTATTAAAGGATTAATTATAGAGCTGGACTGTACCACACAGATACTGTTTACATTCCGAATAAGAAGAGCAGGCCAGTGCAGGAAAATTAATTATTATATAATCTATATTTGTCATATTAGGGCTGTTTCTTTGCTTTGACCTAATTGTACAGAGAGATTATTAAATCCTCCAAGTTACCCGCCGGACTTTCCATGGACGGCTCTCTGATGTAGGCAGTGTGAGCAGGAGATGTGCAGAGAAATTACTCTTTAGCTTGTTTTTTTTAGCATAAGCATAAGACCTGGTAATAGGTACAGACCATAGGTACAGACCATAGGGTACAGACCATACTGTAGGTACAGACCACAAACAGCCTGCTGAATGCACTGCAGAGCACGAAGCGTTCAGGATCCCTGCCACACACTCAAGTAAATGTATAAAGAAGTACACAAACATACACAAAATCTGAAATACTTGCCGTTCTCCCAACCACTGGGACGTCGCAATTAATCTGAATGCATCTGAAGCAGTAGGCCCATGCGGTGAGACGTGTGCAGCCAGGCATCGTGCAGAAACAGAAATGCAGAAAAGCGAAACGCAAATTCCTTCATCAAAGGCGAACGCACTCCTGACATTAAGCATAAACCACAATATTTTGGAGTATTCAGCTGGCGTCTGTGTACAGCAATAATAACGACCCCAGAGAGTAATTATACTCGTTGATTAAAGGATGCCACCGCCCCTGCCCGCATGCTTCCTAATGAATCCCAAACCCCTTGAGAGACCCCCGAACATGTGCATGACACTCCCCCCGGCTCAAAATCCATTTCGTTAAGCCAGACACAAACATCTGGTACTTTTTTGCGTTCCTCGTCCTTCATCCTGCAGCTTCAGAGAAACGGGGGAGACGGGGGGGGGGGGGGGGGGGGCAGCAGATGCCAAAGGGGAGAGCCACTATCGCTCCACCACACCTCCACCCCCGGAACCCCAACCTGGCCCAGCTTCAGGGATGAGGGGGCTTTTAAGATGTGTTACAGCTACAATTTTGGCCTGGAACTTTATTTGGTGGGGGGGGGGGGGGGGGCAGGTTTTTTACAGCACCAGGGGGTGAGATTGAAACAAAAGCAAAGGAAAAACAAGATGGAATTGAACTTTCGGCATGGTAACATATTATGGGCTGTTGGGGACTGACTGTGTAGTCATTGGTCTGGCCAAGACCAAACAGAAGTATTTTATACCGTGAGTACCTGACTGTAGGGGGAAGGGGCTCGTCACCTGACAGCCTGCCAAGGAGATGTAAGCCCCTCTGACCTGCTGGGCCATCAGAGTATCAGCCACAAACACCTCAAAGCCAGATGAGGAAGGGTAACGTAAACCATCGTTAAATAGCAGTCACACTGCACGTTTCTTCTAAGATCAGTGCTAAACTGCTCATTATACTAATTAAGTAGCACCACACACCCTGAGGGCATCTGTGCTGTGAGAGGCCCTATATAAAATTGGAATCCCTGTTGCTGAACAAGTAGATCTAACAAGGCAAAGGTTGTGGGGTCAAATCCCTGGGAAGCACATACAAAAGGTAACCCATCCCTCTCTCCTGTAAGCCAACTAAGATGGAATCAGCAGGTAAATGCAGAATAAGCTGAATCGCTACGTTCTCAGCCTGCTCTGAATTCCAACAAGGGTGGAGAGATCGCTTCAGGGCGGTGGGCACAAGGAAGTAAGTGACGTATATGCTGACGCGATTTCTCCCTGAGTCCTGGCTGAGTCCTGCTCAGAAACTCTGAAGCAATTAGAGAAAAAAAAGAAGTAAAGTTCTAACGCTGTTTAGCGCAGCGGAGGATCAGCGATCTGGATCGAATGGATTCACCTCAGTGTGGCAGCCCCCCAGGCAGGAAGACCATCTGTCCTCACGGCTCCAGCCGGCCACTGATCGGTTCCAGTAGACGAGGACCGCTCTGATGCCACGGGGAGTCACACGTTCAGGCAGCATGACGTCGTGCTTTCTCCGATTCAGCTCTGATACTGATGACATCGCCGATTCTACGATGGGTTACGGGTTCCACCAAACCCAAGACAGACCAGCCCTCAGGGCAAGGTCCTAACCGGCCTGCCCGTAGACGTGTAGACCACGTTACGCACCATTTATACCATCATTTATTCATTTACCTCAGTGTTGTGTTTTTTGTTTTACAGAAATATGTCTTCCAGTGTTTTTCTAACCGTCAGAGTCCCCCAGTATGATGATATGTATAAACAGAGTGAACATGTAATTATTTTAGATTCATACCATAGTTACCAACATATAATTAGATGATAACGTTAGATTATTGCTTAATATGATACTTTATCATAAATATTTAATCAGTTCTGAATGTGTTCCACTCTGGCCCAGTCACCTGATATACTAATGAAAAAATCAATTAGTTCAATAATTACACAGTCTCTAGGGAGTTAGAGTGGGATTGAAAATGAGTCCCAGTGCCATGTTGACTGTATGGTATCTTATTTTCCCATTTCCAGTATCTTTCACAGATTCAGTATTTGTGCTCTAGCATGAGGACCTTTCCGATTACCTCACACATCTCCTTGTGCACATCACCCTGCACATCACCTCGTGCACATCACCCTGCACATCACCTCGTGCACATCGCCTCATGCACATCACCTCGTGCACATCACCCCGTGCACATCGCCTCGCACACATCACCCTGCACATCACCTCGTGCACATTACCTTGCACATTACCTCCTGCTTACTGAAGCTGTACATTTCATATCTCTTTTATAATGCCGCTGTCTATGTTACAATCAATATCTAATTTCTTACAATCACTGGCCCACCTCCAAAATATACCAGAGATATTGGAAAGAATAGACTGATTATTATGGTCGATTATCATTATATCGGGGGGTCTCAGTGTTCTGTGTGTGCATTCAGCTTGCAAGATCTCCCTGTGTTGTGTGAGCCTCCTCCAGCGGTCCAAAGACATGCAGCTCAAACGAATGGCGCCTCTAAATTACCCAGAGATTATAACCGTGTGTGGACTGCTGTCCTATCCAGGATGTGCACCAGCCTTGTGGCCTATCTGCATGGGATAAACTCCAGGTCCCACCGCGAGCACAACCAGGAGAAATGGTTAGAAAACAGAGACTGTTACATTATCATAAATGGTTATTTGTGTACAATGTTGCATGTGTCAGAAGAATTAGTGGGCATTCTTGGCTTTATGTAGAGTGATTATAACCACACACATAAAACAGATTTGTTAAAGATCTAGTTCTGTTACACTCTCTCTTCAGGCGTGTGGAACACTGCGGTTTTAAACAAGGACTTTGCAGCATTTCCCCAATGCCACATTACTGGAAAAGGATGAAAGGTAATGAAACCTTGACCCATGACCTGTGAAGCAAAGATCCATTATTCCGGAACATCATGGTGAGTTTTAAATTTGACACGGGGTAGTCAGGACGCATCTGCCGAATGGCCAAAGCACAGGCAGAGAACAGCACCCCGCTGATGCCTCTGAAAAAGGTACTCCACCTGAATTTTTATGAGAAAAATATCCATCCATCCATCTTCCATAGGCAAAGGGCATAAGGGAGGGAAACCGGGACATTGCAGGGCCAAGACATCATGGACAATTTCATGATATCAATTAATCAAAATTGCAGGACTGTGTACAAAATCAAAGGTAGAACGGCACATGTGAGGAACCAGGGTGGGATTAAAACCTACAAACCCAAAAGTTTGAGGCCACAGCACTGAACACTCAACCAAAGTACCACCATGAAAAGACCCACTACAAACATGCTCAGTGCCTAGAAGGGTCAGAATCTCAGACTGGAAGTGACTTGACTGAACCAGGTAAATAACAAACGACAATGTGATGACGTCATCTGTTTATGTAGACATATCCATGAAGGTCAAGGCTGTGCTTTGCAGTATCCTTTGTGAAATATAAAAAAAATCTATATTTCAGGCTTGTTCAGAAATGACTTGTCTATTACTTTCAGCCCTTTCAAAGGTAACGGCACCTGCAGACAGCTTACCTCCTGTGATTTTTTTTTTAACCCTGGTGTTAAATACTTAACTCATCCCTGGGAAAAAAAACAATCCAAACCACAACATCTGTCTGATCACACTGCATCAGAATGGAGATTGCCCCCCGCCCCCCCACCTAATAATTATCCCATTACCCAGACTCATTTATCCACTTGTTTTTCACTGCAGAGGGACACAGATTGTCCATGGTCCCGTGCAACTCCCCCCCCCAGAATCCATAGCCTCATCCATCCCTGGAAACAGGCTTTGTTTTCCTTCAGCCTTTGGGGAAAATACTAAAAATGATTAGTCAGTTGAGTATTCCAGCGAGGTTTTACAATTTACAAGCTTTCTGTGCTGAAAACCTCCGCTGTGCTGGAATGCAATTGGCGGAAAAAAAAATGTGAAATCACTCCAATGTACTGCAAAGTCCACTGATAATTAGTCTGAGCACATGGTATCTATATTCGTTCACATTGCAAAGGAATCTTCATTATATCTTTACAGCACAGCATCATTAAAAATAACTGCAAAACAAACATACGTACAAAATCTGGCATAATATCTACGTTCCTTTGAGAAAATTATCGCACATCTTCTCACACTTTTGTCTAACACTAACACAGCCCAGTTTTGCGTTTTTTTTGTTCCATTATCTTCCAACTTGCAAGCTTATAACGGCCTTATTTTTTGTCCCATATGGTGCAGGAATGAAAATTCACTTAGTCCAATCACCCTCATTAAAAAGCATGTGTATGACTTATTTTGAATATGCCAATCACTGGTTTAGCACCATGTGCGAATGCAGTACTTAGAAAAGATAATTTTTGCTCGAATTATGCACTAATGACGCTTTAACGTGACTGACTCTGAAGATAGGCACAGACCCAAGCTGTAAATTAATCTGCGGCATACAGCACACTTCTGTCCAGTGATAACACTTCAGCCAGAACATATTAGCCGAATTCTCCCACTATCGTTCTTTTATTCACATCAGTCGTTCGACCGAAACAAGGCTAAGCAAACAGCTACAGGTGTTACCAGTCATTCAAAGGCAAAGGTTGTCTCTGATCATTCTTATTTGCTGCGAGGAGGGTATCCCAGTCAGCCTTTATAGGATGCCAAGCTCGAGAAAGGCCGTCTCCCAAAGATATTTTCTTTCTCTATCTATTGCAATTTGTCATGGCTGCCAGCTCGGACACCTGGACGCCCCCCAACAGAAATATTTCTGCTGAATCCTATCCTCCTGCAACATCAGGCTGCGTTTTCAGACAATTAAATTCGGCTCTTTTGTTCCCCATTAGGCTCTACGTCTGAGATGTTGTCGCCTCTGCCTGATCATCGGGAGCTGTGAGTACTAATGATCACACGGCGCCTCACCATCGCACAGCTTCCCCGGCCCAGGAAGCACAGCACACCTCCTTCGTTCAGGAGCTATCCGCCAGGGACACGTGACTGGATGCGACGCTGCTGAGGTGACCTCACACCGCAACCAGAGAAGGCTGTGTTGTGTTCTGTGGGCTTCGTTCTGGTTTCAAGTGAAACCAGCGAAAGGATACAGCACTCCTGAGCATTTCATCTGACAGGAACCTAATGAAGTTACGGACCTGTTTTATAGTACAACTTTAATTACAAACACAAAGTGCGACTAACAATTCAACATGGATAAACAATTTCCCGAAGTAACAAGAAAGGCATGCGGCATTCAGACTGGCATTCAGACTGGCATTCAGACTGGCATTCAGAAGCCAATTAGACTTACTTTTACTAGCTATACATCTGCATTATACATGATCAGCTGTTCTGCATAATGGTTCATTTTTTTGTGTGTTGTAAAATTGATAACATTGACCACTTTTTGACATTTGAATAAAAATCCTTGTTGCACTTGATATCACTTCAATTATTTTCTCTACAAACCATATTAGGTTAGACAGACAGACAGACAGACAGACAGACAGACAGACAGATAGACAGATAGATAGATAGATAGATAGATAGATAGATAGATAGATAGATAGATAGATAGATAGATAGAATAATAGGCTTCACCCTTGACATATACGGGCTGGTGTGACTTTGATGTAAAATTCTCTGCTGAATTACACTAGATGTTAAAAAGCTCTTCCTAAATTTTGCATCTCCTCTTTCTCTCCAGTTGTCCCCAGCTTGATAGATTTTGAGGTGCACATAACCCCCCCCCCCCACATCCTTTTAGCTGGGTAGTGTTGCTGTCTAAGTAACTGAGGTTGTGATGACCATAACAATGATGCCCCCTCCCCGAACGAATAAAGAACACAGGCGTAACCCACTTGAAAGGATGAAAAGACTGCGTTTGATCTGAAACCGTGGTCCAAGCCCTCTGATTGTGCTGTAGTATTTTAAAAAATTTATTTTCCGTATTCTGCAGAGGAGCATGACAATTTAAAGATTTAATATCCTACAGAGGAGCATGTGCGAGCCAAAGCACACAGATGATTACGCTGAGTAAATCATCTGAAGAAGTGATTCCAATTTGGTCAGTACTTCTGTGTGGTATTAGCATAGCAGGTCTGCACTGGACAGCTAGAAAATTACAGGTTAGATCCGCTGGCCCTTTTAGAGGTTGCGATGACAGTTCAAGATGTTTGTGGGAGTAAAATTTCAGAAGGTCCAACCGCTCAGGTCTTCGTGGAGATTCCTGCATAGTGAAGTCTCAGATAGACAGAATGCTCGCAGAAGGTCTTGGGATGTTTGCTTAATTCAATAAAAATATTGCATATTTGTTTACAAAAATATATATTGCATTACAATCGACCAGTAGATTCACGTAAAACATTAATCTCAAGCAGTAATTCATTGAAATCCAAATTATAGTTTTAAAAGAGTCGTTAAAAAGTTTACTGGCAATCAGTCTCATTGGGAGCTTCTTAATTAGTAACACATTTGAAATACCATAAAAACACCAAACGCTTGTGTTTAGTATCCCTTTGAGAGCCAATGACTACATTGCAATTAATAGCAAAATGGCTTGAACAGACCTGAATGAGTCTGGAAAAAATGTCACTTAATGAAAAGAAAATGTCTGTTTGGAAGATATATGTACAGATATGTTAAGAATTGCTTGTCAATGGACTGTTCTATGAAACCATTACATATGCAACATTTTTAAAGTAATCGAGCATCCCAAGACTATAGATCTATAGATATAGACTATAGATATATAAAGAGATAGATAGATAAACAGACAGATCCACAACGTAGGCATTACGCTAAAAAAAATGGAAAAATGGAATGGAGGGAGAGCAGCACTCAGCCATATCGATACAGCACCGATACCCGAGCCGGGGGATCCTCTTCCTCCAGTCGTCCGTGTTTAACCTTGAGCCAGCCGGTGTGGATCCAGAAGCCGTGGTGTGATTAAGCATAGCGGCCCTCCTCCATTATTCAGCAGGACATCGCAGGGCAGAGTGACGCATGCCCATCAATAGCCTTCGCTAAACAGACGGCGTAGATAGCACTCTCTGAACCCTCTCACCCTCCCGTGGACCTCACCTTCGTCACCTTTCGCAATAGTAAATGTCCATCCACGAGAGAAAGTGGGATCATTAGAACAAAAGCAAAAAATGGGCAACAGTCAAATATCCAGCTACTTAATTTACTTATCTTTGCCATATTGGTTCATTTTGATGGGGACCTTCAATTTGTCCATTAGCACAGCTGGAAGCTGGATGAATACCTTTCTAAAGAGTGCACAAGCTGTGCAGTGGCCCTGCAGCCTCCTGGCCCCAAAGCACTCATTTCCAGTGCACACACTGGCTGTCCATTCAACTGGCGAAGCTCCGCTGTTTAGTCGACGTGGCCTTGGGTGGCGACGTCACTGCAATTGTGTCATTTCTTTCCACGAATGAAAATTCGACACTGCAGAAACCCCGACAATATCAGCAGATATCCCAAGGGGTGATTCAAGAACGATGGCACAGAAACAGTGCAGAAGTTTGCCTCTGCCGTAAGTGTCTTTCCTGGGGTTGGGGGGGGCTTACTCAGGAGTCCAATGCCGAGGTCACTTAGCTGACTGTGGGATTTGAAACGACGACCTTCCGGTCACAAAAGCAGCAGCTCAACGTGCTGAGCCGCACACGGTCCCCAAAGCAGACCTTATTAAGACTGGGTAGGAGATTTTGTTCTATTATCTCGCTATTAGTTAGACCTGGTATTCTGGGTTAGTTCACCCTTTGATGTATATAATAAAGCACATCTCCTTAGAAAATGACAGCACACCATCTGAAGATCCTTTCAGGTTAACTGTTAAATACGCGTAGTCGTTGGGAATGCACCGAGGCGGAGGAAAACACATTTATAGAGATACAGGCTTACAAGCCCCCCCCCCTTCAAATTGAGGCCAGCGGCTTCCACGGGCCACGCTGGGGGACATGCATCGAAGGGTCAAACTTGGCACAACCAAAGCTGGAGGGTGACGACCCCCCCCCCTCCTGACTCTCACACGAGTGTATGGGTACGATCCATCTGTGGAGAATTGACAGGGTCTCACTCATGCTTGGCATCCAGTAACACTTTGCTATAAAAAGCACTAAAACCCACCTAAATATACAGCATGATCGGTCTTCATTCACAGAGATCAGCATCGTGCAAAATAAAAAGCTTAAAAAATATCATAGGGATATTTTTCTTTAATAAACAAATGGATGACAGTTATTCAGACCGCTGTAGTTTTTGATTAAAATGAAATTCAAATCGATAAATATTCAATGTGAATTAGGGAGACTACAAACGTGAAGTTTTGAATCTGTAGGTGCCGGGATGCAAGTTATGAGGGAGAAACATCTAAAATCCAGAAGCCGACTGGCAAGCAGACCTGATGACGCGATCATCTCAACCGAACATCAAAATCGATAACGGTTTGAGGCCTAACAAAAATCCATCTCTCTGAACCGGTCATTTCAATCAACTGACCGGCATCAAATGCGGGAACTGAACTTAAATGGTGAATTCCACACAGAGAAAGGTCAAGACTTCTTAAATGTAGCTTTACTAAAAAAGGAACACTGAAATGGTGACTCTTATTCTAACTGACATTACTATATAGTAATCAAGCTTACAATGAAAATTACATTGTACATGTAGATGCAGAGGATTTAAGGATAAAACGAAAAAAAAAAAAATAATAATTCTGTATAATAATACCCAATATTAACAAAGGTAGATCTATTGCGGATGTAGGTGGTAACCGATTCCAATTTAATAGGAAAGGGAGATTTACAAAAAATTATTAAGAATTCAAAGAAATTAATTTTGTCAAAATATGGATGCATGGTATTGGCACTAATACTACCAAAGATTATCTGACCAATCAGAGTTTTAGAGTTGTTAGTTGCCATATGGAAAGATTTAGATGGAGAATGAGGAAACCTTAAAAGACCAGCCCGGTCTGCTTAGTCGAGGTGGCGAAAAACCTTCACCACACCCCTCATGAAATAACTGCAGCAAATGTCATTCCCAGTATTGCCAGACTGCTAATATCTCACTATGCCTTCCCAGAATATGCAGAGATGGCTTGTAAATTTAATTTCCGGAATAGGCTGGAATAGTCCTGCAGAAGAGCAGAGGATACCCCTGGCAGCTTAAATTCATTACTCGACACAGATCACTGGTGGATTTGTCTGAAGCCAAGGCTGTGAATGTGCCTGCGGAACGAGGTGTTCCTGGTCAAACAGATGGTGCAAAATTTACTGATCAATAGCTCAGATATCACATAAATCCCCCCACCCCCCACCCCCCACCGCCAAAGATGTCTGACAGCTGAAACAATCCTCGGAGCAATTACCATGGAGGAACCCTCATAAGGAACGTCACAGGCGGCCCTGTCTGGCTGAAGGAACACCACGTAGGTAGATATATGAGCTCTGCCATCAACAGGCACGCCGACGGCATCAGAACGGCATGAGGAAGGCCGGTCGTAAGCGTGCTCTCCCTGCGTGAACATGTAGCCGGTTAATCATTAAAGCTTGCCCTTCTGCTGGAAAGCTGGGGCATGCTGAGGTGGAGGAGTTTCAAGTGACTTAATCAATCCACCGACAACTATTCGAAGAACCTGCAGTCTGTTCAGTCGCAGTAGGGGACATCATAACTGCTGGCAACGAAGTCTTCTCAAATGAGGCTGGTGTAGCCTTCGTTATGGCCTTAGATTGATGGACGGCCACGAAGTCACAGCAAACTGTTTGGTGGGAGCGACAGGAAAAAAAAAATACACAGCTGAAAGAGGCTTTTATTGGTGTTTATCCAAAGGTACAGACACCAGATTCATTTAAGCGTTTGCGATGTAGCTTACAATGTAGTCTTTCAACAGATTAGCAATATCTGTTGTGCACTGCAAAATATTCATTAGTCACATGACTGGACAATACAAATACCTCCCGGTTTCTGGGCACGGGAGTCCTATTTTACTCCGTTTGTGCTATCGGAAGACCAGAGGTTGCATCATGCGATATATGATTCTTCCAGCAGAAGAAAACGCAAATCAGGAGAACAGGCAAATGAAGAAAACATCAAAGTCGGTTAAAGAAAATAGGGAAAAAATCAAAGTAAAAAAATGCATCCCCCTCTCCCCCATGTCCATACGCCATATTCTTTTCAGAAAATACCAACCATGTTTCCCAAAAATGCCCCCCGAGGTATCAGAAAAAGCACACACCCGCAGGTTCACACATTACACACACTCACCCTCTCGTGGAAATCCATCACAAAAAAAGGAAGTTCCAAGAGGACTGGATTTTCCTAGCTACCATGCCTGCGCTTCATAATACCTCAGCGTGGGCTCAATTTAGAAGCTTGTTCCTGCGAGAGAAACCCTCCCTGCTGCACCGAGACCCACACGCTGCCTGCAGGGCTTTCAAATGAGGGGAGCATAAAAGAGCAGGCAGGCCTTCGTGCTGGACAGGCCATCGGAGCATTTCTCTTATAATAAATCTCATACGTCTCAGTTTACTTTAACAAATAAATAGTTCCGCATTTCCAAAAAATGCTGGGACATCGTGAATTGTTACGAAGAGCACACATTCCAGGAATGATGGGTAATAGGTGTTACGCGGTGCCATTTTAATGCGGAGAGCGGGGTATTATGTGAGCTCACAGCAGGGAAGGGTTCGTGATAATCATGGAAATTATGGGAATTCTGTGGGGTCTTGTTAGCCCCCTTCCGCAGACATGGAGAACGCCAGGTCATTTGGTCTGAACGTAAAGATTCCGAATTACTGATCCCCAGCTGTAACCAACTTGCAACCTTAAGGACTTCCACGCTAATGTACTGTATTCCGTATATCGAAGTGAAATATACAGGTATATATGTGGCTAAAACTGTAAGTCATCGGTTACTAATGGTCAAAATATCAGTATACGTTAACCAAGGCAACATGACTTGGCTATGTTTATAGATTGTCTAAGAATAATTTTGGTTGGTATTGCTGATCTAGTTCATCAGGATAACAAGCAAGCAGGGAGATTCACAGCTGCTAATAACTTGTGGATACCTGTTCATCTCTCTGTCCGTGTCATGTGACCTCGATAGCTCTGGTCTGCCGCCTTTCAGTCTAAGCTAACGTTCCCTTTTCAGGAGGCTGCAGGCCCATCCGTCCTTGATGGGCTTTTGTGTTTTCCTTTTTCCAGTGGGGTTTAATGATGCTATTACAATGAGATTAGCGGAGAGCTAGAAGCCCACCAACTGGAACAGGAAGAATAAATGTTCCAGTGCATATGTGCACAGGGGGGGCCGTACAGGAAAATTTCACAATTGATAATTAGTTAGCTCATTATTCGTATGGGTACTCCGGTAATAGCAATTTTTTATAATTTTTTTTTTTAAAACTGAAATTTACTTTTTCATTTTAAGTGATGACTTTCTCATGGTGGGGGGCGGGGGGGGGGGACTGGGGTTAGGGAATATAAAGACTTAATATAAGAATTAATATAGCATGACCTTTCATAAGCAGAGTTTATATGATAATTAAAATATCAAGAATTAATGCCAGCGTTTGTCAATCAATATCTTAGAATAAAATCCCTCAAACCCCATTCTGCTTCATTTACCACGATGAATAGCGCAGAAGGTGGTACGTTCTCCAGATTTTATTTTATAAGAAGACATTGCCCTGCCCTTTCTGTCAGGGTATTTTTTTGCCTTGTTATCTTCATTCAGCAGTGATATTAGCCTGTAGTCACAAAATTAAATATTACTCTACTTTCCTGGGTGAAAAAAGCTGGTGTTAGACTAAGCTTTTTCTGCAAAATCATAATTAACTCATAAGCAGACGGAGCTTAAGGTTAGAATATTTTTCAAGAACTACCCGCCCTTGAATAAACTAATTTTGCTCATTAATGAGGTTTAATCTCCTTATTAAAGAAAATCACAAGGGAGAGAAATGTGACTTTTTCAACCTCTCACGGTAATTGTTGATAACGCCCACAATTTTGCCACACAATCAGGACAGTTGTGGTTCCGCTGCTTGTCCCCATCCCTGCTGCATGAATGATTAATTTGCGGCTGTGGCTGAAATGTGCGGCTTATTTTCCAACTGTCCGGTTTTGACCTGCTAAAGGACACCGCGTGTAAACAATATGCTCGCATCCGTGATACCCGTCACCCCTGTGATGGAAACGCTGGACTGGGATTTCTTCTTGATCAGGAAGGATGCAGACCAGTGTTTCCCGATCCGGTCCTCGGGGAAGCACAGACTGTTCACGTTTTTGCTCCCTCTCAGCTCAAACTGTGGACTGTTGTTGGCAAGAACCTCGGCGGGAACAAAAATGTGGACCAACTGTGGCTCCCAGAGGACTGGATTGGGAAACACTGGAGTAGACAATGGCTCCATCTGTGTGGATGGTGGAGAGGAAGGCAAAGCCCTCATCAGGAGAAAATGACTGTTTGAATGTCGCACCATCCCTGTACAGCAGACAAAAGGGAGTAAAGCAAAGGTGCAATGCGCTGTGTTTTTGACTTACATAAATATAACTGGCTTGCCAAAAGATTACAGGAATTTCAAAAGGGCCCCAGCAAATCTGTGATAAGCTTGATAATTATAATGCCCACTGTGGCCCTATCAAATCTGGTCCCCTAATCATCCCCTATATCTAACTGGTGAATTCTCTCCTGTCCCTTCGCCACCTTAGCTAGATGGTGAGTGTACTGGCGCATAACGGCTGCAGAGCATCATCCAGGTGGGGGGGGGGGCGGCTGCACAGCAGTGGTGGCTGAATTGGCTCCCCATTGTTTCTGTAAAGTGTTTTGGGTGACTGAAAAGCAATAAATAAATGTAACATTTATTCAAAAAGGAGGCTTTAAGTCGTAAGAAAAAGCGACTTTATGTTTACGCAATAGTATTTCGATATCGAAAGGTCACCATGACTACTGGATGACAAGCATTGCTTCAGTCTAAATGTTACGATGTCCTTGAAATGTTCAGTCATGCCGGTAACGTCGCAGTTGTTTTAATCAATGTTCATCAGTTAAAACCCGATTACGTTCACGACCGCTTGCCGTGCAGCTATAACGCAGTGCGGCATCGTCTTGGCGCCCGACTCGGGTACACGCTCTCCGCACAGACACGCTATCCTTGCAATGTCACCGATTGCGGTTTCCGAGTTGTGCAGCTCCCACTATTGCTGCGCTGCTCACGTTACGCTGGCTTGTATCGTCCGGTTATCTTGCAGATCAGTTGTAGCTAACGTGGGTATTATAAAGGGGGCCTTAGCGTTAGTTAGCCTCTCTGTTTCCAGGCCGCGTGATGCATACGGCGGACAGGAAGTACAGTCAGGCACCTGGAGCAATCACCTCTTCAGCTCCGGTGCTGAGGGATGAGGCCCTTTCATATTCTGTCCTAAGCATTATAATTACAAAGCTTACTGCCCTTGGCATCTGTTTGTCCAGCAAAACAACAAAATGATCCAACAACCCTCAGAAATACCTCAAAAGCTGCATATGCGGTGAGTGCATATGCAGAGCACCCTCCCAAAATACAGTAATGCATATAGAAACACCCTCATCCATCAATCATGAGCCCCCCGTTGCCCTCACAGCAAAACACATCCAGAGACAAAAGCACCCCCCCACACACACACACACACAAACAAAGGTCAGTCCCACCACTGCGTTTCTGCTACTTCCTGTGTGTTTACCTGCCCTGCAGCACAGCGTTCGCGAGACGTCCAGCATGCCTAAGAGGCTCCCATCATGTACACCAGGATGCACGTTGGCTTGCAGGATGCCAAACGGAAGCATCTCGTCCCAGTAAAACTGTGAATTTGCTCCCTGTGGGGCGACTTAGGGCCAGACTGCCCCCCACTCTTCCTCACAGCCTGCTATAAAAACACACTTATCTCCATCCTCGCTCGTTCCTCCTCTGTCTGGGCCCCCTATGTAAACAGCGATGTGAGGGCAGGTGGGGAGGTTCTGCTTATTACAGCAGCACTGCAAAAAAGATATGGTAAATATCTGCCAGTCTGGCTACTCAGAATAAATTAATAAAAATAAACCTGTAAATTTGTGTCGATATTTGATTTGTTTCTTCTTTCGTTCTTAAGACTCATTATAATACATTATATATGAACATTCTTTACAGAAGTGTGTCTTCAATTTCATTATATTTTGCAAATGTTACTAGAGTATGACTTCGGATTACGGTGTTGCTTAGCCCTGTTCCATCCATACGCATAAATCTCTTAAGAGTCAGGTGATTACTCTCGTACCCCAGAGACGAGGGGTAGCCTCAAGTTCAGAATAAAAAGAAATGTAAATCAGGCTTGATAAGGGCACTGGATACAGGGGGGAAAACTGAACTGGAAATTGAAATAAATATCATTAAGGAACGGTAGTGAGAGAGAGGATGAAAATGCGATGTGTGTGCGCGCACTTCTCTGCAATACTCTACTACAAGAGGGACGTGTAACAGGGGCAGATGGTAGTGCAGGAGGTAGTGCTATCGTTCGGCACCTGGAGGGTTGCAGGTTCGAGCCTTGGTTCCTCCTGACACTGAACCCCAAATTGCTCCCCGTGAGCAGGTTGGCACCTTGCATGGCTGCCTCTGCCACCGGTGTGTGAATGAGTGTATGAATGGGTGAATGTGAGGCATAAAATGTAAAGCGCTTTGAGTACTCGTAGGAGTAGAAAAGCGCTATATAAATGCAGTCCATTTACCATTTAACATTGCTCTCCTGAATTTGCTGCTGGGATGCCATGTTAATGGTGTGGCTTTTACAAAAAGTGTGCGCAGGGTGATTCGGTGCATCATCTGCAGTATGTGAATAAAACATAAATCAAATGAAATATTTTTGGGGTAATGTGATGTATCTCAGTTTCACTAAATATCTATGCATCTTTCTGCATGGTTGTATTTTTCTTGTATTTTACAATAGAATACTGCCATATAACTGGCATGCCGTCGTATATCTAAAATACCGCGGTATATCATATTCTTGTAAGCCTAATTGTGACACTGCATTATGTACATTTCCGTAATGAAACAGATGAGTAATGACAGCCACTGGTGTGTCACTGCAGAACAAACTGTCTACTGTACCTTCAGTATTGTCTTCGAACAATCGCAGGTTATCCGAGACGCAGCCAATGCACCAGACCCAAGAAAAAGGATAAGGTGAAGTTTCTTCATGCTCCGGCTACAAAAAATTTGGATGGGAAAACTAAGGCAGAGACTGACTGCTTTGCCGAATCCCGAGGGGAAGGCGGCATGAGGTAGGCTCGCCAGGAAACTGCAGACACACCCGAGAAGCTCCTCTCGCCAAGAGCTTTATGAAAACCAGGTGACCTCCTGGAAGACCGCCACGCTTGGACGTGACTGCGGGAGCAGTGCAATTGCACCTCACAGGCATAGTTTGTGTGATGTGGATCAAATTCTCATCGTCGGCCATGCTCCTTTGAGAAGGAGACCATCGCGTTCCAGGACAACAAAGCAAGACGGTGCCTCTGGGAAGCACAGAGCTTTTCTCACAGAGGGGAACGGGGAGAACATTTCTTAAAACTCTGAGTTTTTCCACATACTTGGTATGACCCCGGGAGAATTTTAAGAAAGAAAGCTCCACCTCAAAGTCAGACGGCCCAAGCATGTCCAAGAGGAATTACGATACAGTCCTAATTACACTTAATAAAAGTTAATCCTGTGGACTTTGCTGCTGGGCTGTCTTTCCTTTCATGGCGAACCGAGCCAAATGCTTCGTTCTTCAGGCCTGCCCTGCAGAACCGTGGGACGCTCCATGCTGCAGGACAGAAGAGGCATTCGGCAGTGAGGTGATCTGCAGCCTAGTGGGTCAGGAGTCTGTGTCCATGTCTTCAAGGTCACTGGTTCAAATCCTGAGGCTGCCAATGTAATCATATCACTGCGAAGCCCTTGAGTGAGGCCAGTAAACGTAAGAACTGCATAAGGGGCACTGGAAAAACAGCTGACCCTGTGCTTTGACCTGAAGATTGCTCTCATAAGACAGAAAGAAGTGAAATGTGGAAACTAAAGCACTCCTACATACCTGCGCTTGTAAAAGAGTGAATAAAGTATTATCATTGTCTCTCGCTGTGTCAGTTGTAGTTGACTAATACCACGTGCAAAAAGAGAATGGTCTGATTGGCTTCAATGGTGCTTTGTTCTTGTTGATTAAAAGTCACATGACTCCTAACTCTAACAATGTTATCATGGTAATGTGTGTAAAGGAACGAACATTAAAAATGTAAGCAGAAATCACTTCCCCACAAACACACAATATACACAAACAGGCAAACAAATCTGTTTCATACATACCCCTCATAACTACAACCCCTTATATACTGAATTATATAACACTTACAAATTTCCACTAATATATTCTTTTTCGAATTTGCTTAAAATATATTCCATGAGGCCATATTATCCCACAGCACAGTAAATTCAGGGTGTCAGTTATTCTGCATGGGAAAATGATCAAGTATGTTATTACAACACAAGAAACCATAGTCACTATGTCACAGTCAGTGTCAAACAGACAAGCCAGCAGACTTCTTGGTGTAGAGGACCATTTTCCTGTACGTTTAGGTATCATCAAGGCAATTGTTCTATTCTAACAAATAATGGGAAATACTTCATAGATTTGTTTTTGTCATAACACATCATGTTCTGGTAACTGCGGGATTTTCCATTACGGCCCTCTGTCACATTGATCAGTGTGGTGAAGGTGAGGATTAGTCATCTGTAAATGATGGCTCTCATTACCATGAGAGCGATGCTGTTTCCAAGTGAAACCAAACTGAACGAAACAAAGCAAAATGGAAAGAGCCTCGTATGTGGCTACAACTTCAATCACAAAGTGGGGTTTTGTGGTGAGTGAAGCTCTTCCATGGGATATTCAGTGGTATGAAGAACAGTGTTTCTCCTGCAGCTATGTCCCTAACCTTCCAGTCCATGGAAAGGATGAGGAACAATGGCCAGACTATTTAGAACATTCATAAATATGACAATACCAGGGACACAAGTCTGCTGTAGTAGCATTTATTTATTTACGAGATGCTATTGTTCAATGCTGTACAAAAGCGAGGATCAGAGAGCAGGGACTGACAGCCTCCTCAGAGCAATTGGGGTTAAGGCCCTTACTGAAGAGCCAGTGGTGGCATCACTGTCTCAGCGATGGGGTTTGAACCAGCAACCTTCCAACAACGGGCACAGAACGATGACCAGGAGAACCACATTAAAACCAATTTAATTTACCAAAGAAGCACACATTTCCTATCCTGCCTGCCCCAACTGACGGATTGCTCTCGGTGACATAGGCGGCGGAAAACCGTGTGTCCCGAACTCCGGGGCTGTTAACGGAGAGCCCTGGGGTGTTTTCCGGCTTATTCCCCACGGGACACTTACACACCTGAGAAATGTCACGGCCATACCATTGGGGTGGAGGCGGCGGTCAGACACGCCGATCCTGCGGATGTGTGTTTCAGCCCGAATGTCAGCTTTAACCTTTACGGGAGCATGCAAATCAGCTCGTAATTCTCCGGCAAATTCATCCGGCATTTACTGTAGGATTTTATTTACCTATTTATTTTTCCTTTTTAAATGAAGCTATAGGTAATTATCTAATTTAACTAATGCACTGCATGCACGTAAAACGCCCTGCAATTCAAATTCTTAAAATATATGGGTGAATGACACAACATGCACACTTTTTCCCGAGTCCATTACCTCTATTTAAATTATTTAGTAAATACATAGCTTGCCTAACAACTGTTCGGGCTTTGCCGGTCGTCTCCCTCTTTGGCCAGCAGGTGTCACTGGCCATCTCGTTTTCTCCACCATTTTCCCTATGTATTCCCATACTTGCTGGCCGAAAGGGCTAAGTAGCTAATGCTGTGTTCCATTTACCTCGGAGGTTGGAACTCGGAACTGGGAATGACATCACACAGGAGTCAACAGTGTTCCAGTACAGCAAGTTGGAAAGCCATTTAACAATACCAGGGACCTGTTGCAAAGAGTAAGATTTTTTACATACCCGGGTAACTTGTCAGATTCAGTTTACCCCAGTTTAAACAGCCTGTGGATAATAACACATATATGGTATTTTCACAGAAAACACGCCTACAGATAGCCCACAGTACTGTGTGTACGACCGATGTAAAGAGGCACAAATGACAAATGTGTTAATAAACAGTATGAAACTACTGCTTTAACTTTCTGTTGATAATGGGCGTAGCCATCTTGAATTCTGAGCTCGGGGCTGTGCGGATACCTTCGAGTTCATGAGTCGCAATTTCGACTTCAGGGGGTGTTCCAATTGAAATCTCCGACTAGGAACTTGGAATTTCTGAGTTACAAGTTCAAATGGAACGCAGCACAAGATCAGTGCACCCCAACTGTCACGGGTTTGAGGCTGTGCACAGGTCAGCCTCACCTATTTTGGTTATTAGTTTGGTTATTAGTTCTCCATAGTTTTTAAGTTTTGTTTCTAGTTTTTGTATTGGTTCATGTTTATACTTTTATTCTCGGCTCTTCCACCAGTACCTGGTTTTATGTCTTGTTTCAATATAGTTCCTGGTATCTCCTAGTGTCCATTCCCTAGTGTTTACTACATTCACCCACACCTGTTTCTCATCTAACCCTCCTCATTAGTGTGTATGTGGTGTATATGTAGGTGCCTGACTTTTTCCCTGTGCTCCTCGGTTTATTCCCTGCTTGTTACTTGAATAAGAAGGTTCTGCTTCTAGTACTTCATGTGCTTCCCTCAGCCTCTCTGTGTTTTCTGTACTCTTGATTCCTTCTAGTTATCCGTCCTGCTGATTTTACTTTGACTCTTCCTGGTCTCTTTTTGTTCCTGTCAGATACTGTTTCTAACAAATCTCCTGCTTTTTTGCCAAACTATTCTGTGTAGTATCCCTGACTGCGCCTTTCTGACTAGTAGTTTCAAGTAATATGCAGTCGGCGCTTCAATATCGTGGGGGTTAGGGGCACAGGGCCCCCGCGACCTGGAAAGACTGCGGAACATTTTTTGGTCCTTTTCGCGAATAGCGGAGCGGAGCAAAGGCAAAAGATACAAGAAACGTGGCATTCAAAGTCCATTACAAGATCGCCGTGAGATATCGTGAGGGGCTCCTGCAAACACATTCGCCCTCCTCCAAACCAACACTGTACGAATATTTTATGCATTGACTCATTTTACGAGTTACTAAACTTTATGTGTCCTTTGTGTATCGTCTTCGGCTTTTGCAAAATTCCCATTAAATTTATCATGCCAGCCCTGCAATATAACGAAACCATGGGTGTGAAAGTTGTGATGCAGAAGGGTTATTGTACGAACTTCTTTTTTTGTATCTCAAAATCCAAAAATTTCAGGTGGTGCCATGTCGTCGTGGGGTTTCCTCCGGGTACTCCGGTTTCCCCCCACAGTCCAAAAACATGCTGAGGCTAATTGGAGTTGCTAAATTGCCCATAGGTGTGCATGTGTGAGTGAATGGTGTGTGAGTGTGCCCTGCGATGGGCTGGCCACCCATCCTGGGTTGTTCCCTGCCTCATGCCCATTGCTTCTGGGATAGGGTCCGGACCTCCTGCAACTCTTCCCAGTTGGATAAGCGGTTTGGAAAATGGATGGATATATATATTGTTTGGCACCATTCTACATTTGAAACAAACTTCTACACTTGAAATTTAAACTTAAAACACAGTGATTTTAAAACCATTAAGATAACTGATCATTTGATTACAAATTTACATTACTGAGAGGCTAACAGGCTGTAGCAAACAGTGGGCCAGGCATGACATCATAAAGTAGACACTAAATAAACTTCAAGGTACAGTGGAAAAAGTTACTAAATTTAACTGAAAAACCATGTTCAACTCTTTTTTTTATTTTTAAAACTGTACGTGCAAATTTGATATCAAGGACAAAAAGTTCAGGTGTTCAAACAGATTAATTGAATAAGAAGGTGGCACAACCACAATTAATATTACAACTAACCATGAATGCTAAAAGCAAATCGGAGTTAATGTCTGGTGCACTGTAGACACTTAAATGGTTACTTTAAGAAGGTTTTCATTTGGAAAATATAATTGCAAAGTATTTCTTTTTATTTGCGTCAAACACATTACAGCACTGTATTCTGCATTTTGAATCACACCAAAGACTATGGCTGTTTAAAACAAAATAAACCTTCGTCGGTACTTCAGGGGGTTTTCAGCCATAGTATGTTATTACTCAAAATCCACTTTGGCTTCCTCGGCTGATTAAATATCTTTTAAGGTGAAAATATGAGGTAGAATTTACTACCAATTCCAGCATTATTATGTCCGTTTGCCAAAGTTAACGCAACTCACAGCGGTTCGGTTTAAAGATTTTCCTCAAGGTCCCAAAAACATGCCGGTCCACTCACATGAGCCTCAGCACTGTGCTGCTTCCTGTCTTCAAACACATAAGGTATTTCTTTGTATTCTTTATACGAAGACACTTTTAACTAAGATGAAATCGCATATTAAAATACGCACATCCAATGCGAAAAATAGAGCGAGGGGAAAGCAACTTCAAAACTTAGTAACTTGACTTAATTAATTAAATTAATTAATTAAATGCAGTGATACCAGTGGCCAATAATGTAATCATATGCTTTTTAAATAAATAATAATAATACATTCATAAATTATATAATAAGCATCTCATGGATCTCAGAAGAATGGCCTAGTACAGTAACCGCTTCAGTTCAACATGCGGAACTGGCTAACTTGTCAATTGCTGAGAGTCGGGAGTGGTAACCCACAGGTACTGCATGTGCATGCGTGTACACAGCACACATGCACCAGAGTACGGTACGAGGAGGGACACTTAAGGCCGCATGGCTAGAGACAATCTACAGTACGAAAGGAAATGTAAGTCAATTTAGAATAGGTTGCTGTGTGTTTTTATACGATAATTTGCCAAGTATTTTCAGATATTTAGAATCTAACACTTTAACCTGCATGCATGGACGGATGTACAAAAATGGACGTACAAAAAGTCTGATTGTTTTACGTTTGAAAATTTAAAAACGTTTTCACCGATTCACTGAAAGGGACTGATTCAAAAGAAGATTTCGCTCACAAATTGGACATCGCTGCGGTTCACTCGGATAGCTATTTTAGAGTGCAAGTAGTGCTTCTCACTAAGACCATATCGGGTGATTGTGCAAACACAAAATGCGAAACATGTCATAACCAATCGCAAATCTGAATTAGGGACGTCAAAAAGAACCACAAGGAAGAAGCAAGACCTGGCAAGAAAGACAACATTGCGAAAATTCAAAGGCAGTAAGAACCGGAGATTATTTCTGTTCCTGAGATCACACAACATCTGCATCTGCAAGAGAAACACACGGCCAAAGCACCTGGCCTAATTAGAGCCACACTTTATGATCAGTCTATTCTTGTCCTGAAGGTCTGTGTGAAATGCAGCTCCTCTGCCGATTTCTGCAGGGCGGAACGCGGTGCAGTGTGGATCTCCCCGATGGAGACTACGGCCAAAACGAAAGCGGTGTGACGCTTCCCAGTAAAGCTCCATCTTCTTCCGAGTGTATTTATTGACATCGCTTCACATGTGTATTTTTTATTTACCTTAATTTCATTTCTGCATCTAGATGAAGTCGAAGAAATCTTTTCTTTACGTTGTATTCATCAAGAATACAAAAGAAAAGCCAAAAAACCTAAGTCACAAAAACAACAAAAACAGGGAAAAAGAGCAAAGGGTACTTGGTAGCAAACCAGCTGGTGGTCATGAAAAGAAAATTCATCACCGCCTCTCTACGGCGGTTCTCAGACCCCCACGGTTTTTACACCTCTGTGCGGGCACTCGGGCTATATCTCCATGACTTTTTACACCAGGATGGTTTAGCGTCGAGGGAAGCGGGGGGTTGCTAAGGGATACAAACAATGTAAAAATAACATGCTTTTCATTAATATACTTACGTGCATTTATAAACAATGAGGGAATACGAACTTTTATTTGCTAGCATTTCACAACAAAGCTAATTACACTTCAAAGGCTTAGGTCCCTTTCTGCATGAGAGGCTCGCACCTTCAAACGTTCTGTCACTGAAAGCAGACAAGGTCAGGAAACAGAGTAAAATGGCAGGAACTGGAGCAGCTGTGAGTGCCTGTGCTGTGCTCCCGTATTACACATCTGCCACGATTTGCGCAAAGTGGAAAGACCCACAATTTAACGAGGTTCTACACAAATAGCAAGTCTATGCCTGCATCCAGCATCTCCCCACTTCTACAGCTCGAACTAACCTGCACCTCTCTGTGATTATCTCCATAGTCTGCAGAACAGCGGATTAAATGTTCAAACTGACAGGCCGGGGTAACGCAAGAGAAGCACCTGGAGGAAAACTGGCAGAACACACACACACACACACACACACACACACACACACACACACCGAGCGGGGGCGGAATCCAAACCCCCGACCGTGGCGGTGCGAGGCGTCAGGGCTACCAACTGCGCAAAAATAATTATTAGTCAAAAAGAAAACCCAAAGAAAAAGAAAACAATTAGACCTGAAGCAAAATAGCTTTTGCTTCTGAGTTCAGCGAAAGGGTCCATCTTTGTGAGGACTTTGAGTGGGATGCCATTGTGCGTAGTTTAAATGGAGCTTCGCGGTACAGGAACGGAACTAACACACTACAGCCATTTCTCAAATTCATTACAAAATACCCCGCCTCGAGTCCTGATGTCATTCGGTGCCGGTACCAGTTTTTACGCCAGTGGAAAACCAACACCTTGAAGTTCCATGCTTTTGGTACGGTACCGGGTGCGGTGGAAAGCACCCTTAAGGTATCCCCACCTATGGCAGGGTGGAAACTTGGTGGATATGAGAGCAGCGTTACAACCAGAAGGTTACCAGTTCAAGTCCCAGAGGTTCGGCGAAGTGCTCAACCTGGATTAAACGGAATCATTTTCTCCAGTGAAAAAATAAACGCTCTACTTGAACAGGTGCGAAAAAATTAAACAGGTAAATGAGCGACACTCTCATAAAGCAGTAGACTTGAAGGAGACAGGTTGGTGATAATCACTGTTATCTCTCACCTCCAGGGCTGGGTGTCTCCGCACCCCCATGTCATGTGAGATACCTCAAGCTTCCTCCATGTACATGTAGTTAGGTGTACTGGGGTGTCTAAATTGACCACTGTGTGTGGGAGTGGTGTGTGTGTGTGTGTGTGTGTACCCTGCAATGGACCATCAACCTGTCCAGGGTATCTCCTCTGCTGTCTTCCAGCAGATAATCTTTAAGGCCACCCTACAGCCCTTGGAAAACAGGCTGGAAGATAGATGCTTGAAAAAAGACACAAAATAGTACAGATAAGAGAAGACCATGGTCTGAATAAGAGATAGCGAGGCGAGAAGTGGAGTACATACACTGCAGGTTCCCCAGTGAAAAGAAAAATTCTGTATTTTCTTAGCGACAGATGTCAAGCACATGTCTGCCACAGAATAAATTAAACACGATTTTTAAAGACATTTTTTGAAGAAACAATGCAGAACCTTCCCAGGGTGCAATTACAAGGGAACATCTATTTCCAGCCACATCCTAAGTATCAACGTCTTAGATTCAGAAAGACGTAATCTTTATGGTCCACTTAGACTAAATGGGAAATATCGCAAAACCGCTATTATATCAAAACGGCCCAGTTATATGTGATTGCAAATTCATCCCGGTGGAAGATGGCAAAATAAAGAATAATCAACGCTGAGAGAATTCGGAATACTGGGCAAATTTGCATCAAGTACAACCTGAGAACAGCCTGACCTTCAACGATTCAATTAAAAAGCCACCAGCTGTTCATATTTGCAAAAGACACCTCCAGCCTTGAATCCACTACGTATTTTTTTTTTATTCCACGCAGTCCTTCACGGTCCCTCGCCTGCCGTCCCGCGCTCTCCGGACTCCGGGCTACGCCCTCGGCCTTTCCGTAATGAAGTTCATCTGGTCTCACAGCCGCGTTTGATCTTTTACAGCCCCGTCCACCCAACGCCTTTAATTAAACGCTCAGCTGGGCCGGAATGCAGCCGCCTTGACCGAATACGACTGAGCAACGTGACGCCGTACGTTCCTGCCTAATTCACTTTCCCGCAAATCCTCAAAAACTTTCCTTCCGTTTAGTGTCCATGCTGAATGCAGATCTATTTGGATAAATGTTCAGTTTACCTTTTATAAATGCGTCTTAACGGGTCAGTGCATGTTTTAATGGTAGTTCGATATCAATTTTCCATGTCCGGTCCCTGTTTCGGTTTAATGCATCATGCTACAGCTTCAGTCTAACCGTCTGCTATTTAATAGGTCCCGTCTACCTTGCACTTATTGACCTTTGCGTGCAACTGTGCCAAAGGGATTAGACCACATTCCGCCATTCAGAGAACTGCTTTTAAAATCTTGGTGCTCATTTGAGACTAAACTTGACAAAACTTGAACTTATTCTTGCTGCATGATTCCTTTGGCATGAAATATCTTCCTAAATTCGCTACAGGATGAATTCCCATTTTTAAGAGAATTTTCAGCTTAAAATAAGTTTGCGGCAATTTTCAAAGCCTTATCTTTAATGTTATCAGTAGACATATACTATATTTCCAAAAGTATTTTCCAAAAGTCCATTCATGAAATTTCCTCACTACTGAATACTCCACGGTCAACTGTTAGTGGCATTATAACAAAGTGGGAACAACAGCAACTCAGCCATGAAGTGGTAGGCCATGTAAAATCACAGAGCGGGGACAACGTACGCTGAAGCACACAGTGTGCAGAAGCTGCCAACTGTCTACAGAGTCAATTTCTACAAACCTCCCAACATCATGTGGCCTTCAGATTAGCTCAAGAACAGTGTGTAGAGAACTTCATGGAATGAGTTTCCATGGCTGAGCAGCTGCATCCAAGCTTTACATCACCAAGTGCAACGCAAAGTGTCGATGCAGTGGTGTAAAGCACGTTGCCACTAGACTCTAGAGCAGTGGAGACGTGTTCTCTGGAGTGACGAATCACGCTCCTCTGCCAATCCAATAGACGAGCCTGGGGTTGGCGGTTGCCAGGAGAACGGTATTTGCCTGACTGTATTGTGCCAAGTGTAAAGCTTGGTGGAGGGGGGTTTATGGTCTGGGGTTGTTTTTCAAGGGTTGGGTTTGGCTCCTTAGCTCCAGTGAAATGAACTCTTAATGCTGCAGCATTCGAAGCCATTTTGGACAGTTTCATGTTCCCAGCATTGTGAGAACAGTTTGAGGATGGTCCCTTCCTGTTCCAACATGACTGCACACCACCGCACAAAGCAAGGTCCATAAGGACATGGATGGAGTGAGTCTGGTGTGGAGGAACTTGACTGGTCAGCACAGAGCCCAATAGAGCACCTTTGGGATGAACTAGAACAGAGATTGCAAGCCAGGCCTTCTCATCCAACATCAGTGCCTGACCTCACAAATGCTCTCCTGGAAGAATGGTCAAAAATTCAGCCTTCCCAGAGGAGCTGAAGCTGGTATGTCTGCAAAGGGTGGGCCAACTCCATATTAAAGCCTATGTATTAAGAATGGGATGTCATTAAAGTTCATGAGTGGAAATGCAGGTGTCCCATTACTTTTGGGAATACACATATAGCTCTGTAATATAAGATTAGTAATAACAGAATTAAAAAGGAACAAAAAACATTTTGAATGTAATGGGTTGGCACCCTGTCCTGGCTGGGCAATATCATATCGATATTATATCACACATGTGCAATAACCACCAGGCTACGGAGCCCCTCAAGGGACCTGTGCGAGTAAATAAAATGTACGCACTTTTGTTTGCGGACGTGAGAGCAGCATTTTAAGTTTTTGCACAGGTTTCTTCACGGTTCTGTACCAGGGCTTCGGATGACAAGCAGAACATTTGGCCGGACGTCAGCTTTTCGGTCATATACAGACATCTATTTACATCCATAGTTTAATAAGCAAATTAGTAGTATGGCTAAGATATCAATGAGATGCGTTCTGAGGCACCCAAAAGATAGTAAGCTGTATAAACTTGGCGTATCTTTATGTTTATTAAATTCCGTTAGTGGAACATGCCACATAATCCCGTGTTGGTACACTGTGGTGCTCAGGATCCCTGCGACCGACACGGTTTCATCTGGAACAGCGGATACTCAGGATCACCAAAAAACGGTGTTCAGGATCCCTGAAATTCGCTCATCTGGAACATCCAGACGTTTATTAATAACCTACCAACTAACGAGTGATTGCACACAGGAACGCCTGATTGTAGCACTTAATAAGACCATATCATAACATACAGCTAATCCCTTTAAAAACATCCAACTACGCCTTAGTATTTAACCCTTATGACAGTACAGAAGTACTTCATTTTCCAAGTACTTAATATGTACTTATTTTTACAAGTACTTAACATGTACAAGGAATTTGTTTGGTGCTCAGACAGGCATTCCTGCATGTATAAATGGATTGCATGTACCCAGTAATGATGTCATGAACCATTAAACCATGTAATTATTGTGTGACTGGATGGGTTTCTGTTCCCAAGACACCCCCTGCTGTGCTCTGTTGTAGTATTATGGGATGAATACCTCATTTACGCCTCTCTATGCACATAAACATGTAAATCATACAGATGCAGGCAAAGAAAGGATGATTTGAGGATTGAAAATTATGGCATTTTTGTAGTTGTTTAGATCTTAGACAAAGCAACTGACATATCTGCAACATATCTATTGTTATAGGGAGTAGTGTTTTATCGGGCCTATACAAGCTGCTGGATCTGAGGTGGAAAACACACAGGAATGGCGAATACTGAGAGAGAGACCGGCACAGAGTGAATACATTCGCAGACAGGGTGAAAGCCGGCCTTATCTCGGAGCTGGCACCTCTGTTTCCCGTCTAGCTTTGGGTACACTCTGCTTGTTTACGGAACGGCCTCCACGCAAAGCCCCCCCGTGGCCGACGGCCAACATCAGCACCGGGCAGGACCACATCAGAAAAATGTGGGTCCATATCAGCCGCTAGCCGCCCGCTGCCCAGGGACGCCCCGCTTCCTGTAGCTTTTGGACCATGCCTCCCAAAAACAAATCAGTCCATGCAAACACGGCATCTCGTTCCCCTTAGTCTGTGGCCATCTAACAACAGGTCACACGTTTATTGATTGATACGGAATCGATGGGCCACTGGAGCTGTGACAATATTGATTTTCTTTTTCCCCCATAACAGATTCAGAAGCATTAGACTCCCGAAACACCAAAACTGACGTTCTTTAACTCGCAGCAACAGCTTGTACCGTTGCAGAATTTTTACAAATACATCAGCACATAACTATTCGCATTATTATTTATTCATTGGCTAACAAAATTAGCTAGGAAGAACCGAGCCCGACATGAATATGGTACGTCAATTTTGTTAAATAATCACAGAGCTATTGCCATTGGTGTCAATATTCCGGTAGTATATAAATACATTAAACATAGCGAAGCCGAACAGCTCTTTTGGAGAGAGTGGAGAAAGCCATGACTGAAATGACCCTCAATGAAGTCTCCAAAGGATACCCATTCCAGGACAGGTTTGCGGAGAAACTACTGTATGTGTTTGTAACCTGGAATTGTGCCTACATGCGACTGCATTCCATGCGACTGCATTCCATGCGACTGCATTCCATGCGACTGCTTCGGATCAGTATCCAGCAGATTCCTGAAACTAGCCATCACACTGTGGCAGTATTAGTTCTTCGGTCGTTTAGCAGATGTTTCATCCAAAGCAACTTTCTCGTAAGACATTTTAACGCATTTCCGGGACACATCTGGATATCGTCAGCCCATTCCTGGTAATTACCTCATTCAAGGGTAAAAGAACGGGCTTCCTTCTGCTACAGCAGTGGGGTTCTTACCTGCCGGCCCCATTCCTGTGCCAGCTGAGTCATATCAGTGCTATCAAAGCATAAATATACATGGAATTCAGTGTGAAGAAGGGGGGGCTTCCTGTTTTTAACATAAAGGAAAATCCTGCCAATTGTTCCCACTTCCAAGCCAGCCTTCCAAACGAGCCCTGGGAAGCAGTGAAGTCAGCATCCGTACGCTGAGTTTGTCTACTGCACAAACTCACATCTAAGACTGAGCTGCAGTACACTTCTCCCATGAGCAATCAGTGTCACATGTTATACGTTACCCTCATCGAGGAAACACTCATCTGCTTTCTCTATAGACGTTCCTGATTCGCCCATCCATCCAAGCATCCTTCCATCCTTCGACGCTCATGCAGTACAGAGTCACCCTGAGCTTGGACCCTATCCCAGGCTGCCTGGAGCGCATGGTAAAGGACGTACTGGATGGGATTCAAGCTCTGACTCTTCCAGCCTTATATATCGCCTCATTGTGTTCAAGCCTCCATTAAACAGAATGACCAATCAAATAACGAACGAAACATCACACAGCCTGACACCCCAATACCCGAGTGCTACAGAGAGAATGGGCACTGGAATGGGTGCCAGGGGGGTTTTGGTTCACGACCCAGGGAGGACTGAGATTGCATCGGAGCAAGGCCATAAAAGATGTGTAAAGTATTCCAGATATAAGCATCATCTTCTATTCAGTCGAATACTTCAATATATATAAGTGTTTCGTGCTCTGAATTAATACCATTCAGCTAATGCCTATAGCGGTTTGTTATAGCGGTTTCTTATATGTCCCCTTGCATTTCTCCACTTTGATTATTGATTGAGCTCCATAGTGATGGAGGCTGGTATAGCAGCATTATGATAAGAACCTGAAGGCTGGTGGTCCACTCAGGGCAATCCGGACATATACATGATGGATTGCACTGATAGCAATTCTAGTTTCAATAATCTGCTCTCTTATCTGCCCTGCATTCCCGAGACATCATGCCGGATCAGCCGCACACCCCAGGACCTCCTCCATACTGAGTCCACGGCTTACCGAATAAAGCCTTTCGGCTCACTGCAAATGGTAGAGCAAAGAAACGTCACTATGTCATCATCGTCGTTTTTCCAGTAGAAATATGATGCCAACTAGTGTGATCTGTATCTAGAAAGACAAAATTACCCCAAGTCTGTATTCAAATTAGGCTTGGCTGGTATCTAATTGCTTGTACCGTCACATTGTCCAGATATTATTATATGGTACTTTGGTGGTATTTTCAAAAGCAAAGCTTATTCTGGTGTTTTCTTGGTGTTTCTTGGTGATAAAATTCGGCATGAAGGGGAGTCTGGGGTCCCTGTAATAAAATCCGCCGAGGTGGGAAGACCCCTACAAAAAAAAAATTTGGGAATAGCAAATTTTACCACCAAGATTTCAAAATACTGTAAATCGTTACTGCAATACCACCCAGCTCTGGTGGTGCTACTTGCGCCGTATGGTCATCCAATAACGTTAGCCTTAAATGAAAACTGGAAATCCTGCTTGTTTGGAGTTAATAATCCACACCCGAGGATTGGAAGATTAGGAGACTGCCAACAGGGCGAGACGCCTCCAAATTACGGATTACAACCAGTTAAGCTCCAGAAGACACAGTTGAGACATTGAAGGCAACAAAAGCTTAGGATGTGGACAAATTGTCTGATTCCCTGGAGATTATCTCTGCTCCAACATTCTGCTCAACCATTGGGATGACAGATTCATTTTAAGTAGTTGCATTTCCAGTTAAGGTTAGAGTGATCTTGTCAAGTAGTTCAAAGATGGTGGCAGTGATCCAGGGCCTAACAGATATATTGGCAGACAGACATAAATACAGGATGTCTTTCCATCTTCATTAACCCCCATGTGGAAATTCTCTTTATGCCTCCCCCAGCTTGCTTTCCATAGGTGAGAGACCAGGGAGCTGGGTGTTAAGGACCTTGCTTAAGGACCGGCAGATGTACTGAGGCTGGGCTTGAACCAGAGACGTTCCAGTCACAGGCACAGAGACTTAGCCCACTGAGCCACTGTCTCCCATATATCAGCATAATCTAAATAAACAAATTTAACTGCAGATCAAAGGAAAGGCTGGAATCTGTACCCATAATGCACTAGACCTACATTTCTTTAATGATATCCTACTGGATAAATGGCAATGTGAATATATTTAATGTTGGGATTTAATAATGCATTGTTATTCTCCCACATTTTCAACAATGAACATAGCTGCACTGAAATCAAAGGCACTTAACTAAAAACTTGGTCATTTCAGACTTAGGGCATATAATGAAATAAATACTGAATATTCTAGAAGGCTTTTCTCAATGTGCATTACACATTCTTTTCCAACTACTTTCAGCACTTTATACCCAATCGGATACACTTGTCCAGTTCTGCATTGCAGTTTGAATGTGATTTGATCACAGCTTTATTCCAAACAGCCCTGTAACAAAGAAAGCTCATGCGGTTTCTTCTTTAAGACACTGATTAAAGGGGGAAAAAAACACTGGTTCCGCTTTCTGAGAGCTTTCTGGTTGAAGGCATTTTAATAAAGTCAGATAACAGGCTTGAAGTCTTCTGACTTATTTTTATTCCATCACCTTGAAAATGCGCAAAATATGTTTTTCAGGTGAAGAATCACCTCACTGTATCATCTTTCTGTGACGGTGCGTTCCTCAGTAGAAGATTATAAAACCACACACATCTGTATCTAGTGCAATTGAGCGTAGTGAGTAGGGATGGGTACTGAGAACCAGTACTGAATTGCCACCGGTTCAAGACTGGGCGATACCGATACTATCGATAAGCTCCTGGATAAACGCTGCCACTAGCGGTATTTTTGCCGATAATTCATTCGAAGGGCGCTTTTCCACCGCACCAAGTATCGTTACTTTTGATACTTAAAGAATGTGTTTGTTTTCCACTGGCGTAAAACCCGGTACAGCTGTTGTGCTCAAAACTGCCTCCCTGCCACGGATTGCCACCCCTGACATGATCGCTCTTTGAAAAGACAACGTCCGCTTTGCACTCCTCCTGCGCCGCAGTAATGGCCACTCACGACACCGAGGCTGAATAACATCACGTAACATACAAATATTTTGTAGTATATTAGTATATACCCTAGTATATTATTTGAAAAAAATATTTCTTGATTTCTTATCCCTGAAATCCAATCTGTTTTTCCAACTAGATCGCAATTAAAGCTTGGGTTTATCGGGCATCCATTATTATTATGGAGAGAAGTACTGATAAGAGTATCGGCATCGATAAACAGTAATAAGTATCAATATCGGTATCGATAAAATCCTAACGATACCCATTCCCAGTACTGAGTCAGCCATTACGATATTAATGCCAGAGCCAATCAGAGAGTCACTGCTGCATACAAAAAAAACCAACAAATACTGGATCATGTAATGTCTGCACACCGCCAGGGTTGTGGGTTTGACTCTCTCCCCTGTATCTGTTTCTCTGTGTTCTCCCCATATTCCTGCAGGTTTCTTCCTGCAGTTAAGTGGACTGGTGTCTAAAAATTGCCCAAATTTGGGCACAAATACACTAGCGACTAAGAAGTTTGGATATAACGATTAGTTTTAATGACTCCTCAAACCACACAGTTCATGTCGGTTATAGGACATGGCAGAAACAAAGCCGCCAGTCCCTGTATTAACTGCAGAAACCCTCATCCTCTCTGACAAAGGAGTCAAACAGATCTGCAGACGTTCGCTTAGAATGACACGTAGCAAACCGAACAGCGATCAGGAAAGGGACGCGGCCGCCTTCTCCGAGATGAGAAAAACACCGTCTGACCTGGAAATGTGGATTCGCAATCCTTTGTGCAAGACTCTCTGCACTCCATAGGCATCGGATATGAAAGTAAGTGCATGACAGGGATACGGCGATGGCAGCCAAGCCGGCTCTGTAGGGGTGCAGGGCCACAGAGGGTCCGGCTTCAAGCACGCGTGCTTTGCGAGGGCGCTAACAAAGGCAGGCCGCATTTCTGCGGAGCGATGGTGAGCAAAGCCTGCCACAGAGTCCTCCCGGTGACCCCCATTTCTGAGGGTGAGCAAAGCCTGCCACAGAGTCCTCCCGGTGACCCCCATTTCTGAGGGTGAGCAAAGCCTGCCACAGAGTCCTCCCGGTGACCCCCATTTCTGATCGATCGCACATGACCCCCCCCCACCTCCCTCACCACCTACCATCAGGCCCCTGTGAGGATTTGGCTGGTGTTTTTTTTCCCCACTTCCTTCTGAAATGACACCAACGGGGTTTACGGCACTACAAACCATTTAGCTGGGCCTCTTCCCCTACACAAATGTTAGAGAGGTAATTTACTGCTTGGTGAAACACAGTCAGATTCCATCTGCACATGCAGCCTGATCCAACCCCGCATCCTTGGACCAGCGCCAAGGCCCCCGTAATGGATGCAGATAGCCACCAGACAACAAGAGCAGCGATTTACGGCCCACGACACCTGTACTGCGGCCTCTTGATTTACCTATTTATTTATTTTTTTTTATTCTTGCCAGCCCCCTCAAGCCCCCCCTCCAAAAAAAAAAATGGAACACAAACAAGCTTTCCTTCCCCATGACAAAAAGCACTACCGGCTTTCTGAACAGCCCACCAGAGACCGATTCTTCGAAACATTTTTCCCCCGCCGTACATTACTTATGTTAAGCGGGGCATCTCTGACTGATCCCCAGCATCATAGGGGAAAGGCCGAGTCCTCTGTTATTCCTGTCAGCGGCCAGCTGAAATCACTTCACGACACGACTTAAGCCACCGGGCGGCCATTGCGAAAACGAGAACCCTAGCGACTAAAGATGATACACCAGGCGATTCAAAAAAATTACCATAAAGTCTCAAACCTGTGCAGAAGGACTTAAAAACGCCACCGAAACATTTGACGAGAGAACAACGAACGAACTGTTTTCTTAAGACGATAGCTGTTAAATGAACTATGCCAGATACATCGGTGTACTGTTTACATCAGCTGAACTGCCACTTTAAGCACGGACAGCGCTTCCACGCATTAATGCTCCAGTGTCGTGTAACGTGTTTGTTCATAGATTGTCTAATGTGCAATGTTTGTTGCGTTAACTAGTGTAAATAGGCAGTGGTCTTCCCTCTGCCTCTGCTTCCCTTAAATGATTGATTTATTTTTTGCAAATTACGCCAAACTCTACCTTCACTACGTGAATGTCTGTCCTGTCATGAATGCTGCACCGTGGGTTCAGGAGCAAGATTATACCGTTTTCGCTTAGTTTACATGGCAGGGTTGACAATAAAGCTATACTTGACTACTTGACTTGAATTTACAGTAGCAAAGGAAAATATAATGTAATAAAGCAATAATTAAAAGTCTTGACAGTACTAATTAATTCCATTTTTTTTTGTTACCTATTGTAACCAGGATATTTGTCATCCATTGTGAAACAGATACATCCCTAAACAAGGTTAAACAGTGTATTTTACAGTTTACTGGGTAAGCATAAGCTCAGCACTCTTTGGTCTTGAGCCAGTGAATATGCATATGTGCGCGCAATTGTGTGTGTGTGGGTTGCTACATGCAACTACTGGTAGGTATGCTGTATGTTGATATTTCAAGTAAAAAAAAAAAAGCCTTTATTGACAGTGACCACATCCAGGATGACATGCTGCGTTTGACTCTTCTGCCACCAGGGGGCCAGGAGGTATCACTGCAGCTGTGGTGGAGGCTGCCACTTTGTTTCCACCACACAGAGAGAAAAGCACTCGCTTGGCAGACACGTAAAGAGAGTAATCCTGTCATCTGGCCACAGCAAACCTGAAATGACAGATGAGATTTTTGGAGGCTTATCTTTTTTTCCCCTCCCTTCTTATTTACGCCTTTCTCTAAAAATCTTTTAACCTTGTGAGGTTGGGGAGGTCGGGCAGCCCAAACAGAGAACGCCAAGACCCTCAGTCGCTTATTCCTTTCTACCTGGCTTTTTTTCCCACCACACAGACGAACGTGTCAGGTTTCAAAATGATCAGCGACGTGGCACACCGGTCCAGTATGAGAATTAACGGCATTCAACCCCATAACCACAGGGCAGCACCAGAGCCTCACACCTCCAGGACTGTGGCTTCAGTTCCTACCCCATATTCTCCCCTTTTGTATGCAGGTCTCCTCTCACACTCTAATAATAAGCGTTTCAGTCAGTTGGCGCCTTTAAATAGCCCTTGTATATGAGTGCCCTGCAATGGACTGACATCCTGTCCAGGGAATACCTGTTACCAGATGAGCAATTAGGGAAGATAGATTGTCTTGACCATGTGAGTATAACACGTTAAATGGTTGAATTCTAACGGGGGGGTGGGCTGGTCAGGGATGGTAAAGCATCTGTCTCTGAAATTGATGATAATTTTTTTTGTCCCCTAACCATAATGCAGAGTGTGAAAATGGTAATACACAAGGAGAAATTGCATTGCGTTTGGCATTTGGTGCAAATGTTAAAACGCTCCTATCTGCACCACCTCTGTGAGATAACCTACTGCTAAATTTAAAATGATAATTGATCAATTACAGCTTCTCGATCGCCGCTGAAGACATTATGTGTTGTGTGCCCATGTGTAACGTGCTCTATCTGCATGCTGCAGGCGCAGATATTTAAGAGGTGTGTAACGGGAACGTTTCATCTAAGTGTGCTCTGAAATCAGTTTACGTGTGAAACAAGAAAAAAGAAATTTCTGGGGACCGATCTTGGTTTCTGTCTTGCCTCAGTGGCTGCTTGTTGACACTCCAGCTGATAATTGCACCCGGTGTATTATTTGTTCTTAGTTTACAGTCATGGTGCGGCACCTGATGCTCGGACTGAATTCTGCCGTTTTCCGGACCTCAGCATTTTCCTTCCTTCCTGATGCCGCGAGTAGAAAACTGCCGGCGGCTGGATATCCAGGCATAACAGGCGTAACAGGAAAAGCGTTTTAAAATGCCTAGATTAAGGCTTCTGAAAAGAAGTAGTCCTCACACAGAACAGACATTCCGATCGCTAAAACGTATCCGTCATGAAAAGGTAGTGGTCCACGCTGCCTGTGAGGAAAGCAGCTATTTATAAGGGCTGATTAACATTGTTCATCCCACCTACAGTTGTACTCCTGGAGGAATATAAGGCCAGACTGTGCAGAGCTAACATTATATAATAAAATATTCCCTCAGGCTGAGTGAATACAGTTGTTTTATTATTATTCCAGAATGGTACTTCGCCTAGGGTGTTGCCAATGATCAACAAAGAAGAACACAGTTAGGTTTCAAAAGAAGCTTTGGGGAGAGTTACGTTTCTTTAGAGTCTAGCTGCAGGCCCACAGGCCTGGCCCAGAGAGCTGGACATGGCAGGACGAACTCAGCCAGTGACAGATACTCCTGCGTATGGACAGAGAAGGATGTATCTTTACTTCAAGGGTTCATTGCCGGGAGGCTGAAGTGAGGACGGACCAATTCCTGACTCTTCTTCTGGGATCAGAGTCTGGGCGAGAGGGCGACGTGTGGAACACGTGAACGAGCAAGCGCACAGGCACCCAGGAACACGCCGACAGAGCGGCTCTCACGCGAACACCCAGCCTGGGGAAGACGGAGAACTGGAGTGGATCCATTAAGCCATTAGCACTATGCTCTCTGCCACTGAGAATTTACCCCTCAGAAAGTACATTTCCTCTGCTGACACGAGCAGGGTCGTGGGCATTGTGCAGCCAACAATGGCATTTAACGCGGGCTTTTCTACTCGCGCCGGCGGCATAGAAACGCTCCGGGTCTTAGCTGAGACCTTCTACTCACTGTGTCGCTTCTTTGTTAGCATGCCACGCAGGACGGCCCCCGGGGCCCGCTGAGGCCCCCAGCTCTCTTTCATAGATTGATTTCTTCTGGGGGATCAGGGGCATTTTTTGACGGGTTGGGGGGGGGGGTTCTCTGCCAGTCAAAGAGATAAATAAACTGTACAGCATTAGTCACACATGGCTCGAATTTAAAGGGGGGGTGGGCCAGAATTAAGCGGCAGCTGGGCTGGCTGAATTTCATCCGTTTTATCCGTAAAGCCCAAGAGTCACGGCGGTGTGCCTGGGGGGGGGGCCGGTGAGCCCACGCTGTCCTGGGGTCGGGCGTGGAAGCCACTGGCTCATTCTTCCCACTTGCTTGTACCTGGCGGGGGGACAGTGGTCCCCCTTATATCGTGCAATTAACTACAGGTCCTCTACCGTATGCGGCAAACCTGAGTTGCTCGGCCCTTCACATGACGACGGAGGAAAAGTCGCCATAGTTACACGGCCGATGCATTAGCCTGTCCGCGGTCGGCAGTGACCCCAGAGGACACGCTAAAAATAGACAAACACTGTAACAGCTGCGCAGATCCATAAAGCCTCCTGTCATCAAAGGAGATTAACACACATACCTGGCCACACATAAAGGGAGCCGAAATAAAACAGAAATCCGTGGAAAGAAAAAAAAGAAAAGAAATAATCAAATTATTCTGAAATAAGGACTGGCATGCTACTTGCTATGCGACATGGGGAGACATAGAGGCAATTAGGAAAGGCACACAAACAAGCATGTCAGCTTCCCATTGCCATGGTGACATCACGGACCCTCAATGTCACACAATGGTTATGGAGCAGAAGCTACTTATTTTTAACTTGCTTTTTTTCAGCGTGTATTTTTGCACACAACCTATATGCCTATAAAAACTATTTATATATTATACATGTCCCGTGTCCAGGAACAGCCATGGGTAATAACATAAAGACACTGCGACAGCGAGGATTGTTCGCTTGCAGGTAGCACTCTTTAAAATTCATCGTGAGGGTACCCTTTGTTGCGGAGTGCCTTGCAAATCTCCCATCGAAAATGCCCACTCAGTATAACCACCTTTCAAGGGCCTCCTCTTTAATAATAATGGCGAATTGCATGTTAGTGATATTCCTACCTGCAGCCTCCCTTCTCAGGGGGGGGGCAACTTACAGTTTAAAGCCAAAGAATTACATGCAGAGATGTCATTTATAAACTTAAGGCAATGCTTTACATGATCTGCACCTTCATAATGCCTTTATGATGCATTCATAGAACATTCATAAGCAGTATGGTATAATGTAACATCTGTTATTAATGCACAATGCACGTGCTAACGTTAAAGTATGTTAGGATGTTAAGGGATGTTTACGTACTTCATATGACTGTTCTATGAACGCATTATGAAGGTGAAGGTGCAATGAATGTTCTATGAATGCATGATGAATGCATTATGAAGGTGCAGTTAATGGAGAGCGTTACCAATCATACTGTATTGAAGTGTGTACATGGTTTCATGGAGGTCTTTATAAAAGTCTAATTTAGGCCTGTTTGTAGGACCTGAGTAGAAGCCGTAGTTGTTACTCGGTCTTGTGCTGTACTCACGCACCCAGGGAAGGCAAACCTGCGTCTTCCCCATCTTCACCACCCCCCGCACCTCCCTGCGTGGACAGGTCCGGTCGACACTTTCATTATTCCTCTGAAACTCCCTGACTTGCCAAAGCGCACCCACCTCTCTTGGGCGCATACAACCCAATTCAACTTGAAGCACCGAGCCTCTCGGCTAGCTGTCTAATAAGCTGTCCGCATGTGGGAAAAAAAATAGCGTCAACCCAACATCATCCTGTGCCGTTGTAAACGTACGGTATGTTCACGTCAGTGTTGAGGCTTTAATGAGCATGGTGTGTTTTTGGAGATCATCTGAGATGGGGATGGAAATCAACCCACCAAGAACATCACGGATATAAAAAAATAAAAAATCTTTTCTGCTGGTCCGTGAGAGTAGGGTGATTGTAACTACTATGTAGGAACAACCTCATCACTACCCTCTGCAGTGGCTGCTTGAAATTATAAGCTGAGAACTACTTTAGCTGGACCTAATGGAGCTGCCATGATTCTGCTGCCAGTAGAGAAGGTTCCCCTTGTACCAAGCCTTAAATATGCCCGCAAACATTTCATCTATGTTGGCTAAGAGGGCTTTTTAATTGACAAAGCTTGTAGCCTCCAACAGTGTTCAGGATATCTGCAAGGGACTTAGCCATGCTAGGCACATCACTTGGGAACATCACTTGGGATTGATGCATTCTTCAGGTACATCCTTACAATATACAGCTGACAGCAGATACGTTTCTCAAGAGCAAAAAAACACAGTAACAGGAAACGTTTAACATAAATATAAGCTATATATGGACACAGATACTTCCCCCCTAGACTACATTTATCAGGCACTTTTATCCAAAGTGACTCAGAGTGGTATCAAGGGCTACAATAAAAGTCTTTTTTGTGTGAATTGAACCCACACCCTTTGGGTTGTTAGGGCATTGCTCTACTTGTTGTACTACAAGAGCTAATTATATTGAATTACAGGAGCTAATCACTAGAGGCAGAGAATGCTATATGTACAGCAGTAAGGACCTACATGTATCTACAACTCGCTGTCTTCATTGGCCATTCTACCTAGCATTGCCCCGTCTGGGCAGAACGCAAACCATTTAATTAATTTAGTAATTCGATAGTTAAAAGTTGAGAGAATGTGGGGGAGCTTGAAACACCAGGGCTCAGCAAGCATGTGCATGAGTGTCCAGAAAGGAGAAAATCACACGCCTACATACACTCCTCCATGTCGCTCTGATGTGGGCAGTTAACATGATCTCATATTGACAGATCAAGACAGGAAATGCCGATAGAGCTCGTCTGGCGAGATAAGCAAACGTCCTTGTTTATACAGCGGGGAAGAGGATAATCCGCCCCAAGAATGAGCATTTACTCCGCTTAAAACTTCAATCTTGCCTATGGGCCTTTATTGAATCTGTGGGCAGCATGACAATGCCCCTATCTGTTGGGGGCTATGTGAATGTTACCCTTAAACAAAAATCACTATTTGTTTACTGGAGAAGAATCTTTCCAAAATGAAAAGGAGATTGTAGATGAAATTAGATTAAGTTAACTAGTAATTTGTCCATGACTGTTACCCAAATTCACCACTATATCGTGTGTCAATGCTTCATATATTTTCTGGTGCTTCCAGAGAGGATATGTAGCCACGATCGGTTCACTTGAAGGACGGGAAGAAATTTAGCTTGAATTGCTTAAAAAAATACAGATGGAAATGGTATAAAATGATAAACCATGTATGTCAGCTTGGATTAAAATTTACGGCTAAAGTAAATTAATTACAGCGATGAATTATTGGAAACATATTTCCCAGTGTCCCTAAACTTTCATATCTGATATCCATCAGCCTTAACAATGCTGTATAAGATTCTTCGTCGTTCTCTTTTTTTAATTTCTCATTGGCCTGGAAGCAGAGCTATGCAACTGCAATGGCATCCGTGTCCCGGGATAGAAATTACAGATAGAATCCAGACAGCATTATGAGAGCGAATACAAGCAAAGCAAAAACGTTTGTGCGGCAGAAGGGAGACTTGAACAGTTGATCTGAAGAGGTTCTTTGGGCTGTTTGGAACATTTTGGTCTATTCATGGTCGCTCTGTAACATCTCTGCCGGAGCGGGGGAGTAAAAGGAGACCTGTATGGTCAGCAGAGAAGAGCAGCGGCCACCGAGGGGCTGAAAAGGAGACTGCTTAACCGGGAGTGGATAGATGACAATGATCAGCAGACCGGGGTAGAGAGCAGAGCGGGAGGTCAGTCGAACTGAGGGGCCAGCAGTCATTAGAGAGGGGGCTGGCAGATGGGAGCGGTCATTAGATAGGGATGACAGCAGCCTGGGGGGGGGGGGGGGGGGGTAGTGTAGTAAAGTGGGCAAGGGTCAGCAATCGTTTAGCAGAAGTGAGGAAGGCTTGTTTAGCAAGAGTGCGAGAGGCTTGCAGGAACCACATGCTCAGTAGAAGTCAGTGGAAGACACAGAAGTCAGAGGGGGCATCAAGGGCCATCGGTGGGGGGGGGGAGCAGAGCGCACCGGGAATGATGGCAGCTTGCAACGTATTTAATAAGCACCCCGGGTCCAGGAACCAGCAGGGGGCACACTAGAGGAAGAAAAAATAGCGACCCCACAGCAGCGTGGCGGGGGCTGATGGAAATCAAGGATGCCCCCATCACTCCTGTTCCCCCATTGATGGCTCTTAAACATCTGCTAAACACCTACATGCCGGATATAAAGCTGAGAAATAAAAGCCCCGGAAGATGCCTGCGCTATTAAGTATTAATGGCTCCGATCGGCAGTGACCAGAGGCGAGAGCGTACCAATGAGGGCTCCCTCCTGTTCCCGGGCTTCCCCCGATTGGTAGAACATGTAGCTTCGGCGTGAATCCCAAATGAGGTTAGGGCTTTTCCGCATCACTGTACTGCGCGCTCTCGGTATGTGTGTGCGCACTGCTGCCTAAGATCCAGGGTTAGACTGGTCATCCGGTATTAGCCGGCATTTGGCTGGAAAAACTGGATCGTGACCCTTCCTCCCAACTAGGCCACTTTCATCGCAGACATGGTATGTGCGGTCGGTCAATGTTCAGGGCTGACGTTTAGTCCCAGTCCTGTCCTGTTAACATCCAGGACATAACATAAAAGTAGACGCCTTAAGAATGTCAGGTCTATCCTCAAGCATCCAAGCCATCCCAGCCACAAACTGCTTGCACTTCTGCAGTCAGAGAAGCATCATCGGAGCTTCGGAACGCAGATAAACCGGCACCACGATGGCTGCTACCCTCAGGCAGCATAGCTACTCAACAGCCATGGAAAATTTGCATATTTTGCACATTTCCATTTTTTTCTTTCACTATTTCATTTACTCGACTTAATTATTTTAATTACTTGTTTATTTACTATAGGGAGCTTTTAGGGAAATATTTCATTACCTTCCTCTACTGCGCCTATCGCGAGTACCGGTGCAGTTATATTGTCCTTCCTTATAATTGTCCCTAACTGTCCAGGTTGACCCTATTCAATGAATCGAGCCTCCGTACTCCACGTCACCGGGCAATTGTTCCGCTACAGGTACTCCGACAAAACGACCGATGCCTTTCACGTCACGTCGCGCTAATCGAACATCTACATGACACCAGATCCATCACCGGCCTCCTGTCAAAGGCACGCAGTCTCTCAGCACGGACGTCTTTCTCCTCGGCGTGAGACGGCGTAGTTTAATTCCCTTCTTGATGACATCTAGCGTCGTTGTTTGGCCGAATGCACCCACAGAAAGCGGCTAACCTAATACCGAAAAAGCCAGAATCACGAAAATAATAGTTCAACTAATTAATCCATTCATCATTTATTATTGACGCATTATATATTATTAATAATGTGACCTCTTGTGAAGAACAGCATGTTTGAAATATTTTTAGCTAGTACTCAACTATTAGTGCTGATTAGAGAAGATAGAGGAAGAAATTTCTCTGCGGCTACAGCCCCATCTGTTCAGAATACTGGCAAGCACTCTACAGCTGTAAGCAAAGGATTCTGGTCGGTTAACAAGGTCATTGACGGATGCTGGAGCTCCTCTTGGCTGCCTCGCTCATGGCTGAGAGGTGTGGTTACCGCAGCATAATGATCCCTATAAACAAGCCTTTTGATTTTTTAATGAATCTTTTTCGCTCCCTGAAATATAAAACCATCGATTCCGCTCACCACGATTCACTGTGGATAAATCGGGCGGTTAGCCTTAAAAGGGAACGTTGGATTTTCATTGGACTCCCTTAAAAAGCATCCGTGTCTGTCTCCGTTATTTCCGTCAGGTTTGCCAAAATAATTGGGAATTATTGATTAAATCAGCCGTGTCTGCTGGAAACAAATGGAGTCAAGTAGCAATTCAGTTATTCTCAAAGCTTTAATTATACCCTCTATACACTTAATTATCCAAGATTTCATAGATGTGATGTATACCATTCAAGAGGCACAAGGACACTAAAAAGCGCACTTTAGCTAATTGTATCTGCACACTACCCTGAGAAAATTAATGAGATAAGTGGCATTTGTGGTCATGCGATAATTGCATTCTGCACTTGTTGAACCTTTTTCAGTAACCAGCGGCTTTAGGGTGTCAGCGTTGGCCCAACTGACTCCATTTCTAATGGTCTAGATCGAGGTGTTTATCTAAATCAGCGGGATGCAAATTTATGAAAGTGCATCGCAATCGACGATCTTAATGGCGAGAGAAGAGAGCGAGTGTCCAAGGCAGCGTGAGGGGGGGGCGGGTTTCCAAGGCGGTGTTTGTTAAGGCCGAGCTTCTCGAAATTCCCCAACGGGTCGACGTTCTGGTAATGTAAACGGAGTGAAATTTCACATAAACATTTCCGTGGCACGTCTCCTCACTTAGTACTTCTCTCCAGAATGACGGAACTGTTGGCATCAACTTGGTTTCTTGCGTATCGCTCTTTTGTGCCGGTTCCTTCTTTAACGTCAGCATTGGTCCACCAGTTATGTTCCGCGTCTCGTTATTTTTAAAGTGAAACCATTCCTTGACTGTCAATAACCTTGTTATATCTGAACGGCCTCGTGCTGTGACCTTGACCACACATCCGACGAAAGTGTCAACACATCTTCGACACTGTGGAGAAGTACTGCATTCATAAACAGAGACATGAGTTTACGGCAGAACTAAGAAGGAAACTAATCGCGAGGCGAGAAACATTAAAGGGAAAACAATCAGAAATGACACTACTGAAAAAGTCAAGCTCATATTTCAGGTTTTATGAAAAATTTGAATCCTGCAAGACATTAAAGTGTCAGACGAGCCAGAGCTCGTCATTTGATGCTGTTCACCTCAAGTAAACATTTCCTCAGAGAATAAAAAAGTAAAGAAACGTAAAACAAAATAAGCATATGAAACATAGAGGCTGTGTTATTGGTAGTTTCTGTCTAGTAATTCGAATGACTCAGTAATATTCACTGCTTGGATTTAAATACAGGGCACAGACAGTATGGAGTCAGACATATTCTTAGCTACGGTCAGTATTCCGTTACAGTGCTTTAGAAGTCAGATAGATTCAAACTTCGTGAGACTGTCTTTCTTGCACATGACCCATGGGTCCTCTGACGAGTCCCAAACGAACCTCTATAAGGTCGTTTTCCGCCTCCTCCTGCCTCCCAACCACCGCGGCCCATAAAACGAGGCAGACAGAAGGACAGGTCGTTTCCGCCGACCTCAACCCGGCTTAACGAGCAGCCTCGGTGGGCGCAGGGCTGGGAACCCGCAGGCAGAGGTTAACGAGGGAGGGCCGGCCCCGTCTTGTACGTTACATGGCCAGCTAATTGGGAAAAGGCCTCCCATTTGCGTTTAATGACGGGCGACGCAAGTGGCCGTGATCCAGGGCCCCGTGTTACATCGCTCGCGCCGATACGGTCGCATGACCCTGGTGCGGGAAGGCACAGCGGTGTGAGAAGGCAAACAGATCAGCCAAACACACCAGCCATCTCACAACAAAGCATTATTTAGAATAAGTGTGAGAGCTTTAGATTACCGATCGAGATTTACGAGGCTCGTGTTTTACATGGCGGTGGAAAAGCTGGCATTTGCATTTTGTCTTTTTTCATAGTCAAACAATGGCACCGTGCCATCCCAGAGCCCAGAGTGCTTTAGTTTTTAAATTATTTATATCACCTGTTTGGGGTAAGGCATGTCGCACTGGATTACACTTGTTTATTCAACAAAAAAAGGTGCATCATTTCATCATTAACTTTTTTTCACCTGCTTTATTGTTGGTGTCTTTTAAAATATAATTTAACAGTTAGATTAAATTATACATTATTATTACCAGTAACCTGTGGTGCGTGACTGTTGTTAGCAAACTACTGATCGCAAGTCATTGACAAGAAGCCATTACCCTGACTACAGAACACAAATTTCTATTTATGTTACCCCAAGATCAATTCTGATTCTATCAAAATCTCTCAGAAATGTGAAATAAACAGAGGTGGACATTTCTGGTCCAGAAAGTAAAAATCCAGACCAAGATTTTGCTTCAGCCAGCCAGCTGAGTACTCTGTGTCTGGGCCTGTTTATGCTCAACTGGTCGGTTGAAATAAAATCTTGGTCTGGATTTTTACTTTCTGCACCTAAACTATCCACCTGTAGAAATAAACATGCAAGTGACTAGACTGACACTGCACTAAGCATGACCTTACGGTCAATCAATCTATTGCATTTTCCCCTCAGATATCGACCTGCATCCTGTTCTGACTGGGCTCACGTTTCTGAGGCCTGTTTATCTGTGCTCCCGCAGAGGGTGTGATGGAGGTACAGTCCGCACCTCTGTAAAGTGAGTCAGGGTTGGGGCACAGGTGTGACCCACCCAAGCTTCAGTTCATTAGCTATGACTACAGTTAGCATCGTGACACCACTCTGCAGGGTTAAAAGGAGCCGCCAAGTGGGGCCACACCAGCAGGGTCACACCTGCGTGAGGCAGGAGGTGGTACTTCCCCTCAAAAAAATTATTTTAACTACTCACCTGAGAGAAAAGCCATGGATCTGACAAAAAAAAAAGAGAAAAAGACCCCCCCCCCCCCCCATTCCGCTAAGCCCACCCCTGCCCTGGCTTTGGGTATTTGCTGCATACAGCAAATCTTTAATGAGATCCAGGACTATAATGCAGGTAGGACCTGATGCTATTACAGATCTACACCATAAATATTACAACACTCAGCAGGTACAGGGTAATAAGGCCACTTTTACTATGGTGTTTGTCTTTTACTATAGCGTGTTTGATGAGAAGTGTGCATTCCCTATAAACAATCTATACAGCTTGTGACAACAGTATCTGTCGGTAAGAAAATACTCAGTTATTCCGCGTGTTTCTTTTTTCTTTCCGAACGACAGGGATGATTTGTCATACATCGCTAGCTGCCGATGCTCAGCGGATCCTCTCTCTCCCGACTTCCCGGCATTTCTCTGGCGGAGGGACAGGGAAAGGGCTGGTAAACCCGAAGACGGGTTTGAGGAATCACCGAGGCCGAGATAAAAGTGTGAATGAACGGAGGGAGACGGCGGAGCATATCCTGCGCCGGCTAAGAGCACGCGCGGCTGCTCAGGAAAAGCCGGCCCCCATTAGCCACGGCGCCGTCGGCCCGGTTCGCTTCAATCCCGTTTCTTCGCGGTGTGCTCCTTATGACGCTCCTGCCACAGAGCAGCTCCACAGGGACGAGGCAGAAGGAGCCTGGGGTGACTGGGGTACTGGCAAGAAATTGCCAGGGGTAGGAGCCAAAGGCGGGGGCTGCATCTTTAAGATAACGTGCTACTGTCTCTCCATTCATTTTCTATATCTGTTTATAGGATGCGGGATTGCCGGAAACACACACGGCCACATGTCAGGTACACCGATCCTTATTCACTTCTACGGGAAAAATGCTAACGCTAACTATGACAACCCTAACCCCCACCCAGCCCAAACCATAACCATAAGTATCCAGGCAAAATACAAGAGTTTTATGTTTTTAGTTTTTTCATAGCAGTCACTGATTTTTATAAAATAGAATTTTCCCTTATGGGGACCGGTTTAAGGGAAAAAAATTATATTTATCACGTTATGGGGACATTGAGTCCTATAAGGAAAGGTATACCCGCTCACACACACACACACACACTGAGACGATTCTAGGGACACTGGGGGCCCTATACAAAAATCTCCATGGGGCTCTCCAACTCCCCCTCCTGCAGCATGGTAAAATTTATTAACATTATTTCAGTGTGAAGTCCAACTATAATATCAACAAATAGAATCTAATAAACACAAGTCCTTTATTTGCACTTTAGTGAAAAACAGAATACACAAAAAAGTAGATTTGTCGCTGCAATGTGCTATGTTACCGGCTGCCGTTGGAGGCCCCCTTACAGCTCGGGGGCCCCAGTCAATTGCCTGCCTTGCCTGTCCTGTTGATTCACCCCTGTACACATACAGAACTGTGGAGGAAATCGATTCCACATCACAGGAGCTGAGAGGCCACAGTACTACCCACTGAGTCACACCTATTCCAGGCTGCACAGGACACAAAGCAGGGACACACCATGGATGGGATGGCAATCCATCGCAGGGCACATTCGCAGACACACTCTCCTGGCAATTCAGTGACGTCAGCTAAGCCAACTGCACGTCTTTGGACTGTGGGAGGAAATATGAGCATCATGCAAGTTCCACTGTGCTACGTACTCGGTCACCACGCCGTCCAATCACACGCCAGAGTAAATCATCACGTTTGTCGTTTCATCTAATATTTATCATTCTTTCAAAGTCATGGAATTAATTTACCCTTAATATCCAAATTAAGCAAAATATCACACATGATTAATATCACCTGCTTTCATTACCCAGAGCTATTTTTTCGATTATGCAATATTGATCTGGAGTTCACAATGAAATTAAGAAAACTACTGTGCTTTTACTTAAAATCTGTTCAAAAATATTGTTTGGCAATTAAAGTTTAAATATTTTGTCTCCACCCACCCATTGTCCCATTCTGGATTGTGGGGGTCTGGATTTTACCCGAGAGGCTATAGGTGCAAGGCAGGGAACAACCCAGGATGGGGCACCAACCCATCGCAGGGCACAAGGCAGGGAACAACCCAGGATGGGGCACCAACCCATCGCAGGGCACAAGGCAGGGAACAACCCAGGATGGGGCACCAACCCATCACAGGGCACAAGGCAGGGAACAACCCAGGATGCGGCACCAACCCATCGCAGGGCACAAGGCAGGGAACAACCCAGGATGGGGCACCAACCCATCGCAGGGCACAAGGCAGGGAACAACCCAGGATGGGGCACCAACCCATCACAGGGCACAAGGCAGGGAACAACCCAGGATGCGGCACCAACCCATCGCAGGGCACAAGGCAGGGAACAACCCAGGATGCGGCACCAACCCATCGCAGGGCACAAAGCAGGGAACAACCCAGGAAGGGGCAGAAAGGCATCTCAGGGCAACTGCAATCAGCCTCACGACATTTTTGGACTGTTGGGTGGATGCTGCACTACCCCACAACGACATGTGGAGGTTATGCAAACACCTCACACACTGAACCCTGGTCCCAGAGGTATGAGGCAACAGCACCTCCCCCACCCACCACTGCACCACCCCATTCTGCCTCCATAATTCTAAATACATCATGCACAGTGTAACAAAATCATGTGACTGTTTTATACTTCTAACTGAAATTAAGGCTTAACCAGGGCAAGGATGCACAGGCATGAACATACAGACAGCTAGTTAGGACTCTCAAAAGTTTAGAGGCCAACTCACTGGGCCTCAAGGCAGCCAGAAACATATAACGACGGAGACGATAATGCAAAACAGGCAGATTTTTAGCTCCTGTAAGAAGTGCCATCACCCTAAACTGAACAGTTTCTGAGGTGGTGTCCTCATTTGGGGATTTATTGAAGGGCAGGAGACTGACTGTACTTCCCTCATAGCAGGCAGTCCATTCCACTCTCATCCCCTGTCTTATCCCTGGGATTGAAGGAAGCGGAACTGTAGAGGGCCATCTTACAAGCAGGTCAGGACATTCTGCCCATCTGAGCTGACGGACGGGGGGGGGGACACTATCCAGTTCGTGTGAGTAACATCTCCGCGTCCCGGCTTTTGAAAGCCACGTCGTGATTGAGCTGCAGCCTTGTCGCACTGGAGCAGCAGTGGAGCACGATGGGTAAGGGGTGGATCGGTAGCAAAAAATGCGGTTCACGTCCAAAGTGGGCAGGCTTCGATACATTAAACAATCTCCGTAAGTGTGCTACCGATGTAAATCAGAGAAATGCCCCATCTGTTCATGCACATAGATAATCTGATGTTTCCAGCTGAGCGGTAGCAGCAAATACAGGCAGATACAGGGGTCTCCGTAAGGTTCAGCAAACACTATTATTACGTATATTTGAATTACACAATGTTCATGATACAAAATCCCTCGGTGTTTAGCCATTTCAAGTTTTGTGCTGCCAAGAGATTACGGGTCAGCAATGAACGTAATCAGACACACACATAATTAAAAGAGTAAAGAACAACACTAAATAATGCTAAATAAATAATGGTTAATAATCACAGTTCAGCTGGGGACCCTCAGTCACCTAAGAGGATCGAGGAGCTGACATTTTAAAATGCACATTAATTATTAATGTTAGAATCACAGTGGAATTAGAAGTCATACACAATGAAAATCAGCATTCATTATCAGGAATATAAACTAGAGAGAATGACAAACAATATTACTAATGTTTCCAACTTCATTTAAAAGTCACTGGATTAAATTCAATTCAGCAACACAAACATTGATTAATTTTCTATTTTGCTCATCCAGTTGGTGGTGAAAATAAATCCGGGAAACGATGATGATACTATGGGGGGGGGGGGGGGGGGGTCACTAGTGTCCAGTGACCACAGATGAGTTAACCCCGCCCATGAAGCTCAGCCAATGACACTTCAGTTCCCAACCCTGGGCTCCGACCGGCCCAGATCGAGAGACAGCCTGGAGGGAACTCCCTTCCAACAGGCGCCTGGGAGTTAATGCTGGGGGGAAGGGGGGGGGGGGTGTGTGTGTGTGGCACAGGAGTAGTGAGGAGTTGAGGAGGATGTGATTTATGACTGTGTGGGAGCCCTGGAGCACACGAGGAGTTCAGCACTGAAGAGTAAGAGGAGAGTAATGCCTCGGGGGGGGCAGCGGGGGCTGTTAAATGAGCCCATCGCTAACCCCGCTTCCCCCGCCCCCACAGGCATGTAGGTCTGATTCTTTGCAGGCTGACCGCTTCCCATAGACACCACAGTCACGGTGCATTTTGCAGGGGTATGGAATGTCTCGGGGTGGGCGGGGTCACTGCAGCAGAGGCACAGTAACTGAAGAGGACAGGCGGCCCCAGGTTCCGAACGAGATCCTTTCCATAAGTCCAAGCCAAATTTGTAGATAAGTTGGAAAAATAATAGTACGATACTGAATAATAATAGGGTATTAATTAATGTAACTGCATATGGCACTGCACCTCCAGTGGATGAACCACTCAAGGTGTGCAGTGCTTTCATGAGCGTCACCAAGAAGTGTCTGTGTTCCTTATCATGAACCATTGTATACTTGCATTTTTAATGCATGACGCTTCGTGGCAGTCCGTTCGCCAGTGCAAACTGTCCATAAGCAGGATGTTCTTGACCCAGGGGACTGCCTGCAAAATGTGCACATCACAAGGACATGTGGCTAAAACGTCTGCACATCGCTCGCTTGGGTGCACCTGTCTGAGACACGAGACACCTGCCCGTAAGAATCACATGATTCGCTCCATGTGCCTCTGACTCACTGGGCTATTTCTCATGTAGCCAGAGTAGGGCCCTTGGGTATAACTAGTCACCTGCCCCTCTTCCTGTCTGGCAAGGCACGAGATGGCATATCCCTTAGCTAGATGTACCAACCCTCATCACGAAGATACTGGCCTTCTTATAATTTTTTTGGTCGCCGTGCTTAGTCACGAGCTGGGGGGGCCGACATGCTCCGCGTTGGCACCATATGTGACTCTGCGGGTTAGGACTCATTTCCATGATCGGAAGGTCGTTGGTTCAAATCCCGCAGCTGCCAGAGCAGTACCACGCAGCGACTTCTTGAGAGGCCAGTGCTCAAAGCCTGCATACATTAAAGAGGCACCAGTACTTCACAGGGAGGTACTTTAAATAGTTTGTGTAGAAGGCGCAGGTGCTGAAACATGATGATGTCACCATTGCAGCCTTGAGGAAAACCCTTAACCCCAATTACTCCAGGGGTGCGAGACACTCTCTAACCTGAAAAACTGCTCTTAAATGTATTTGTGTCTGTCTGTCTAATAGCGGATAAAATGAACACTACCCAATGTCCTTACTGGAAATGAATAAAGTATCTTTATTCCATTATCATGCACATGTTCATTCTGGATGAGTGCAGATGTACAACAATACCGATGAACCAATACAGGAAAAGGCTACAGCCATTTCTAACAAGCCTGCCCTGAAAAGGATGACTGCGTACACAGGAAGTTCAAAGGTCATTCATCGTGAGGGTGTATAATTAGGGGGGACGGCGCTTCCGCCGCACTCACCGTGTGAGAACCCGCGCCTGAGCCCGTCAGCTAGTGGCCCGCCATCGGCTATACAGAACCGCCACCGCCGGTAATTTTAAATGCCATTTCTGTACAGTCGCCCATAGGAACCCAGGGTCCTCCAGTCCCTAAACGTCGACTCCGGTGAGTGTCACATTTCATGGAATTATGCCACCTTAGAAAAAAAAACTGACTCTCGGCTGTCGCCTGTATTTTATACGACTGTAAAAATGATGAAGCTCCGGCTGGGCGCCCCGACTGCGGCCGACACATTACCGCGTGCGGTCGCCGTATGGAGTGATGCAGGGTGACAGCTTCTACCAGCCGCAACGCTGCTTCCAGAGGTACGAGCGTGCCTCGTCCTTGTCGCATTATCCTGACGGCCCGTGAGGAAGAACCCCGGTCCTTTCTGCAGACTAGCTCTCCCCACCCCGGAGATACAGGATGTCTGTGAGAAGGGGTGGCAGGCCGGATGTATCTGGTAATGCAACCTGTCAGCAGATCTGGACAAAACACTGGTATGTGGAATGGTGGAGAAATGGTTAGTTGGGGTATGCATACAGCGATCGCACAAAGACGACTACTGTAAATCAAAATTAATTATGGGATCAAACTAAGTACGAAATACTACTTTTGTTCCCTGGTTGGTTAATTATGCACTTCATTTATTCGATGAGATAAAGGAGTCCAAAAGCCGAAACTAATATACCTTAAGAGCGATATCTACATTATAGCCTTATGTCACAGGGATGGAGGCATTGCACATCATTAAATCACACACAAAGCGTTAAGCAGCAGATGTCTGACTTCGAGGGAGACATCATGACCAAGACAACATCATTTCACAAATGAAGCTGCTGCCAGAATGGTTATCTAAAAGTCTACTTATTTCATTAAAGAGAACATCTAAATTTAAGCCTCTCTGCATAGAATACTACATAAAAATGTTTAATACGCAGTAAAGGATCACACACACACACACACACATATATAACTGTGGTGGGGTGCTTAAGTCATCTGAAACATAAGCCACACACACAGTCCAATTATGCAAATATAGTGTTCACAAAAATTCATGAATTTTGTTACGAACATCTTGCAGAGATGTGGCTGGAGACAGAGAGGCTACAGACAGGTTTTGCCTTCTTGGAGCTATCATGCACAACAAAGGCAGTCAAGGAATACGTCAGGCTGGCATGAAGGAGCCAGACAAAAATCTTCAAAAAGTACTGATGTATGTCTAAGAACGAAAATCAGAAGTGTTCAGAATGTGGAACTTCTATAACTAGTTATGGTCGTAAAAGTTGGACGAATTGGGATTCCTTGGAACTTCGATGCCGGTGAACACTTAACATGGACCACGTGGAAGACGAAGAAATGTATTCATGACGCTGACATGTGTGACAAGATGCAAGAACGGACATGCTTCTGGATGACCTGGGCAGATGTTTTGGAGGAATGTGGTCTGCGTGGACATTTGGAGACAACGCGCTTATTCCATCCTTTCCACAACCGCTTTTTCGGTAAAAAGCACACACTGTACCGAATGTGTAAGCGTCACAAGTTAATTCCCACTCCTATAAAACACACACGACAGCATCTCATTTTTCCAAGCACATGATTGCAGAACCATACAAACCTGGAAAAGAGAAAAAAGATCCCCATTAAAGCTGATATAGGGACCCAGAGATCCAGCTACAACACCAGTGATCCCAGTAGGCTCAGGGAGGCTGGGATTCATTAGGGGAGGGGCAGGAAAGAATGACCCGCCAACAGTGGCCATTAGTCAGAGAGAAACTGCTTCACTCAAATGTCACAGGGGCTGCATTACCATCTATCGTCTTTCAGTATAACACTGCAATGCATTGTCAGTATGTTCACAAAGAACGTCAGTATGTCAGTCTGTCGTGCTGTGGGGTGACTAACTCAGTTTTTGTACTACTGGTTGCCATCCAGTGAGGTTTTTCCTACCCATAAGACAGTATGTTCCCAGAAATGGTCTTTAATATTCCTTTAAGAGGAACATTAAAAATCATTTCCTCTGGTTCCCTTTGAAAACAGGCTTCAGCCAAGTGACGATTAGCCGTCATTAACCGCCAGAGAGGGTCAACAAGATTCAAAGAGATTTTGTAAAGAGGAAAACATGGCATTTTCATTTGCAATGTACAGTAAGAACAAATGCAAAGCAGAGTAAAAAAGTTTTTTTTAAAAACATGCTATTAGCTGTTTTACAATTATTAATGATTCCATACACATGGGGCGTCTTAAAACCACACTCAACATAAAAGAGCAGATATTCTGACGGGGGAATTTCATGTGACAATCATTCGGCCCTGGAGAGATACCGGGGCACCACAAGAACGTCAGCAGATAACACACCTCCAGGACCCGAAACAAAGTCATCATGCGTGTTGGGTTTGTGAAGCTATGAAGTGCGATTGGAGCGACCTGTCTACCACCCAGAAGTTGGGGGGGGGGGGGGGGGGGGGGGGTTGAGGTGTGTCAGGTGCTGAAGGCCTTCATGTCTGGGGGCTCCTAGCCACCAATCCAGGGTCAAGAAGACCTAACAAGCATAGGACTGTGCCTCCTACTCCCTGTCAGAGGCAGCCTCGAAGGTGAGTGGCCCGCTGACAGCCGGAGCTCGGGATACGGGGAGAAGCCGAGCGTAATTGCTGAGAGGGGGGCCGGACCCTATTAAAGCTCCTACACAGAGCCGATCGGGTGGGCGCCTTGGTAAGCAATGTTATACCGCCAGCGTGGCAGGGAAGGGGGGTGTCATCTGCTGGGAGCAGCCTAGCGCCAGAGCTAATTAGAGCAGCGGCCTTCTTTAAGGTGCCGCCATAGCGCACCTGGCAGGAACTCCTGCCGCGGAAGAAGGGACCTGCCTACCCTGCAGAGGGAACCCAGTCTTTACAGCACCATAGAAACGTACCCATTGGCCTGGTCATGTTAATCACACTAAAAACACTAAAGATCTATCTATCTATCTATTTTTCTTATATCCCACATTTGCCCAGACTCCAGGAAGCAAAGGGCAGTCCAGTCACAGAGCAACACTGTACGTGTGGACGAATCAGCACTGACTGATGGGGGAACCGCAGCCCAACCCAAAACCCTGAGCGAATTAAGTCCACCCCCTAACCAATAACACAGCGCATCAGTCACCTGTCAGTCAGCAGCTAAATGAAACGTACTAAAACCCTACAGTATGGTACTGCCTGAGCATCAGCTTCTACTGGCCAAGAGTATCACATAGGAACATGCAAAAAAAAGAATGCAAAATTCTGCATCCAGCCACAGTAAACAGCTGGGATGGACTTACCTAAAAAAAAAAAGCAAGCAAGCCTTGTGCCTAAAATTTCTGCCAACGGTGCCACATCCAGGTTGTAGGAAGCTCTGCCCAGCTCCGCTTTCTTTAATCCCGGTCATGGGGTCTCACTGTGCATGCTGGTTTTTGTTCCAGCCCAACTTCTAATTAATCCGATTGGATGGATCTGCTTGTTATTTCTCCCCCCCATATTGAGGGATTTTGCAAAGCATTTCCGTGCCGATAACGTAATTAAAAAGTTACACCAGCGTTTGCTTTGAGCACCTGAGCCAATGCAACAGAAGAACGTGCAGACATATAAACAGGAGCAACAAACAAAATGAAACAAAATGCAGCCGACATAATTCCCGAGCTCTCAACAGGGCAAACATTTATTTTACACAGTTTGTATTTGTCTTCCATATTTGTCCTTTCTGGTTTAGAATTAAATATTATTTTAACAGCCGTGCTCCGTTTCGCAGATGCAAATTAAAACAGAAGAACGCGAATGTCTCTTTTTCGATTACGCTTCACATCTGGCAAAATTTTCGGAATTATTAAAAATCGACCTCCCCCCCCCACCACCACCAAAGAAAGCCTCATAACATAACACAACCAGGGCCCCTTATGCAGAGTGGACCGCCCCGCTTGCAAACAGCGGCGGCGTCACAGATCCCCTGCGTTTAATCGCCGGCACTAAAGACGTCGGCAGGTCCGGCGTGTTTCCTCGCCGTCAGTCTGTTAAAAAGCCGCGCAGGAGCAGATTCAAGGAATAAAAATTGATGGGTGGAGGGAAAGATTAACGGCGGCACATAAAGGGAGGCAGCATCCCCACAGCATCGGAAGGGCAGCGGGCTGCAAATCACAACACTGCATAAACGGCGGCATGGAAGGAAGGCTAGATAAAGGGTGGATTTAGAGGACAAAGAAAAAAAATAAAAGCTAAGCATAATGCAATAAACATCTATTAAATTAGTTACAGCCACGGTATTTAGCTGTCTGTGATCATTTCAATGTCCATGTATTATTCATTCTTTCCTTTATTAGTTATTAATGGCAGATTTGACAGTTATGATTCATGCAGTGCTTCATAATGAAAAGGGGGTATTTTATAATGTTATAAATTATTCTCAAACAAGAGAACTAACCAGTAAGTAAAATATATGCTTGAGGTAAAATTACCTTTCCTTTTATTAGCAGTTGCAATAGAATTCTACACTGGCTGTAGGGTCATTTCCTAGACTTGACAATATACGTACACTGCTTACATAAATTCTCAGAAACGCCATGCAGAAGCAAATTTAATTAAATTTCCGATTCAAATAGGCAAAGATTCACATTGGTTAATCAAAAATGTGCTATACTGAAAACTCAGATCACACTTTCTGCCAGCCCTGAAAGGGTCACAGTACTCTCAGAAGACACGTGTGGTTGACCTGAAACAGGCAATTAAACCCATGTTCCAACCCAGCTGCTCTTTTGTGAACGGCTTAACGGAGACCTGAGAGAAGGGAGAATCTGTTTGACCGATCAGGCTCGCTGTAGTCTACACCATAGCCTGATGCCTCTAATTACAGTGTTTGGGAGGTGCGTGTTAGGCTACAGTGTAACGGGGGAGGCTACAGTGTAACGGGGGAGGCTACAGTGTAATGGGGGAGGCTACAGTGTAACGGGGGAGGCTACAGTGTAACAGGGGAGCTTGGACGCCATTCACAGGACCCGGCCTGTCAGAAGGGAAGACTAGTATCCAACAATAAATATGTAAATAACGAATACATCATAAAATAAATAAATAAGAGGAACTGAGATTAATTTCATGTTGATATGAAAAAGTAAATGAAACAGGCAAAATACTTACGGTACCTTGGATGTGGGCGGAGCCTCAATTTTCTGACTGACAAGCATACAGTTGTAAGAAGCTGAGGAAATGTGGCAAAATGGACATTTTGTGATAAAAACGAATATTTAGGTCTTCTGATAGGTCGACTGAGTTTGGCTTCTTAGTTTGCTTAAAATTGAAAACATAGGCCTTATACGTTTAGATAAAAACCAAAACACTGACTTGGCAGTATATGTGTGTGACCTTATTTGCGCAAAATAAAATGAGCATGTACAACATAAAGAGCGACTTCGTGTTGGTTGTGCTGCTGTGGTTCTGACATGTCAGTTTGTCATGTGCTTCACCGGTGAGTGACTGACAGTTGTTAGTAAGTATGACAGTAATACTGTCACAGCAGTATTACTAGTATTCCTCTTAGTCCGTTATCCTGCAACCCCCTCAACCCCACCCCCCCCATGTAGGACACATAGTGCACCTGGCAAAACAGTTCTGGCCCTAGGGTCTGCATAGGCTACGCGGCTATCCACAGCGTATACTCTACTACACACAAGTATACATCAGTCTTAAGGGAGATTGAAAGACACCAATTCACCCAACGTAACTTAGTATGGAAGGGTCCCAAAAATACCTGGTGAAAATCCGGCTTGTCCACACAGAGCCAGGCTTAGGAACTGAACACGCCACTCTGGGGTTGTCGGTCCACAGTACTGCCCACTGAGTCACTATGCTGGCCTCATTTCACACGACTTGTTTTTAATAATTAATGTTTATGCTTTTTATGTTTAATAAGCAGAAAAACAAAAGCTTCTGAAAACTTAAATGAATCAAGATTAACAGCAAATTACTGAGGGTGTAATTGGAGCTACACCATGTAGATGTGTGTTGTTCATTTTCCTCTCATAAATAAGGAGAAGCAGGTTTAGTTCTTATTCTATGATAGCTCAATTGTAGAGCATACTCATGTTATTGACACAATGAGCCAAATATGGAACATTAGACATCACACATAATCTTTTTTCGTTTCTTGGGATCTTATGTTAAATGGCAGCTGGGTACAGGAGCAACTAATAATAAAAAAAAAAAACATAGGAACATAATGAGAAATATGGAAATAACGAATATATCACTAATGTGCGATTGTACCAGATTTGCTGAAATGTCAAATACGACTGGCACAGCACTGTAATGTTAACATCACAGCGCAGATCAACGTGCTTAACTTTACCCTTACGTGACGATAAATAAGATAACGATAAACAGTATATACTGTAACAACATTTATTCTAATACATTAATAACAATTCTAATAACATTATTTATTCTGCTTTTATATAACGTTAGTTCACATCACCGTATGCAGTGTAACGAAAATGGTTGTACCAAGATGGCGTGCAATACTATTGCAGACTTCCTAGTGCGCCCCCTAGTGGCCTGGCACCAGTTATTCCCTGATCACTCGCCGGCCCTGATAATACTTTTTTGCTTTACTTCAAGATCTGCTTAGGGTCATCTTGTTATAACACAAAATGATTTTCAGTAGATTCTCCAGAATTCTGACTGGTACTACATGTACTGTCGCTCCTTCTCAGTACATTCTTATGTAAACCAAACATACTTTACTACTTACTAATTTAAAAAAATTATTATATGACATATCTAATTTGAACCAATCAGAACAGGCACCTCCTTGGACAGAATCTGGCTGCTGGGTGTAGAACTGGAAGGCCCCGTGTGTCCATTTCGCTTCCGCAGTCACTTTGCTTTACTGCCCCATTAATCAATCTCCCTCCGAAGACCTGTGGGCTGCTGCTGCTGCGGCTGCATTTACGACCGCGGTCATGCCAGAGAGCGTGTCGCAGCCTAATTAACATCTGCCTTTGCTCCGCTTTGCCTCCACGCTCGTTTATGGATTTAACTATTGATACTTGTTAACTTGTGCCGCCCGCAAGCTGGCGGTCCACGCAGCCTCAAGGTGAGCTGAACTCACGGCAACGCAATTAGCGCTCATTAATCATTTTAACTACTTGGGCAGGCCAAAGACACAGCTTAAGATCAGTAGGCTGAACCGACGTAATATAAAATTATAGAATAAGATTTCACCGATATAATGTTATTAATCTAACAATCTCGCTTTAACATTTAATTAAGTTTGCCTGAAGGATATTTACTGGTCTTAAACTTTTTGATATGGCGACCGTCACCATTTTAGCTTGTGTCAAAATTACTGCCAGACCGCAGGGCCGTAAAAATCCATAGACTCACATCATTAAGTCAGTACAGACCAACAACTCACTGGTATCGACACCAGGACACTCTATTGACATACAGAGATTTGTAGGGGTGCGCATCATCGAAATTTACAGTACTTAAGCACAAGTTAGGAGACCATCAAGTTAGGCGTGCTGCACATGTAGATTCCCACCTATCGAATTCAACTGCTTTGGAGAAAAACTATAAACACTCATTTCTTTCGGGGAAAATGCGGCCTGTTCAGAGAAGCGCAGAACTGCACCTGTCACTGGCATCAAACCGGCGTCAATGCAGTGGTGGTATCATCCCAAAAGCGAGGGAGGAGGCAGAAGATAGAGAAAGAAAAAAGAATACGCAATACAGTGATCCGAAGCCCTTTAGTCATCTAGTCGCTAAAGGGAAAGATGGAAGGAGCGGTAACCAGGCAGGGTTATAATGCTCCAAGTCACACCCCGGCACTTTGCTCTCATGTTCCCGGAAAGCACTTCTAACAAGATTAGGATGAGCCATGTGGAAACGCACAAAAAAAAAGACATTGCTGTGAGGTAAATGTTTTTGTTCAGGAAGCATAGGAAATAACAATGGAAAGGAAATTGCGGTAACCTTCAGTTAGCAATGCGGTCAATATGATGAGGGCGATATAATTACGCCATTGCCAATGAATGCGAATGCCGTGATTAGAAACCTTGTTAAGAGCTCAAAGGTTAGAAACCATTTAAATCATGCCGGTGGAATTAATCAGGTATTGTTATATGTGTTACCAAATAAATGCTTCTCTTCACGTTCACCTAATTTACATGCTTTTTCTCTGTCAATTCTCAGGGTCCCTAGATACATAATAAAGAATCAGATCCCCATTCAGAAAAGGAGGAAATTCCTGGAAGTTCTCAGCACTGGCTGAGGACTGACCTCGCATTTTGCTTGTTCGGTTGTGTCAGAGGTACAGAAACCATTTTTTCCTCCCAGTCCGCAGATGCTCAGTTACTCCGAAGTGTTTTGTTTTTTTTTTCCCCACAGGAAGTGCATCGATAAACCAGCAATAAAAACCAGACCACAAGACCATAAGGGTTTTCTTTGACTGTTTGTGATTGTTTACTTTCAGTTGGAGCTCGTCATCTGAGCAATCACACTGAACGTTAGTGGTAACATCAGTATTGAACCAGAGGATCGTCCCTGGGACCTCAGGTCAGTGTTTCCCAACCTCGAAGACCCACAGACAAACCATATTTTTGCTCCCTCTCAGCTCCCTGCCAGACAGTCCAGGTTCCTGGGAGGGAGTAAAATGTGGACTGTCTGCGGGTCCACGAGGACTGGCTTGAGAAACACTGCCCAAGCTGAAGAGCACTTGGATGGACAGTTGCATATAGTAGTACTTATCAGTAATATTATAAGCAATAAAAATACCCACTGGGCCTAAACTAATCCTTTAATTGCCTGACAAGAACATTTTACATTCTTAATCCCTAATAATGAGACCCTTATTTCCTTTTACAGACTCTATCCTTACTTTTTAAAATCATATATATATATATTGGCATAGTGGTCCATGTACTTGGTTATTAAAACAAATGTAAAATCTTCTTATCAAAACATCAGATTACACAAACATTTTTAATTAGTATTAGACAGTATTAATCTATTACCAGTTCTCTCCAAGATGAGTTTCTTATTCTGGAAAACAAACAAAACAAAGAAAACGTTTGCAACCACTAAACCACAAGCCAATTACAGTATGAAGGGAAAAAGAAAGAAATTAATAGATTTTTCAAGCTCTCTACTGTAGACGGTATAGTTTTTCATCTTGGCCTTTTCAAAGGCGTGACTTATTTGGTCTCCAACCAGCAGCCTTTTCCATCTCATCCTTGGCTCACCCATCTGCAACACCCTACGAACCGTCAATCAATACCCCACGCTAAATCGATACCTGGCATTCTCTCACAAACACTACACATTGCTTCAAATATATTAAATCACCACATTTCATAAACGGTCCCCGTTCTGCTATTTTGTGTATATTCTTCCGTTTATCTAAGCAGATTTTCGTAGCTAGTGAGGACAGATGGATCTTATTGAAGGCCCAACGAAATTCAATCCATTATTGCAGAAATGTATTTACTAACAAAAAAAGGACAGTAATGGCAGAGAAATGTGGCTCAAATATGACATGTGGAGCTTCAAAAGGATTGTTTTACCAGAGAATCCCCACAGCTTTTCCGTTGAAAGCCTGTTTCTGTCACACTGGAGTAACCCAACCCTGTTACCAAGTCACGGTAACCCAATCCAAGAGAAGACTTGTCGTGTTAAAATATCAAGCTGTACACTGGACTGCGAACTGGATGCGGAGGGGATTTAATGTTTTGTTGTCATTAGGTAAGTGGAACCAGGATAGGCCTGAAACCTGAGGGATGAGAGACAGCCAAGGTCAGGACAGAGAAGCTAATCTGTTACAATTCCTTCTACAAATGTGACAATCGTATTCTTAGGGGATTTCGGCAGGCAGCTTGGCCACACCCAAACAAAGGCGCGAGGATGAACTGAAATGAAGAAATGAAACGCAGGAGAGAACCAACCGATTTAATTAAGAGTGAAGCACTATGTCTTTGGGTTAGTTCGGTGTCTGTAGCTGCTGGAGGTTCTTGTATCGGCAAGACCGAGAAACATCTACTGGCTTAGTGTGAGAGCATCTCATATAGGATGCCGCTTTCCCGCGGTATCTCACAGGCCATATGGATGTGTTCCAGGGAGCCCCAGCTTCCTGAGATGCCTGGAAGCTTCTCAGAATAGGGAAACCCGGCGTTCTGGCTGTGCCCAGAAACAAGTGACAACCTACCTGAATCTCAGAGACAGTCACTGTCGATACCATGAAGTTGGGCACATGCATGTGCTTTCAAGAAAGGGATTAAATAAAATGCAGAGGCCAGCAGGCAACTAATTCGGTTCTTGTAACCCAACACAAGGAAAACCCGCTTGCTTGCTCAACAACATAGTATTAGCATCTTTTCCTTGGTCCCTGCAATAAATCACTCAAAATATCTGCTCTGGCTGTTACACACACACATATGTATAGTAGGTACCGCAACAATCAAGGACTCCAAAGGAGGTCTGCGCAGTGACACGCTGTACTTCTCAGGGTTAATTACACATCTATTCTATGGTCTGATGAAAGGTGGCAAGAAGGACTACTTGTTTACAAGATCAGCTTTGTTTGCGAGCCTTGTGCAGAATGACTGTCGCTAATGAGGCCCAACTGCTGTTCATTCAAGGATTTAATGGACGGAGCTCTATGAACAGCTGGGCAGAAACTCGAGAGACCACCAGGCAGACGTGAGGAGATGTGGCTTTCTATTCCATGCATCTCGGCCGATTCTGCAAACGCGGCCTCTGTGTTTTCAATCTATTGGCTATTCTAACCAATATCTGAAATTTCATAATGGGCAACAGAGCCATTTAACATCCTGTTTTATTCATTAAACTTCTTTAGCTCTCTGGATCACTGTCCTGGACCCTCTTGTCTCCTTAATGTGGAGATTCTGCTTATCAATCTGGCTTAGTTCTCTGCATTGAGGTGTAGATTTTCAATGGTCAAATAGGCTGTTAATAAGGAAGAAGGTGGGAAACATGACAGGAGGGGAAGCGGCAGCTCTGGAGCGTAAGAAACAAATTCTTACATGGAAGAAGAGAGAGACAGAAATGTGAGCCTCCGTGCTGCAGGGCAGACAGCTCTCCGCTGAGGAGGAGACATCTCCCTGTCAGAAGGTCTCTTTGCAAGCTTTCCCTCCTCCGTAGGATACAAAACCTCGCAGACATCTGGGTAGAAAGACACCTGGATCGGAAAGTGCGTTCTGATTTATCTGGCCTTTCCATTACCGTAATGACTCTTCCTGCGACTATATCGTTTAAGCAGATTGCATCTTCTCTTGTGATGGAGACCATCTATTAATGGAAACTGGTCTACTTTTATGAAGAGGAGTTGGGAAAACTAGGTGCTCTGAGACAGGATGGCTTTAGTGTGCACACAAACCTTTGTCCCTCGACTTGGTACGGGCTAAGATGGGAAAAAGTGGTACAGTCCACATAACTGAGGCTAACATGATGCATGCCTTGGATTCTTCTTTATTAAGTATTAAGACATTTGGTGGTGATATTATTTGCCCCCTAGTCATGGCTGACAGAATGGTTTAGCACACTGGTCAGTTTTATCTCACCAGTCTCGCTAAACATTGAAAGTTGACTTGCTAGTAGTTCCAGTGAGTTATAATGGCGCGTGATACATATCCTGCAAGCCACATCTACAGATTCTGTGCCTTTAATGTAGCGTATCGATGTTTTAATATCGCTGGGTCCTCCTGGCAGCTTCTTAAGGTAAAGCTAAGCTTAAGGTAAAGGTTTACATAAGCAAATGTCCAGCCCTCCTTATCATATATTTGCTACCCTCCACCCTGCCTTAATGTTAGGTGTCTTAAATGGAGATTGGGGTCTGTAGCAACTTATCAAATCCCCGTAAATGAATGCATTTATCTCACCATCTGTCTCTTCTTATTTCCTCATATTCCTATATGGTTTATTCCGATAAAAAAAAAAAGAAAAAACATATTCATCAGACATATAAATGTAAAAGAGAAGAGAGAACGGCAGCCGAGGGAGCGATTCGGTGTAGGTATGAGTTCCTTTCTGTTCTGCTTGTTTAACGAGATACAAACGCAGAGCTGTTAGGATGTTTTGTCGACCCATCTGTCTGTGATGTCACATGCAGTCCCAGTTGGGTGGGTGGGGTAAGTGGAAAAGGAAGGACTCGGGGAAAGGTAGGGAGGGCAGTGGGTAAGAACAGTGTCACAGGCACCTGGCAGACAAGTCATCCGACAGATGGAAGCAATGTCTTCTCTCATTACCAGTACACCCAGAAAAAAAAACATGTTCCAGTGTATCGGAGGCGGGAGAAGATGTTAACTGTTTCTTTGCAATCCCTTGCACGAGGAAATGGCCATTTGTTTGTGTTCTGAACTTGGGGGCGGGGGTCAAAGGTGACAGACGTTAACGGGCAGAGTGACAGAGCCTACTGTGACTGCAAGTACCCCTAGACAGACGTGAGCCTTGGCACCTTTGACGGACACGTCACTCCATGTGACAGCAGGCCCGGAATACGCGAGACAGACATTTGTTTGCAGTGAGTAAGATGTTGGCGCATCCCTGCTCGGGAGGCTGTGGGCAGAATTCAGGAGAAAAGCAGGATCTGGACTTTCCGGGATGGAGGACAGAGCTGGCTTTCCATGCGAGTGACGGAAACTCGCGTCTATGGCTGTCAGAAGGCTGGAGTAGGAGGCCTGACCCGACCGTGCTCGAATGAACGGGGGCCTGGATCTCCATCTATAGCTACTATGGGGGAAAAAAAACCAATAAACTACACTCCTGCTTTTGTTTCACCTAAAAGCCAAACAGCAGCCTCATAAATCACAGCAAAACCTGTGTTTCTTATTTCAAAAAGTGAAACTTCTGGGGCCGCTGTGAAAATTAATATGATAATCGATATATATGCAAGGAGGCCCAAATAGCCAAAAAAAAAAAACAAATGTCATGTAATTGTGTCATAGTACAGACGCGGTCGACAGCTAAACTGGCTACTTCTCTTGTTAATCCTACTTCCCGCTAAAATGAGGGATGCTGGCACGGCACAGGCTTCTGAGTGACGGGGGAGGTACCTAATCCTGAGTCACGCCCACAAAGCCGTGAAGGCCCGCCCCTTGGAGGCGTGACTGGGTTTCCCCTTATCCGGCTGGCAGAGTGCCAAGGTGAATCTGAAGGCCTCCCAGCCTTGGGGACGAGCCGGAGAACGGGAAGCTTGGGGGGGGGGGGGGGGGGGGGTTTACTGCTTGGCTATCAGCGGCAAATTAACAGGACATTAAATCGCCTGTAAATAAGCGACCCCGAGCCGCCCCGCTTGCTTTGTTGACGCCGTCCAATTACGGCGGGATCGATGGCCTTGCTGCCGCGCCCTGACAGGATGGCGCACGTTCAATTGGGGAGCTGAAAGATACAAGGTCGGGCCTATTCATCACCGGCTGCCGGAGAGCCGAGGGTCAAGTGGGAGCTGGCTTTCGGCAGACATCTCCAAGACATTTAAGACGCTCATAATTGCATGCAAGATTACCTTACCTGCTCTGCTCCTTGCGTGCAGTACAAAGCCGGGGTAAATCAATCAATTCAAGGTTACAGCCCTCATCTTGTTGCACTGGGTCTCAATGAGGCTGCCAGAATGTCAGCGGGTTTAAGTCTGCGGCCTTTTTATTTTATTTTATTATTTATTGCGATTGCTGCTGGACCCTTGCGACCATGTGCAAACGTGACCTATACATCATAGCAAACCCTCATGCTCCTTGCCTTCAAATGACAACCCCCTACCCCCACCCGAAGACCTTCAAATGTAGATGCTAAACTGGACAGTTTGCATCCCATATCAGCATAAACATCCAGGATCCTCTGATTCAGGCTTCCGTACTCTCAGACTTCTGTTCCTGCAGCAGACACCGAGCGTTTCAAAGCTGGAGCCGGACCCTAACCATGACCAGCTCCTTGTCATGTGACCTTCTGTTTGGACCGTCACGTCAGAGGTTACGTCTGACAAGTACCGATCCGAGCATCTGTTACTCCTCAGGCCATATATTCACCTTTAGGTCTGGGTGTGGCTGCATATCTCGAGCTTCACTGCTTCTTCTGTATGCATGTCAAAGATGAAACATGTCACTGCCGATGACGTCACCCAGGTGACCCTTAGCCTATCTGTGCAATCGCCTGCTGCGAGTCGAAGCAAATTCAGAAAAGACGAAATACTGATACTGTCCCGAGTTTCCTTCATGCTTTAGCTTATTTTCTTGCTTTTTAATTTCTCGGCTTGATGTCTGAACAGCACCAGCCCTCAAAAAGCCCCCAGCTCTGGGCTATTGGATATGGAACACAGCAGACTCCCACAGTCAGAATTGTGGTTTGACGAGGACGTCACAGAGACAATCATATATATGGGAAAGTTCATTACGTGCCACTACGTGCCACACTGCTGTGTCTCTAGACGCCCCTCAGACTGAGCAACCTGTCGGTCTTGGACATGATCTGTCTTTCTTCCATAATTAGCTGTTCGTCATCACACTTCCATGGCAACATCCTCCTCGCTTGAGCAGGCCCAGGGTACGACGCGCTTTCATGCACGAATGCTGCACTAGCGTGTAGTGTGACAAACTACCTTAAACAAGCTCGACACCTAAAAGCTGCTCCTGTGATCAGTAATATATGGCAGCAGGTAGCATTTGGGTTCATGTGCATGTCAGGTTGGTCCACTCCGCTTTTGTCCACCCATAGATTTTCCACAACAACTAGTGGGGTCACAATCCGGTGACAAGGTTGAGATACCAATAGGGAATGTCGTGAACACGCTGCCAAATCCTCACACACACAGCATTCCTACCGGATTACCTTGTCTTCTGGCTCTTGCCATCTTACCAGTGGCATCCTCATTGTTGTGATGGTTTGGGATAATCTACACACACCACTGCACCAGAAATGGCATGTTTTTGGGGTAAGAGAGAGAACCTGGAGTCCAACGGTGAAGTCGAGAGGCGAAAACACAAAGGACCAGAGCAGGAATCAGTCCGACAGTCCTGGAGGTGTGAGCTCACTCGAAGCTGTGGAGGGAAATATCTGTCCTGGTGATAATCCTTTTCAGGTGAATGTGTTTTCTTTGTGAAGCCTATGTTAGACTATGAAGCTCCTTTCACACTCTGGTGCACCAGTCCTCCGAGCCCTGTGATGGCGGCTGACTGCACGCCCGCCCGCCCCCTACCATCCTCGGCATCCCGGCGCTGGGAAATGCTTCAGGAAACCCAGATTGCGGACACGCATCTTCCCAATGCTTTCCCAGCCGCTACTTGTACGGATCGGACCGTGCCGCTGAATAGGAGGCCCAGAACTAAGCAGGAAACCGACCCCGGTCACTGTGTCCGGCTCCCTGAATCAAATCCGATTAATGTCTCACCTGCTGTGTCTGTCTGCCAATCAAGTTAGACATTTTTACTTCAGATATGATTATATACAAAATGCGCCTGTACATTCCTCTCACTACTTTACTACTTTTCCATTTTTTCATTTCCAACATATGATCTTTTTTTTTCTTTTGCTTGAACCTTCACTATTCCAAAAATTCCAAATGATAAAAAAAGACATTAAAATTCCAAATGGTCCCTTTTACTTTCACCCACTCTCTCCCGCCTCACAGATCATCAGCGGCCCAGGATTCCCAATTCGCATGTGAGCGATCGACACGTCAGACTGTCCTACGAAACGCCAGAACAAAAACGTGCGAAGAGATGGAGCCCTGGGAGGGCCGTCATTTCCATTCTGTTCCTTCATACCCCAAGTCAAGCTCCAAGTTTAGATATTTTAATCTAGCTTTAATTTTTGCTGTTTCAAATTTCATTTGAAATCCAGTCTAGTTTTATTTAGCTTGTGTATCAGTTTTCATTAGTTTTCTTATCTGAAAGATATATTTCTATTTAGTTTTATATATTACAGTTTCAGTGAAAGTTTCAATATTGTTTCTAAGAATAGAATGAATAGTTATTGTATGAGTCTGATCTTGAGAGAATCCTACATGAATATGTCCACGTCATATACCTATATGTTCTAGGTTTTATTAATGGTTAAGATAAATAAACCATTACTTCTGAGAAACAGTATTAAAAACAGTATCAAAAGGATTTGATGTTTGTTCTTATTTTATTTTAGTTACTTTCTGAAGCAACATTTATAGTTTGTTTAGTTGTAGTTTAATTTGATTTTTGTTTTTTTTTTATTTACGAAAATTCATTCTTATAGTTCTCGTTCTTATTGAGGATAATAGCTCTGGCTCCATGTCAGACCCCCCCCCCCCCCCCCCCCCCGACCCCCCCAAACCGCTTGTCCACCTCCCTGGTTCACACCGGACATGACAGCCTGCACTTGTATTCATGCAGCTCTTGTCACTCTTGTCTGGGGTGCAAACCGCAACAAGTGCTGGCATTAACTACAGCAGCTCAGGCCGGGATCAACAAGCCTCCAGCTCCACGTCCCCTCATCTCATTTCGAGCGCTTAACGTGATCACCAACCAGCCTGGGCTGACACGAGGCCCCCGCTCACGGTATCCGTTTAGCCAGCTGCACCTAAAGCCCTACTTACGATACTTCGGAAAATCCACGCCGGAGAGAACCTGCTTTGGTGAAGGAAAGAGACGGAACATAACCCGGGAAAACTCACGGCTTCGCGTAAGGCTTCCCATGTCCTGCTAACACTCCACACTGACTCTAATCTCCAATGTCTACAGGTCCCAGAATAACACACACAGCAACAAACCACACACTGCAACTCTACATGGAAAAAATTATTGTTGAATAAATATTGCATGAATGCATAAATAATTAACCAGGCTTAGCATGGGAGGGAAAACACTTCTGGTACATTCTACGCCAAACAAGATGGCGGAGAGAAAGACAAAAAAAAACAAACACTTCCTGATTAAATTCCAGCCAAATAGACGGATAAAGAGGAGAAGGACTCACTTTGCAAAATACACAGACAAATATAACTGCCGGTCGTATGTCACTCGCTAGTGCTTCACCTGAATATCCATTTGGTCTCAGGAAGGACCGTGGTGTACTCACTGGAGCAAGGGGCTTAAAATGATTTCCGAGTTAAAAGAAAGAATGTAAGTGATTTTGTAGGCCAGGACTAAGCTAGGACCCTAACACTTAGCTTCTTACCAGGACTCTCTCCTCTGGTTCTGGGTATGAAAGACCAAACCTGCAGCTGAGAGGGTTAGGGTTACATATAGATGGCATGCTACCCACCTGGGTGTAAAAAAATATCGAAACCACAGGACACAACGTGGAAAATAAAAAGTGACATATGTGTAAACGTACATTTTTTTTTTTTAAATCACTTGACTTTCGACTGGAGGAATAATTAATAATTATTGGCTCACATATAAAATGTGTTTACATCTGTACACATGGGGAAAAGAGGTTAACATTAAAGCCCGGTTTCTGTGTGCACTAGCTAAGCTTGCTAGCACATCTTACAAAGAACGATGCATCTTTCTGTGTCTCACCCTGTACATTTATCACTGTTCATCCGTCGGGCCGAAGCAGCGAACCGCCACGGGGACGAATGGCGGCGTGGGACGACTCCTGCATTGCGTCACACTGTCCCCATGCAAACGGCCTCCTCGTTAACAATGGCCAGCTGCCTCCAATAAGAGATAATTGGACTTCGTAAGAGGCAGCTGAGCAGGAGGGAAAGAGAAGTGTGGGGAGCCGGGGAGGAATCACACGGCGGTACTGGGCTTCCGCGTTCTCTACAAGAAGCTCAACGCTTTAAGGTTTGCCGAGTCACATTTAAAGGGCCCATGTTCTAATTTATCTTCCGGTTCGTTCTACTTTGTAAACAGTCCTTTCGTGAGATATCAACTGTCTTGCACCTGCCTCAATTCCACGTGGTCTCCTCTACTTAAAAATAGATTAAAATGTTAACTATTTAAAAAAAATATTTTAAGCATTATTATTAATGGTCACCAGGGCCGATGTACAGCTCAGTGAGTTAGGCCTCTCTACCTGTGAGCACAAGATTGCTGATTCGAGTCCCAGCCTTGGAAGAACAGTCACATCTCCATTGGACGCTTGAGCAAGGCCTTAAACCAGACCCTGCGCAGCTTTACTTTAATTCCTAAACAGCCATGGAAAAAATTAAGAAACCACAGCACAATTTTTTGTTTCACTCGTTTCTCAATTTGTGTGAGTGCCTCTGTGGAAAAATATAATTTTTTTGCAAACTCCAGTCTGGCTCTTCCCTGTTTCTCTTTAATGAAGGGCTTCTTCTTGTCTTCATGAGACTTCAATCCTGCTTCTAGGAGCCTGATACAAACTGTCCTAGCAGTGCACTTCACACCTGCACTTAATGTTTCCCACTCCTGTTGAAGGTCACTTGATGTCATCTTACGATTCATGAGAAACTGTCGGATAAGTTGACGGCCATTTCTGGATTAGAAAGTCACTTCTACCCTCTACCTGGCCGGTTTCTGGTCGTTCCCAGCATCTCCTGCTTCACCTTATTCTTTTCAACCTGGAAACAACCTGCTGCTCAGTGCAGCCTTCTGCCAGCAGAACCAGGATTAAACCGGGATTTAAAAATGTAGATTTGTTTAAAAATATATAGTATCAATTTTTTGTCTTGCTGTATTTCAGCTACAAATAGGAACACAAACAGCCTATGTAAATATATGCAATTCAGTTTTGTCTTTGAATAAGCAAAAAAGACGTTAGTGCTCTAACTGGCTAACTATAACTGATAAAATAATTGATTAAAATAGAATAATGTCTTACATAACTAATGTATTTTTTGTTCATAACATTGTACTTTGTCTTTAATGCGTTCTATTACTGCAGTAACTTCTGGTCGGATGATCTAGCATTTAGTTTTCTTATTTCTTCATTTGGAATTAATACTGGGTTTAATTAGTCGCTCAATTAGTCAAATGTTCCGACTCAAAAGAAATAGATTTTTTTGAAGAACTAATTAATCTTGTATTTGTGAGTAAAGATTGTTCTGCTAAATTCAAATATTTTAAGGATTCATTATAGCATTGGTAGAAAGCTAGAAAACTACTGATCAACTGAAATCTTGTCCAGCGACAACTAATCAGTTTAATTGCAAGTCAATCTGTGGATTTCGCAATGGATGGAACTGTTTAAGCGTTTTACGGTGTCACAGAAACACAACTATATTTTGTAGCAAAAGTTTGATAAATGGAATAAAATGTTATTAACGCATTGGTATCTCACCCCATCCTTACGTCCCTCCCCCCCCTACACCCTTAACCAGGGGCATGGCCACAGGGGGGCAGCGGACGCCCCCCCCCAGACTGGCATCCTGGTAATGCCGCTGACCAGTCTTAGCAAACACAAGATGGCCTGGCAGATGCATACCCATGACCTCATAACTTTATCAATGTTGTTACCTTTAGCATTAGTGGTCTTACAAGCCACTGTTGAACAGGAATATCAAAGTCGATTTTTATTTTGTGTTTATTTTCTGCCTTCTACATACCATAAGGCCGGATGCATCACAAGGCCAAAGGCGCCCCATCAGCGAGCCACAGATACGGATGCAGCGACTAACGCGGCCATTACGAGTCGTTAGGCATGAGCCAAAACCTCACAGCTGCACGCTGAGATTCGCAGCAGCCTACGGGCTCCGTCGGTGCGACCAACGCTTCAGTAACGCAAGGGAATCCTGCTCTTGAGCTAATGTCCAGCACTGGGAAGGGTGTATGGGAACAGGGAAATACTAATGTTGGAAAGGGGATGGCAGTCTTCAACAGATCCATTTCATGATGGGTAATTCGGGATTAAAAAAATAAACCACGGTAGGGACAGTGTCAGCTCCCTCCATTTGAAATGTACCCTGTCTCCGGGAAGCTCTGATAATCCCTGAACATATTTGCAGTGGTCTAATCCCAGCGGCCTTCCAGTATTGTATTTAAACTCCCAAATACGCATCAGTGAACCTTGAGAAAAGGATTGGCGAGGAGGTGTGGGAGGGCAGGGTGGGAGAAAGGTGGAGATTACTTTTCATCGCCGGTGCCAACTGGCATCGACTCCAGGTTCTCGAGTTTAGAGTCAAGATTCCTTCGCCTGGAGATGTCAAAAAGGAGCTGATTAGTCCACAGGATGGGGGGGCAGCAAAGCGAAAACCCTGGTGAACAAACACGTCTATTGTGCGAGGTGAAAGGGGAGAGCCTCTGGGGAGGGGGGAGGGGCGGTCATGCAGGAGGGGGGAGCTGCACCTCCGGATTTGGCAGCACGTATGGCCACTCCGTCAGTGTCGGGCATCTCCCTCTGCGGGGCGGAGTGAAAGCTCAAGGTGCGGCGCGTTTACAAGAAGATTTATAAGAATCACCTTCAGTCGGTGTTTTATGTCTCTGACGCTGCTAAACGGGGAGATCTGTCTCCGTAAGAGGCACTACAGAGACCTCGCGAAAAGAGACAAGACAGCTCTAATGCCAGCCTTTTACTCCGGCTCTCTGATCACCGATCGCACCTTCTCGTTTGCTCACACAGCTGTGCCGTTTTCTATCATTTTTTTGATCGGCGATTTTTTTTTTCCCGCCCATTTAGCGCCATCTGCTCCGCTCCCTGCGAGCATCCCTCCGATGCAGGCAAAAATACGCGGCGTCGGCGGACGTTTCCAAGCGGCGGCAGCACCGGAGGCTGCCAAGCGTTGGTTTGTCGTGATTGAGAAGCGAAGATTCACTCCCTTCTACCTTATGTCATCGCAAATCAAATGCTGAATTTGTTCATTTTAGCAAAACAGATATTTTAAGGAGAAAACATGCACTTTATTTAGCTTTATCCATTTTGTCCCCTTTTAATTGTATGAGAACAGGATCAACAATCCCAGGAACAACTGAGAGCTAAGGGCCTTGCTTAAGGGACCAAAGGTGATATTTCTGTGCCAACTCTGGGATTCAAACTATTAACCTTCCGATTGCATGCGCGGTGTCCCAAGCAACTGAGCCACCCACAAAAAAGACAAGAATAGGGAAATGCATGTTACAACTAATATTTAACAATCTCAGCTGATGAATTCCATTAACCATTAAGATCTTCTCTGCCCATTATCAGCAAAAATGTTTTGTGCAACACAGTCAGATGCAAATGGCCAAACACTTTTTAATGGTGTCACAGCCCCAGGACAGAAATTAGAACTTTGTTGAAGTTCAAGACAAGAAACACTGACAAATGGACACAAGAGAAGCTGTCAGGCCCCCCCTCGCTAACCGTTGGCGTCCGAGTTTTTGGCACTGACAGGACATTGGGTTCAGACTGCGAGGTACGTAAATGGGGGGGGGGGGGGGTTGGACCTGAGCACCAAGTAGAATGGGCATCATCCAAGGATGTGATCGTAGATCATGGCAGGTTCAGGAGAGAAAACAGATTCCAGGATGCCAAGTTAAACAGGAAACTCACATAAATTGTAACACCCCCCCCCCCCCGCCCTGCTGTAAGTCTCTTAGGATAAAAGCATTAGATAAATGAATGAATATAAGCCAGATGACCCATGAGCCAAAACCTGGACAGACAGAACCAGTTCTAGGCAAAACAAGCACAAAACGAAGAGTCCAGAAACATATGAGCAAAAACCAAGAACTCCAAGACTGTACTGGCATAAAGACCCCAAACTGGAGCAGGAAGGCATTGACTGGAATGAGCATAAATAAGTTATTAGAGCACTGGATTAAGCGCAGGTGTGGATAATTACTGCTTCCAGCCATGTGGAGGGACGTTACCTGCACAGGTGTGGTAGACCTCTGCGTTAACAGATGAAGCAGGATTTCCACAAGCTGCTGGTTAAAAATGAAACACTCTTTAAGTCCTCAGGTTACAAATGAGTTCCATTCCCTAAATCTCTCTTTAAATTGAATTCGTAGGTAAACAGGAAATAAAATACATTAGATGATAATAATTATACAGTAATATCAAAAGTAAGCACATACTGTACTGTGTTGTACCTCAAGGAGATGATTTGGTGAAGCCGTGCAATGCTTTCACAAGCGTCACAAAGTAGTGTATGTGTTCGTTATTACCATACAGTATATTTAACCTGACTTTGAATACATTAGGCTTCATGGCAGCGCGTTTGAACGTGTAACTGTGTGTTAGTCGGACATCCTTAACCCGGGGTCTGTCTGTGCAAGTGAAATGTTTGTGACACCTTACTCTGACTAAACAACTTAGAAGATGAAAGAAATTCTCGAAATGTCTCTAACTCGGTTTGTAATATTATTTCGTTAACATACTCTGGCATTTTATCGCTAGAGTGTAACCCTCATTTTTTTTTCCCATGGTGCTGTGGACTTTCATTTAACATAATCTCTCACATACATCATACATTATTCAAGCGGGGGGGGCATCCAGGAAGGGAGGATTTAATGACAGATTTAACATTAGCATTGCCTCAGGTAACTGGCATCTACTAAGACTCCACTTCTGCATTCCCCGCTGTTCACTGCCCAGCAATCTGAATTCATAAATGTAATATTTTCATTTATTATAATAAAAAATCTCATGTAGACGCACCAGTGACAAACATTAGAGGAAATCCCCACCATTGACGCTAACGCTAATTTTTCATGGAATGCTTCTCCTGAGAATACCTACAATAGCTAGCTAGCTGTTATGACCTCAGGCTACGGGTAAACTTCGTTATAATTTGACGTCCGCCACACGTGGCACATTCCAGAATGCGGCAGGCCATGGATGGAGCAGCAGAGCTCTTCAGCTGAGATGGATAGGAGCTCTTCCGTCAAAAGATAGGAGGTGACGCGTATTAGCACACGTTACACCAGGGCTGTTTAATCACGGCAGCCAAAAACCTCTCTAACTCGACATGTCCACCAGCAGGACCGACGGTACTGGGAATTTTCAGAATGAGACTGGGAAGCGGAGAGAGGGAGCGAAAAATTACACGACACAATGGAACTACTCAATTTTTAATTCTTATGAGACTCTATGAGTCCAGTAGCTAAAATCTTTCCTTATTCAGCAGCTCCTTTGCACAAAATAAGTAAAATTTACATACTCAGCAGATGCAACATACAAGGGAATATCAGAGAGGAGGAGCATTGAGTATCACTGGAGCAATTAAGAGCACTGCTCATGAGCTCAAAGGTAGCATCAGTTTGTCAGCCATACACCAACCCAAACAACAGTATTATTTAGCATAATATTCAAAGAGCGATGAGGCTACGGCTGTAGGGTTGCAAGAGGAAAACCTTCACGTGCGACAGGGTCTTTTCACACAAGATAAATGCTTTGTTCAAAGCCAGGAAATACTTAACATGGTGACCTGAGAAAAACGACCCAACCCAAAGATGCTCTTTACAAATGGACTAGGCAACACTGCCAGGGATGGGCCAAATCATTATTCGTGATTAAAGTGAGTGAGGAACAGATATAACTATCTTAAGTAAACAGAAAACATCTGTAAAGCATTTCTGATAAAGGCATGAACTGAAAGGGAAATACCAAATGTTTTTTCCCTGGGGGAGAGCAGGGGGGTTGTGTTTACAAGCATACTGCATCTTCTCTTGGTTTCATCCAGATTCACTATGACCTGTTTTTAAAATTAATCACTTTGAAATTAAAAATACAAAAATAATAATACAAATCACCATTGCCTTGGGCAAATTTTAAGGTAGAAACATTGTTTTAGATTATAAAAAGTACAGTAAAATGGATGGTCTACATCAAAATGACACACTCAGACCCTGCTTCATACTTTGTGTTACGCATATTCGAGACCGAGACTGGGCATCAGTCACCATTATGACTGTACTTTTAGGCATAAGGGACAACAGGTTGGAAAGCATCCAGCAACTGAAGCAGAGCCGGCCTCCTCGCAAACAATGACATTTTAATTGGCATGGACGGCTGCGACCCCTTGTTCGATGCAGACCTTCCATATCCTGATGCCGCGTTTGTCTTCTGGGAGACCTAGACTAGGAGGAGAAGTGGACAAAAAAAGGGAGAAACCAAAGCCCTGTATTCGTCAAGATGGTAGTTTCGACGACAGCGATACCTTCGTTGGATGAGAGGCTGCACGGAGAGAAACATGGAAATCGATTGAAGCGCGTAATGTCAAGACGCATCTGCTTGGGTCTAAAAGGAAGCTCAGAGTTTCCGTTTTCCCTCTAGTACTACATGTTTCTCCTAAATCCTTCCTATCTTTTGCCATCCAAGCTCAGTGCTATATTTGCCTCTGAATATTAACTACAATTGTGATCAATTTTCAGTGCACTTCCAGTTCCTTGAATGCGCCGTGGACAATTGATTGAGGTACGCTCTAATACTTCGGAGAGCCGACCTCAAATTACACACCGGGAGAGACAGAAAGCCGCTCAGAGCAGAAGGCTTGAATCATACACAGACGGGCCCTTTGGACGTTATACAACCTGATCTTTGGATGTCTCGCCCGAAACAGCTCTGCGTATAGACGGGTGTTGTGGCTCTCAGTGCTCCGAAACGGAAAAGGCAAGCTGTCAGAGTGGCGAGTTCTCTGCTCGCTGCCTGAAAAGCACGAATCTGTGAATAAGCGCCCCAAGAAAACCTTGACACCCTAGTCAAAAGGTCACGGGTTCGAGTGTCAGTGAGCGTTGTTGTTGTACCTGAATGAATTCCCATGGACCAAATGGGTAAAGACAGCAGCGGTGATCTTTGTCACTCACGTTGGGTAGAGCTAAACAAAGAGCGTTGACATTGGAATCGAGCACTTCGGCTATGTCAAGACCGAGGGCAAAGCAGGTATTCGTTATAACTGCAAATTCAACCTCTGGAAATGTGGGGACATGATCATTCCACATGAAGGTGACACTCCTATAACTGCACATTATTTCAGCAGAAGCATTTAAATAAATTCAATTCATTCTTGTATAACACCTCTCACAACAGAGCCGCCCCAAGGCACTTTACATGGGTGTGTGGTGATACAACATCAAGACAGATTAAAAAAAAGGGAAAAAGACAAAGAAATAAAAGGAGGAAAGCAAGATGACCAAGGAACCGAAAACTCCAAGAAGGGAGAAAATACAAAAAAAACCTCTGGGGGGGTCCAAAATCAACTGGCTGCCCAACCCACCCAGGCATAATAACATTATAGGAAAAAGGAAGAGTGGGTGTGCTTGCTGAAAGCAAGGTATAAGCTGTGATTAAATATATTAAGGCTCAGTCTGAGTTCAATTACTTGTAAGTCACAATAAATTTACATGAACATGTGTTTCCTTACTGACCCCTTCTTTATAATCCATATAGAAAATGTTCCCTGTACACCCTACGTTATTTTTCTCTTTTCCTTATTCCCGTCAGCTGACAGTCGTTTTGGAGACTCAGTAATAAGCTGTAACCTCGCACATGATCCGGAGCACACAGCTGAACCTTTGCCTCATCTTCAATCCATCTCTTCTGCGGTTGAATCCCTTCCTTCTTCGTGTTGTTATGATAAAACGGGTCGAAATCTGTGGCGTGACAGAATGCTACCATTCAGGGGCCATATTAGTTTGCATCTAGGTTCCATGAGTTGGGAAGGCAGGCCTTCAGAAAACACCCCAGAGAGATCGGCCCAGTATGATTTTTCTTCATTACGGCATCCTTACACTGAGCGGGAAAGAGCGAGTATGACCGTCTCTGAATGATTAGTCACCCGAAGTCCGATGTAAAGCGAGACCCATACATCCGTGCCTGTGGTAGACAAGCAGGTCTATGAAAACTTATTACATGGTTGACATTTCCACCCAGTGGAGGGTCTTAGACAGACGACAATTCTTTGGCCTCCTTTACTTCAATCTGCTCAAATCTGAGGTCCACATTCTTCAGAAAATAAAAAGGAGAAGAAAAAGATGCGTGTGCAGTGAAACGGTGAGGCCGAGAATGGACGGCACCTCCCCGGTGAGAGTTCAGATGAGCTTCTGTGAAGGACAGCTGTCACCTTGCACCCAGAACCCAAGTTTAATCAAGGAGAGTCTCACTTGGAAGAGAAAGGCCACCTCGTGGGTCAAGAATGACATTTGACAGCCGCACGCCGAGCCGAAAGACGTTCCACCCCTCCCTCTGTCCCGACCCCAATAATATTTCTGTTTCATCTCTCACTCTCGCGAACTCTCATCCCCACCGCCATTATGAAGCAGCGCGTGACAATTGGCCCGCAATCTCACAATTACAGATCTGAAAGAACACGGCAAACATGCAAGGAAGAGAAGGATTCATTTTCTTCTCCTCTGTTGCCAAACTGAGCCCAACTACACGGATGCATCAGCTTGGGATTTTGGTCGTGTCAATAAGTCCTGGGAGTTACATTGGGACTGGTGACCTTTAGCACTGACTGGCTTCAGCATCATGACTGATGTGCAGCCATTGTACGTGAACAAAAGGACACCTAGGCTGGGGGGGGGTGTCTTTTTTTTCCCACCTCCCCTGCTTTTGGAAAATCCTTACTTGCAAGGTGTCTCGCCTCAAAATTACAAGCTGAGATTCATCTTCACCTATCAAAACAGTCCCTCCTTCCTCCCTAAATCCAAAGTTTGTACTGAAAACACAGCGGAAGCAAGAACCTAAACAGATTTAAGCCAGCATGGAAGGATTAGGCAGATCCCAAACTAGAAACGAAGATCGATGAAGATGACTCCCCGGCAAATTCCTGAAATGCTGCCATGGGACGATTTATAATATATCATTTTATTAGTAGACAAATGATTAGAAAATAATTCAGTTGGGAACAAAAACGGCTGCTGTTCGCTTTATGACAATATCATAAATGCAACATTCTTCACAATAGACATTATTTCTATTTACTCTGCAATAAAGGGAAGTGCAGTTTCCCATATTTATGGTTTTGGTTTGTAATCAAGATCATTTTAAATCAAGTTATGCTCCCTGTGTGTGTGTGTGTGTGTGTGTGTGTGTGTGTGTGTGTGTGTGTGTGTGTGTATGTAGCTATGTATGTATGCAACTATATATGTGTACACACACACACACACACACACACACACACACACACACACACACACACACACACACACACACACACACACACACACACACATAACCGCTATTCAGAAAATACCTGTGTTCCTTTTACACTATTGTCTGCCGTTTCTCTCATCAGTAAAAACGTTGTTAATTAATATGGATCATGGATATTCCCCTATTATTCAAAAAAAAAATCTTGTTACTTTGACTATGTATTCATAATGGTCAGAGCGGCAATTAGTGTCTGCTCATCAAAGCAGAAATGCAACTTTGATTCAATGTTCACTTTTGTGCTCCCAGGATCTTAACAGCGAAAGGCCGCATCCCTCTCGAAATGCCGGCCCGCTGCGGTAAATTAGAGTCGACAAGGCAAATAAAGCTGGGGGTTTGATCCCTTAAGGTGTCACCCTCGACAACCCCCCCCCCCCGCCATAAAGATGATTGACCAGGTGGCCCACGTGATGCACACACAGAGGACCTTCAACCTCACCCTGCAACCCCTTAGGTAGAAGCCCTACATTGGTTAGAAAAGTAAATTAATAAAGAAAAACCTAAATTTGTCATGTTAGCTAGTTCCTCGTCAAATATGCAGGGAACACGCAATGGCCATTGGGATGCCTGTCTCCCACAGACGTTTCTTCATCAATTGCATTCCTCCCTGCACGCAAAATAAGGACCGATTTTAGGATTTGCTGAGGTGAGGGCTTAAGGGGTGGCCAACCTTATCAGTAGCCAATGATATGCTTTGAATCATGAGTGACAGGGAAGGGAGCACTCCGTGGGCCAATCATCATTCAACTGGTGCCCCTTTGGCCCCGCCTCTGTATACACCCCCTTTTAAAATGAGTGCACTGCAGCCATGTAATGCCACTAACCATTTTCTGAAGGCAACTGCACCCTGATCTGATTTACAGAGGCAAATACAAACACCAATGAACGCACCAGTTTTAAGAATTCTGTTGAACCTGCCTTGAGCAAAACTGTTACAACCATCCAGGGAGAGACTAAATATTTTCTTGTTTTAAAGAAAAGTAAGGAAAAGTAAACCACCTTGATCTCCTACTCAGACAATTCATGTGCTCTTCAAATAGCTGGTATTCCTTAATGACAGCAATGTATGATTTAAAAGTGACGTTGGTGAATACAGTACAGGCACTGCTTGTTATCGGATAGTCAGAATGGGGGGGAAACACCAGTCTTGTCACAGATAGGAGGGTCATGTGACTCGGGATATCGGTATTGATTTGTTCTGCCTGTCCTTCATTCACGGTGTTTGTATATTGTCGCGATCTAAAAGCACCACTAAGATACCTCAGCCTATTTGCGTCACAGTCGAGACCGCTGTCCTTGGTGTGACAGATTGGGCTTCAAGTGTCCACCTAGGCTGACATCAGTGGAGTTGCTGCATGAAGTGCGATAAAATGCCCAAGTCTGGCAACCCTACGGGTAGGAAGGAGAGTTAGTGGAAGTGTGTTACCCTGCATGTGCTCTACATTACAGCAATCGCTGAAATAGCAACGTGAGGCTGACCCAAGGACACGTAGTGTCTCTAACAGGTAGAGGGCAGTGTAGCGCCACCAGCAGGTCAACAACAAGAGCTTCAGTCTCATGGTAGCTACTCAGTGGTGTTGTAATATATACCATGTGTACAGTTGTGATTCGGGCCCAGTAACCTGGAGAAAATTGACGTGTCTCTGTGTTGGGTTTTTCTCCCCATACTTTTCTAGAAAGGCAATATTAAACTGGTTTTCCCCGCAATGCAGCAAGGAACGATTGCGAAGAAATACCTGCCGATTATGTCATGCAAACCAATAAAGCTATTAATAAAAGCCTGATTTACAGACATGTTTTTCAAAACATGATCTGAGTTTTTCAAAAATAGAAAGGGGAGTGGACATGACTGTATGTCCCCCCCGTTCAGATTTGTGCCCCCCACCCTAGTTTTCCACCAGCCACATTACCCACAAAATCCCCCTGGTCACATGGTACGATTTGCTGAGCTTCAGAAAGCTTTACCCCCAGCGCATTTATCCGTCAAGGACAGTGACCACGGAACGACAAGAAACCCTGAATCACCAACGGCAAAATTTACTTGCCCGTTAATAATCGCATTAGCAAGATCGGAACATTGCGTGTTAACGCAAAAACCTCTGCTATCCCACATGTATGTCAACGAGGTACGGGAGTGGCACTTGAAATACACAGAGCCTTCACTTTCGGCTCATTCGGAGATGAAGGAAGCCAGGGGGAAATGGAAAACCTCCAACTGTATCACTGCGCGATTTGTCTGTTTGCTCTCTCAGCTGACCCAGAAACTGATGCGAAATGTCGGATGTATCCGAGTCAGGCAGCTGGAGACCGGAGCACTTCATATGGACAGCAAACGGAAAAGGCGGCCAGGACGATGGATATCTAACGTTTCCCTTCCACGCCTATATTAACGCACTGTTAGATTCCTGTGTCTTTATAGGAGTGGTGGGAGGTGGCATCTCTGGGATTTTAAGCATTATTCGTAGTCAGTAGCATGCGTCTCCACTTTTCTGCTGTGTACGTGGTTTCGCAGTAGTAAACACTCATTACCGAAGCTGGAAGATACCTGTCAGAAGCATTCTGAAGTATTTGTATTTAAATGCAGTCAAACATGCAATGACATCTGTTTGTCTGGTCAAATACAGTCTCGCACAATCGTTGTACTCTATACAGTATAAACCACAGCGTGTCAGACTTCATCTCCATTGCATGACCCGAGTATCCGAACTGGCTTTTGTGACCACTGCGATAGCTATAATGCTACACAAATACAAAGGGATGTTAAGGGTCTCTTCAGTTCACCAAAGGTGATTTCCCTTGGAAGAGAACTTGGAGAAAGTCTACTATTTCTAATCCATACTGCATCGTACAGCAGTTACCTCTGACCCAGGAAACCTTACACCTTTACTTACTGTCCCAACAATTTGTTCTAGGAACATTTACCGAATGTTGCATATAGTATATGGAAACATGCAACGTGTCAAGTTTTCCTGACATTCCCAGAACGTTCCCCTACTACTACAGCTAAGAATAATAACGTAAAAACAAGTTCAGCTGCAGGAAACACTGTGGCTTGACATCTCTAAGGTCATGGGTTCGAGGCTGGACAGTGCATTTGCAGTATACACATATGGCACTTACTAAAATAATTATTACATTAGTTACATTAAAAGGATGACCGGATAATTATGTTAACATTCTGATATTGACAGAACCTTTGTTAAAACATGGAAATAATTATTATTTTACACTTACAATTGAATGTTCTCCGCCAGCTTTGAGAGAACCTTCACATAGCATTGGCTAAAGTTCTGGGAACGTTCCCCGTTAGCTCGGATCACCTTTAATTATTACATTTAGGTTTTTTTATGCTTATGCAGTTATTTTCTAAAAAAAAAAAAAAAAAAAACTACAACTTCAAATCAGCAGCAAAACAAGAGGACATAATTAGCAAAAACGCAAAATAAAGACAAATTCTGAACCGCAACCTCATCTCTAGATAAGTCTAAAGCAATGCATAGATCTAGAAAGTTCGGAGACAGATCTACAGTGCGCCACTGGCCTATTTGAGAAAACACTGCGTTCTTCCTCTGTATTTAACCAAAGGATGTTTCAACCCCACCCCCATTATCAAAAGGTATCATGTTCTCACCAGCTCACCATCGTAATTAACAAGCGACTCAAATCCTGACTTCAGCCACTGCATGCTATGCAAACCCGTTTCACTTACAAGCATCCGCTGAGTAATAATACACTCGGGAGGAATGTAACTGTATTGGCCCCTGAGATTTAAACCGGCAGCCTTCTCAGTACTTATGTATGTACACTAATCACTGGTTAGAAGGATTCTTCTTCTGTTATTATTAACATGTGTGCAGTAGACTGTGTTAGCCAAGGCAACCCTTTTATTACTTAGATTTATTATATATAGGCAACAATATATAGCACCTTGTTCAGAGTTACAGTTGCCTTTATCAGAGAGTTCAATGCCTGAACCACAAATCCTGTATCTATTTTTGCGAGGACTGTTTCCCCGACAATTCCAGACCATTTATTCCTGGACAGATTCATGAATTCCCTGGTACTTATCGGACCTACCGGAGAGTTAGCGGAGAGTGAGGTCTCTCACGGGGCCCCCGCAAAGCACCTGGCAGCTGGAACAGAGAAGCTGCGGAACACATCTGGATTTCCGAGACGCCGTCGTACTGGCTTTCCAGGAAAGTTTTCCCAAGTGTTGAAAAATAACCCTAACAACCACACATCTAAACTGTTCCCCATTATACTTCACACACAAGCTGTTTTTGATAAATCAGCACGTACTCCTTAGTTAAATGGCACGAGAAGAGTCAGGCTTCACTCGCGCAGGTTTCGTTATGGTCTATTATTCAACCATTATGCTGCACAAGCATGCTTCTTTGAAGCTGCTATTTTCAATTACTATGAAAGATGTTCCTCGTTAGCTAAGAGAGGAGAGAAGCCTTTTAGAATTACAGAAAGATGCAGACCGATTTCTAGGGCCTTCTCTTCCATATAGGCCCCTGCCCACTCCCACTGACTCACAACATCCTGCGGCGGCCATGATGACAATTAATTTGTTTATGATCGTGATTTATTTATTCAGATAAACGACGGGCCTGAATACTTACTTATTAATATGAAAATGATTTCCCATCTTCTACACAGTTTACGAAAAAAATGCCTTTAAGCGAAATAGTTCTGGAAGAGGAAAAAACATGCAAATTCCTTAAACACGTTTTCCTTCTGTAATACCTTGACCACATGTCTAATGGTGGGTCCCCATAGACATTCAGTACCGCGACTGAACAAGCCTGCAGAAAATGATTTAGTGAGGAAACAGATGAGGCGAATAAATTAAAAATAAAAAAAAAAAACAATAAACATGGCAAGATATTGTACTTTGACGTCTCCACTGCCTAACCTTTGCCCTGAAAATCTACAGTATGAACAACCAAACAAGTGTCCTGCCGCATAATTTGCCATCTATTGTGAAAATGAATGGCAAAAATGCGGCGACTGCTATCGAAAAGCCTGACTGTTTGCTGCATTTCTACTGCACAAAAATATGTTTAAAGTATAATACACTGAACACTGCACTTTTTCCATTCGGTTTATACAGCAATAACATATCGCGACTATTACTTAAGTAAAAGGAAATACAGATATATTTTATGAAACGTGAATACATTCCCCTATTTTTTATATAGTTTTACTGTCAACAGTGTGAAAAGCGCTTGAACTGGTAGTAAACTGGACTCCACTTCACTGGTACTTGAGGAGGGCATTAACACAATACTAGCCATACATACTGCTCTGCACTTGTAGCTTTTGTGTGTGTGTTATATACTACAAACAAGAAGAAGAGAAAATAGCATTGTTTCTGTTATGAACAGTCATACTAACCATTCTGCATACTGGCATACTGTTTGTACTCAGATTAAATATCGTCTAACTTTAAAATAGTCTGTGCATAAGATACGGGCGATATATCAGCATGCCATTCAGATCTGCTGTGCATGATAGAGAGGAAGGTAAAAGACTAGACTGTGTAATATTACATAAAGTGGCAAACCTATTTCCCGCTTTTTTATAATCTTACACAAAGCTTAAACACATTTAATGCAATTATGGATTCGTGTCTGACCTGTATTTTTGCATAAATATATTTATGTCATAATTCATTATAGATTATATATCCAGACTGTCAGTTACATGATCTTTAAAAGCATATTTCATTCAAAGAAACACAACTAGCTTTCAGTTTATGAATGTGTTCTGCTTTATATTTTGCTGAAGCAGATAATGGCGAGGATTTTTTTTAAGGTTGTACGCACAGAGCTCTTTCTGGAACATGAACCACCAGATGGTTTTAAATCATACTTTCGGACAGACCGTGGTGCGTTTAGGGCACAAGTAGCACCGTAAAAAAAAAATGTGAAGGAAACAAGTTATGTTTTCGCAAAATTACTGCTGCTGGGCTCTTTGTACAGTTTTTTAAATAAGGAAACTAAAAATTTGAGAATGCTGATATGCAAATGAAGAAGCGGTAATGTGACGGATCACCGGGGTCCGCCTCGCCCTTCCCGTGACACGAACACACTGTTTACCCCGCTTCCGAATTCGCACACAGCCGAAGGACCGGGCTGAAAATCAATGTAAGCCAGAAGACCTTCGGGGTCATTCAAGACTTGTTTGTCTCATGCATCTGGGATCAATGCAGCAGACAGCCATACACAGACACGGCCAGACCCAGGACAAGTCGATGATTCATCCGGCGATGGCCAATAATCAAGGCATTTTTGTCTGGCCTCGGAGGCTGGGAACAACATGTTCAACGCACGAGCTAATTACAGGACGGAGAATCTGCTACTTTGTGACTTCCGATGCGGGCGGAGAGGAAAACGTTTGTTAGCGCGGCACTTGCATTTAGCACCTATCGATGCATATTACCAGTCTGCTTCCTTTTCCTTCTGCCGTCAGAACTTCCTCAAGAACTACGACTGAATCCACTGACTCGTTCTAAAATGATCTAATACACTTAACTAAACTTCATTCTCTCAGCAATGACGATGAAGAATAATAGGTCAACACCTTAAAAACAAATTGTCCAGCTTCTCTGATTTAAATACATGAAGATGACATTAGCTTATCTCCTTATCCCTTCTCCAGAAAAAAAAAAAAATACAACGATCTAACGATACTTAAATGACAGCCATGGCGTCTCTATACTGTAGCTCCACAAACACAAAGGACACCCTCCTGAAACAGTGTAACCCCGGAGCACCTGTAAAAAAAATTCCCATAAACAAAAGAAACATTGTCTGATGGTATGTAAGATTTGGAATGCAAGACTGGGTCTTATTTCCGCTATCAACTGTCCTCCCCTGGACAAAGACAGCGCAAATAAGGCTGTCCGAAACAATGTAACTTAACAACTCCAGTGCGGTTTGGGGATCAAATCCAAACCGTCAAAGAATATAGTACCTGTACTGTAGAGGGTCTTGTCCTTTAAACACAAGGTGTGCTGTTTTGTACCCACGAATCCTGTCTCATGAGTTGCAAGCCAATACCTTCCTAGGTAAAGTCAATCCTAATCACGCTGTTGTATTGATTACACATAACAAACAAGGAAACCATTTTGCTGAAGATGAGGCCATGTGTTCAGCTCTCCCTGCCTTATTCTCCATTCAGGAAACATCCATGAAAGCATCCGCGGGTCTCAAACTGCTGGAGAAACTCGTCTTCTGCTCTGAAAACCGCAGCTTTTAAAGTGTTCGAGGCAGCCTGTCTGAACTCTCTTCCTCCTAACTGCTGACAGTCTTGTTCCATTTGTTACACGTCGTCGCTGCTTCTCTTCACAGCCAGAATCCCCTGCATCCTGCTCTCCTGACACCTTCAGCCAAATTTTGAACAAAAGGAGCCCAGTTTGATTTTATAGCTGCATATCCTAGATACAGAGGTCTTGTCATCCTGCGAATATCAATACACGTTTTACCAAACTGCCACTGATCTCCCATTCACACACTAGAGCGCAAATATAAGCTCAGGACTATCAGATTACTATGTCAAAAGAATTATCCCAATAAACGCGGCTCTTTCACTGCCCAGTCCTGTCGATTGATTTTTCTTCCTGACCCTCTGCGTGTGACATTATACAAATATACACACAAACACGACACATACATATTATTAACAACATAAATAAGGCTATGAACTCAGAGGGTGAGATTGCGATATTTTCTCACTTTCACCTTCATTTAACTCAACAGAAAGCCGAGTAAATCAGTTGGTGATTGACAGCACATGATGATCCAATTCATCATGGATTCCAAAGCTGTTTTCCCCTCGTGTCACCCCTGTATACCTCAACCTCAAGCAAAAAAAACAAGCAAAAGATCATAAAGGCTTTGAACCAGCTGCATAAATAATAGAAACCAGGGGTCTTACTTTGAGTATTCGTCATTGTCCTTGTCACATCTTGCATCCTTGTGTTTCTCCCAGTCCTTCCCATGCTTACAGGTGGTCAGTAAAATTATATCTTCCCCATTGTGAATGTGATATAAAGCATTTCTTGTTTCAGAGCCGATACCTGTCAGGTACCTCTTTCCTTTGAAAACGAGCAAGTATCTCCGTGATGGGGGAATGTTGTTGAGCGTCAAATACCCCCTGTCACCACCCTTCTGCGGGTGATCTTTCGAAAACAAAGGAATGGACACATCAAAGTTGGGCCGAAAATTGTCCACGTCGATGCTGGCTTTGGCCAAGATAGCCTGACCTATATCAAAGCCCAGCTCCTCCGTATAATCCGGCCAAGTGCCAGAGTAGAGGTTGAATATGAGGTGGTTCCTCCCCGCGTTCCATAAGGGAAGGCTTTGGATTTTTGTCTTGACGCTGTGGATGTATTGACTAGACAGCTGATCCCTGTCAAGTGTGTCAATGCTCAGCACAAACAAGCAAGCCTCGCTGGGGTCTGTGGTGTGGAAGCGGGACTCCTCAATGGCAGTCAGGATCTTCTGATAGCTCTCAGAGACCTTCTCGCCTTTGGGCAGGGGGTAGACGTAGACCCTGAATCCATTTTGGCAAAGGCTGAAGTCAAAGCATGTGTCCATACGACATCTCCTGTTTTTCAATGTGTGTTTGTGTATCTCCCGCCTTTGCCGGGGCGATAGGTGCTGGTGATGGTGAGGATGAAGAACATGTCCCTCCTCCTCTTCCTCCTCCTCACCTCCATCCAGGAAAGTCCTCAGAGGATGGGTGGACGGCAGCCAACGTTGCTTCGGGAGACTCTGGCTCTGTGATACTTTGTCCAGGTGGGTGAAGCGGTGGTGCTGGTGGTGCTGGATCTCCCCGATCTGCAGACCCCAGAGATAGGCGAGCAGAAAAAGACAAGCCCCGAGAGACACAAGCAGGTACCTCTTCTTGGCCTGCATGTGGGCAGCAGGGCTAATGGTGACGGAAGCAGAGGCAGGAGAAGTCGATGGGCTGGGGTTCACGATCAACCCACGAGGTCGACTTTCATCTCGAGCGTAGCATACTGGCGCGAGCGGCTGCACGGACAGAGCACAAGTAAAATGTTCACTTCCGAATGTTCACATCGGGCATATCAGTGCAGCTGATCTCCATCCAGTACCTTCTAGTAAGATCTAATCAACTACATTAAGCACATTCCAGTGCATAAAATAAACACTGGAATACAAATAAACAAAAGAACATCTAATAATAAAAAATGCTTTTAGGACTACTTTGATTCCTGAAAGTTTGTATAACATGAGTAAAACAAAATTCAGGAAAGAAAAATGGCAGTAAAACAGCACAGCACTTTGATAATTAACTCAAAGGGGGGAAACTGCAGCGTTTTTGAAAGCAAAGCGCTGCCTTCCTACCTGGTTTTATCAGAAACACCTGTCGCTGATTCCGCTCCTCCAGACAAACGCACCGGGGCTCTTATGCGCTTCACTGTCGACTGGATCTCATTCGTCACCCTGATTTACTGTTCGTTTATTTTCCTTTTTTGCAGATAATTGCTTTGGTCCTTTAAATCTAGTGTGTGCTTCAGGATATCATGTTTGAGTGAACTTTTCCCCCGGTTATAAGCGCTCAGAATGGAGCATCTGCAGAAGTTCTACCGCGAGTCTCCTAATTCATCGCTCCGCACCGCTTCGTACAGGCGACAGAAAGATAGCGTCATTTCAACACATATTTCGAGATATTTCCGGTATCTCTCGCATGTTTCTCCCGTTGCCATCCACGTATTCGGCTATATGAAAGCGATATATTTCAATATCAATTAGTAATTCCCATTTGAACCCCCCCTGGTCCCTAAACCGCGCTCCATCCCAGGCGTCTCACCCCAAGCTGCTGCATGTAACCTACATTCCATGAGTGGATACAAATGACACAACATAATAACTATTCAAACCCATATTAAGTTGTGTGGTTTACGAACAAGTCTTTTCGGAATTTCCGTTTAAACAAAGCATCCGAGGATTTCCATATGCGGTCATGGCACCGAAATCCAAAAAAAAAAAAAAACTCCAACTTTAAAACCTTCTTTTACAAATGCCACGTTTTTTTGTCTCTTTGTGTGTTTACGTCCATATGAAAGTCTTGAAGAAACTCTGAAAATAATGCAGCATGTGTGGTGCTTTTACCCGGTTCGGGGTTACGAGAGTAAAGACACCGAACTTGCCATTCCGTCCTTCAAAAATCATAGTATATTTCTAATTAAAACGTTTTTTTCCCCCTCGTTGTTGTAGTTTGTACTCTTCTGTAGTCCTCTTTCTTGAAACCGTTTAACTGTATCCGCAGTTTTGCCTGGGATCAGGCTGTGTTTGGACAAAGTCTGCATGTGCGTGTGTTTACAGCCCAGAAGGGAAACATTATTGTGGAGCAAAAAAAAAAAAAAAACGCCGATCTGTTGAAAGATCCCCTCCTTCACATCGCATATGCAGAAATAACTCGCCGCTGACAACTTCCCCGATGCATTTCGTGGCAGGACACGTGTTTGCGAAACAGCTGCTGGAATCCCACGATTCATGCGAGCATCTTCATATTTTAAAGTTGCCGATGTCTGTATCACCTTAACCGGACTTGACTTAGGAGTGACGATCTGGTTTTTTACCCGAGAATCCGAGAATCTGCGACTTAACCCGACATGTAGGCAGATGCGCTTATCGCTGTCTATCGACTTGTCTAATCATCCGATCCGACTTGCCACGTTATGTGGCCGCATATTATACTAAGCAGAGGCTTCTGCACAGTGAGTAATCCTGGGGAGTTTGCGATCCCTTTCCAGCATCCTCCCCCCCCCCACCCCCCCGGGCTCTCATCCGCACCGAGCGGGCGAACCTGCCAGCACGCCGATGCCGAGTCGCAGGCTGTCGGTGGAGCGCGATCCGGCGAGTGGTCCGGCCGAAACGGCGGCCGCCTGGATGGATGCTGGGAGGGAGGCGTCAGACAGCGGCTTGTGGGTGTTGGAGGAGCTCGGCATGCAGGCGAAAGTTTACGGTGCGCAGTGACGTGGACTGTGACACCCCCGTTTGGGGAAAGCAGCAGCATTTCTGGAGAACAAGAAGCGGATGGTATCACGCTGCCTTTTAATTATAATTCGCCTTAATAACTCAGGAATAGAGAGCATACGAAATCATATTTCCACTTAATCTTTGAAGTGCATTGAGGTGATCATAATCCAATTACACTTCTCTTCTCCTTTATTTAATACATAATCCAGACGGAATGGTGTATTTAGCTGAATGCCGCTTCTTAAAAATCTTCTTTAATAAGCAAGGCTGAACAAACTGATTTCGTGAAGCGGGGAAGGATTATGGTTGATACTTTTATACCTTTCATCGAGGAATAGCAGTGAGCTTTAAACTATGCAGGAGTAAAAAATATGGGCAATTATGGAAAGTATAACGTTTTACTGTCTTACCTTGAAAAAAAAATATTGCAGGTTGTGGCTAGGTGGATAAACAGATCATCATTTGGAATTGCTGCTGAAAAGATGTCTCGGTATTTGAACCGCTATTACTAAATGCATGTTAAAAATTCAAGAGAAGCTTCCAGTGTTGCCAAATGCAGAAGCCTATGTTAAAATATCAAAATTGTGAGTTTAATATATTTCACATTACAATTATGCAGTGAGTAATGGTGGTACAATCACAGTGACAGCACCCTGACCAACGAACCTCTTGGAGCAATTTTTGGTTCTTATAAAGAAAATCCAGGTGTGTGGTTATTTTTTTATTTATTTATTGGAGGATTCCCTGCGTAAATAAAATATACTGTAACTTTTTGCTGTCTATATGGTTATAATCCTCAACTCAAATAGCATTCAAATTAGTATTACTTGTAGCTAAACTACAACTTTAAGGGAGCCGAGGTTCCCTTATTGATTGCCATATCCTAAATTCATCCATATTACTACGGTGACTGGTAACGAAGGGTTTTCCTTGAGGATGTTAAATTGTCCTTTTCATTTCAGCAGCACTCCGGGCAAAAACGGGAGATAAATATTATCCGTGGTCATTTTACTGGAGATCAGGTGAATAATGTTTTCCTAGATTACTGGGGTAAAAAGCACGTGATTCATAAAAAGGATCGTTGCCCCCGCGAAGATGTGCCACTGGGGACTGCTGGGGAACATCGCCATGACGATAACTACACTCTAATTATTTTCTGATAATAAGACACACCTAATTTTGCCTATATTTGTTATGAAATGTTATTTATCATAATTACTGCTCATAAAATCTGTTTAAACTAAGGTGTGGTGTTGATCCAGTAGCTACACAAGGTTTATCAAGCAATGGATGACGCCATCTTGTGGCCTGTGATGTAACAGGACGTGAGTAACCGAGAATATGGTTGAAAGCTTTTTTTCTTCTTCTCTCTCTTCAATGGTCTTTTACGCTGGGTGTTCAATGATAGCTTACGCGGCACTTTAAATCTGCAGCGCATGTTTTCCAGACATCATTTTTTCTGCCACATTTACAAGGAATCATATCTGTTTAACCTGTGTGAGTTATAAGCCGTGAATGGGCAGAAAAGCACTATGGCGCGATTATTTTAAATCTAATTCACTGAAACAGTTATTATACCAGTCAATACAGATATTCTGCACTTGGATAGCTCTGCATGTTGAAATGCAGTTAGACATAAAAGTGTGTTGAGACTGAAATTCACACCATATCCCTGACACTCGAATGCATATGTGATTACAGGGCGGGGCTGGAAATTCGGGGCATCTTGAGAAAATGTCACCTTGGGCCCCCGCCTAGTTTGGCACATTGGATATGAAGAAATAGTTATATACAATTATATAATTTGTAGGAAGGAGGGGTGCCTCTCAGGAGATTTTGCAGTGCAGGGTTGGATACAGGTCCGGTCGGGTTGGGGTCATGCTCTGGTGCAGTGCATTGCTGGGCCGGGCCCACCACACGACAAAACACCTCAGAGTTCCGTTTGGGGACCCCCAAAGAATACTGGTGCAGTGAGCAGTGCTCCCCAAGCCTCAGAAAGCTCCCGCACTGCTTACGGACCGCCAGATTCTGCGTGGCCCTCCCCTAGGGGCTTTGCTTTGTACTGCGACCATTTTGCGGAAGACGGGATGCGATCGTTCGGAAATTTGATTTTAAGAGTGCTGCATGGAATTAAGCGGCCCGGCTGCTTGGGGAGACGCGGCGGCGACAGTGGATTTGCGAGCCGCCCTGCGGGGCTGCCGAGGTCACGGTCACTTCTCCTGCTTCTGCGGAAATCCCGCTCCAGCGGGGGCTGAATTCCACTTATGACACTTATGTCATCTTTTCAGTGCAAATAGAAATTGGTGGGAGATTTGCCAATGGTAAGTGAAACAGTCTAGGCAAATATTGGGGCTGTTATATCTATAGAGAGGATTAACAGCAGAATACTGGCCATAATTCGCTTTGTACGTCCGTCTGTGATATTGACTTTCTCTCTCTTGTAGACGAGATGCCTATGGGGCGGCGAGAGAGCAGTCTGACTCGGAGCTCTTTCTCTAGACCATAACCACACTGTGTGCAGGTTCCTTTCCACTCTCCCAGATTTCCTTATTTCTTCCTGTCTTGTTTTTCTGCCCAGTGTATTAATTTCACTGCATCAGCATTTATGATCTTTAGTTTGCAAGCTGTTTTATTTCACACTACCTCAGTTTAATATGCCGGAGCACCCAGCGAACGCCAACTGCAGCAGCTAATTAATTACATTTCAAACGAAGCGGCAAAGAAACTATGAGACACAATGAAGCATTTTGTTTAGCTTTTTTTTTTGGTTTAAAGATAAGTAATATAACTGCTAAAAGTCAAACAGATGTCACCTGTTTCAAACCATCTGAGCTTCTCTTACGTAGCAAATGCATGCGTATTATAGCACAGTGTAGTCTAAAGATTTGCTAAACAAGGAGCAACTTGCATACAATTATGCTCACATACATCCACATTCCAAACCGCTTATCTTACTGGGTCGCGGGGGGGGTCCGGAGTCTATCCCGGAAGCAATGGGCACGAGGCAGGGAACAACCCAGGACGGGGAGCCAGCCCATTGCAGGGCACACTCACACACCATTCACTCGCACATGCACACCTATGGGCAATTTAGCAGCTCCAATTAGCCTCAGCATGTTTTTTGGACTGTGGGGGGAAACCGGAGTACCCGGAGGAAACCCCACGACGACATGGGGAGAACATGCAAACTCTGCACACATGTGACCCAGGCGGAGACTCGAACCCGGGTCCCAGAGGTGTGAGGCAACAGTGCTAACCACTGCACCACCATGCCTCCCCCATTATGCTCACAGATTAACAATCTTTCATTAACCCTGTCATTCGGAGCCACAGCTTTGCTCAATAGTTTTTGCTGCACTGATGTAAAGTCCAGTTCCAAGGGCTTTGTTTGGCAATTTACAAAAAAACCATTAGGTGATAAATAATTTTGTTTAGAAGAGATAGATCCTGAGACTCTCCTGAAGGGCTAGAGATTTCATACTCTTGGAAGCGCCCTGCGTCTTGATTTATGAGACTGGGTAGATGTGGTGCAAAATGATTTTCGGTAATATTTCACACTATTATACAGGGCTGATTTAAAATCCTCTGTCATTGATTTAATTCGCTGCCACTCCGCTTCGTCATCAACACAGGCACGAGCTGCCGCCCTCCATCTTCCTCTCGTCTTCTTGCTTTTCTTGCTGTTTATTTCGGTTTGTTTGTGCTCGAGGTGTCGAATCCCCGCTTCTGCACTGTGTACACCGCTGTGCTTGTTAGTGACACGAATGACGTCCATGTCAAATCTCTATTTTTATAGTAATGCAATTGCAGCAGGTTCTCCTTTTACTCCTAGTCTTCTCAAACAAATTTCATATTTTCTTCTGGTTTTTTTTTTCTGAGCTACAGTATGCAGTGCTAAATGATCTGAAAGGAAAGCATATTATATAAAGGTGCAGATTGATGACCCTGCTTAATGCTGTGCTATCAAGTAACATTCAAAAGAAGCAATATCGCAATTATACTTTTGAATATTTTATGCCTCTTTGCTTAACTGGTTGTTGTTTATTTGACAGCATGTGGTGACGTGATTTAAAATAAATTGTTATTTTTCGGGGGTAGGAGCTAAGTATCAGCTATAAAGTTTCCTTTTTTTCCAGTCTTCTGGAAGATGAGGGTGGGTTGGTGCTTCTTGTCGATCCTCCTGAAGGCAGACTTAGTTGAAGGGCTTTGGGATCGAAGAGCACAGCAAGAGTGTTTCTCGTTGATCCTTGGCATAGCTTGGCAGCACGTAGCCATGTTGCCGTGACACATCCAGCCGCAGAATCGCAGGGAGTTAAGGGCAAGGCCAGAAAATTGGTTGTTAGCGTAGTTCACTGAGATATTCCTCAGTTGAGGAAGCTTACTGTAGCACATTGTGTAGGTCGTGTGGTTCCTGGAGGGTATGGTTTGATCACTAGCCTAACCATATTTGTTTCACATTGGGATGTTCAGGGTAGCACTGCTCTGTGGGAGTGCCAGTTCGTTCTCTGTCCTCACAGCTTGTCCAGTGCTGTTGGCGAAGGCCTTGAGAAGTTTGGCTGCACTGCCCTGAAGTTCAGGGTTTTGGCGCCTGGCCGAGTGACCGGAGGCTGGTGAGTGCTTCCTTTGTAGTCGACCTCAGCGTTGACAGTGAGCTCCATCCGCATTTAGCTCCAGGGACCTCCTGAGCGTGAAGCTGGTGGAACGGCGAGGGCTGCTCCTCGCCAGCTCCTCTGTCCCTGAGAACTGGCACCTTCACCACGTTACACAACACCTCTCCCAACTGACCCATATAGAAGAAGGAGGCTCTCGGAGGTGTCGTCAACCTTCTCTTAAACTTCATCTCTTGTTGGACCTACCTTGACAGAAACCGTCACTCACAGTCTTCTTAATGCTAGACAGTTGAATATCCATCACGTTGTAGTGATGCCCGTGTCCCACTACCTCTGTGACCCTGCCATTCCAAAAATAATGTATCTCCGATTTTTTAATCACCGGCCTACTTTCTATAGACTTGGAAGGAATTCGACTTAATAGCCAGTTGTCAATATATATTACTGTATCCAGAGCCTGACTACAGCTGAGTCTCGGGAGAGAAACCAAGGTTTCGATATTGGTTTATTTTTGGATGCGTTTGTAATGCGGAAATGCAGGGTTGCCAGGTGTTCGCTCGGTACTCGTACAACACTTAAGCTGAGCCACCTATCATTTCTGCTCGATACTTCAGGCGTATTCTGGGCCATTTCTGCTGCGTTTTCCCATACAGGACTGGCTAAATGCAATATATTATAGGGTGGATTTTCTTAAACAAATATGCCATAACTATTCAAGGTCAAAGATTACCGTGCCAACCACAGCAAACATGTAAATAATCAGCTTTGTTTTTTTTTTCCTTTCATAAAATTGTGAAATTATGAAATTGTACGAAATCAAAATATATCTCCTATTAACGTTTTTGTATGGAGACAGCAGTATATAAGGGTATAATTGTTTAGTAGTAATTTCTAGATAAATGATTATTTTATGTGAAACTATTTCCTTTGTCAGATCTCTATAATATCCTGTTCATAACACCTTGTATCTATTACTGTATTTTATTATACATTCACAAATGCAAGCAATTACATACTCGCATATTGCCTAATTGCTGTCTATAGGTTTCCATTAATTTTCTTCAGTTTCACCTCCCATTGAATGGCACTATAAAAAGTTAGCACGCACTACTCAGAATGGTTAATAAACCCTGGCACTTGTAGGTATTAATCACAATAATAAAATGTTAGTCTAAGTGGAGAGGTGTCAGGACAAAGGATTGCAATTCCTTAAAAATTCCATAAAACCAAATACCACATAATTACGACAGTATCACTTCAACACTTCAAAGGAGACATCGTTTAGCCTCTTCACTAGTTCACTGTCCTTTTCAGAGATATGTCTGAAGCTTCAATAAATATTGAAAAATGAGGAGCCAGTTCAAGTGAAAATGCAATTTTCCAGCACATTCATCTTTCTTGTAGCCTCATCATGCCTCAGCTAGAGCAACTGATTATTTTTGGGACAAATTTCGAGCTGAGCGTCGGCACTGGAATGTCTTTGCAGGGAGGGTTTATTCGTTTCAGTTCTTATGGTGAGACAAATCAATTGAGTGGCAGGTGGGCGGCGGCAAGAGAAAAAGACAAAATGTCATTCGTAATGCGGAGGTCAATCAGGACAAGCCACGCCCTTTACATTGGCCCCACCCTTGACCACACCCCTTTCCCCGCCCCCTAACCCAACCAGCCTTTACATCATTTGAAAAATGCACGTTTTGGAAACAACGAGAAAGTTAAAAACAAACAAACAAACAAAAACAGTAACTTTAAGATATGTTCATATGAAATGTTTGCATGCATCATTTATTAATAAAATAGATGACCTCACTAATGGAATTGAATATGTGTCTCTAAATTGCCCGCGGGGTGTGAGTGCGTAGGTGGCACAGTGGTCCAGGGAGAAGCATGACTGTCTCACACCTTCAGGGCTGGCAGTTCAGTTCCTGCCCCGGCTCTGCCTGAGTGTCCTCCATGTTCTCCGATTTCCTCATGTAGTACAAAGACATGCTGTTCAGCAAATCGGTGTCTCTAAGCTGCACCTAGTGTGAATCCTGCAAAAGCAACCATCCTGTCCTGGGTTCTCCCCCAACTTGGTATCTCGTGCTGCCTGGGATAGGCTCCAGACCCCCCTGACCGCCTACCGGATAAAGGATTATAGAAAACAGAAGGAGTATTTTTAATAGCAGCAGTAATGGTAGTTTTACTACACCAGCAAAACAAAAAGGTGATAGTTCTATGCATACAGACCCACCACATGTAATGGCTTCAAGGTAACAATATTCATTTACTATTATTGATATTAATGGGATAATTCAGTAACACTTTACTCGAGGCCATGTTTTTAGTCATTTATAAACACGCTCATAATGTATTACAATGCATTTATAAAGCATTATAAACATGGCCATAAATATTTATTAAAAGGCATAACATATAACCATGTGATTTATGCATTATGAAGCTCTCATCTATAATGCACTATAGATACTTTTTATCATTTTGCCCCTTTATGAATGCATTATAATGCATCACGAATATGTTTATAAATTACTAAAACATGGCCTTAAGTAGAGTGTTACCAATAACTCTTTCCATTGAGAGACTATTATTGAGAGAATGAGAAAATACACACTGCTTCCAGCATTTAGCCAGCGTTTCCCTTATTGCAGTGAGCAAAACAATGTCAATTACCTATTATATGAATTCAGAGTGAAGGCACTGTGTGCCTGAGATGTAACAGATAAGGGGGTCTTAAAGCTTGCTAGCCATTACTTACTGCTTAGGTACAGGTGGAGAGAATATTAAAACTGTCAAATCGGTGCATTTAGAAAATTTATGAAGGTAAGACCGTGCGCTGTTCTCATCTCGGCGTCTCGACGTGCAGCCTGGGTCATGCGTGGCGCGTGTCTGGATACGTCAGGCTGCGAGACGACAGGCAACAAATCAGCTTGACTGAATATAAGAACCCTTTATATTTCATTTAATCATGCACTGACATTGGAAAGGTGCCGCTGTAACAATGTATTATATGTATATCCCGCAAAACAGATCATTAGTCTATTTTTTTTTTTTACTTATTAAAAATGCCTGATCTCAGAAATGCATGAAACGCTGCCATGCATGTAACACATTCATTGGTGGCAGATAGAGAGAAACTGCTGGACGACACTGAATGTATCCAGAATGCCACTGTGCTCCTTTATCCTTAATTTTAGCTCCATCGGTGTTAATAGCAGGCGGTTTGAACCGTGAATCCACATTGTGAATAATGACAGCTTTTCTGACAGCGTACTAAAGAGCTGTGAAGGTAAATGCCCCCCCCCCCCCCCCCCCCACATGGTAAAATACCTGCTCTACATCGTCACACTAGAAGCCCCCACCTGTGGCAGCCACACCTCAGGCATTTCCTTCTGCTCACGTTCCGTTCCCGCTTTGCGGTGGAAGATCATCTATCCATCATCCACGACTGTTTCTCCAGCACAGGAGAGCCGGTGGCCCTAGGACCCCCCCCCCCCCCCACTTTTACAATTCCTCATTTTATTTCCCCAAATTATACTCTCCTGGCTTCCTCTGAGTAATTTCTTTCTATGTTTCTTGCTAATAATTTATCTGCTTCTTCGGAATGGGACAACAATGTGTTTTCCTGACAGCGTCTTGCTGTCGCGCGGCAGCCTGGAGATTTAACATTATATGTAACACACTCTGCTGTATGTGTGATGAATCAACACTAACTGCCTGTCAGCTCAGCCCTGTCAGGATGCCATTCTACCCTCTCTGCCAATCTGCATAAGCACACAGTAGGGGTGGAAAAATGGCTTCAAGCTATTCTCCATCTACGGCTTGTTCCAGTCGGACCTTCTTAATGACTCCCCATCCATTATGGCCAACACGAGCACTCGGATGGAGCCGGGCAGAGCTTCGGGTGATGGACTGGGGCATGAGAAGAGAGGACAATCGAGCAGACCTCACGGAGTTCCCCGGTATGTCTGATTACAGAGTAAGAGAGTAGATCTCAGCTTCTCTCCCAAGATCAAGAGATTAAACCCTCCAGGCCACCACATTTGAAGTGGTTGGTTCTGGCGGCGAGATGCAGAGTTAATAAGAAAAATCATTATTCTGCCTACTGTTGTTCTTGCATCCTTCAGGCATTTTGGTGAAGGTCTCTTAGAGCTGGTCATTAAAATGCACCTAATGAGTGACAGCTGTAGTACGGGCTTGGGATGCAGTACATGTCTCTTGCAGTACAGGGAGTATTTTCTTTTTACCTGGCTTGAAACCTGGAATTTATTTATTTTATTTTATTTTTTTGTCGCACCTTAAATTCTCATTCATGAGGCATCCGAACGGTGTCCCACAGCCTAATGAATGTCAGCATCGCGCGGGGGCTGTTTAATAAGCCAGCAGGAGGCGGTAAGCGGAGCAGGCTGGTGCTGAGCTCCCCAAAGGTATGGGCAGGCTCGCCTATTGTCTGCCCGCTGGTCTTTGCTGATTACTAACTATACATTCTCAGTGGGATGGAGAGAACAAGCTTCCCCCGTAACAGGGCTACATGCTGGCTCAACACCTGCCTTTGCTATGACTGCAGTGTACCGCAGTTGAGTTATATTTACTCTGGTGGCTAGCAGCGTGGTTCCTTTTAGGTTATCAATTGTGATTCAGTTCAGTCCCACCAATCAATTGTCATGACAACAATTCAGTCAATGGAGAATTGAGACAGAGTCACCATGAAATTAATAAAGTATGCTGGGAACAATGGATTTTGTTTAGGAATATCTGGATACATCAGGAATAATTTCTGTGAAGTTTTAGTGTATTCTATGGTAATTTTTCTGAAACCGGTCCTCAGGGACCCTCAGACGGTCCACATTTTTGCTCCCTCCCAGCTCCATGCCAGACAGCACACATTTTGCTACCACCTTTGATGAATGCATGTCCCTCCATAATCGTGGCCTTTCTAGCTGCTTATCCAGCTCATGGGGTGCATACATGTCTAGATTACTAAAAATATTATCAGAGCCATAAAACAAACATTTATTTTATGTTTGCTTTTCTTCATTCTGAATAAGAAATATTAAGTGTTTACCCTTTTCACACTTAAGTTCTGAAAACATGAACGTGACGGTTGAATAATACAGTTCATTAGTTTTGTTTTTTTCTAAACAAAGAAGGGACAGATTCGGAGCACATTGCTGTTCAGATAATAAATGCTCTGCCTCATTGCTCCGGGGCTCAGTAATCACTGTTGGTGATAGTTTCTGACGATCCATAGTTAGAACTGTAAGAGAAAAAATATATATATTTGCACTTTCCATAGATCACAGTTACGAAGGTCTTTAAGAAAAGTTAAAATTGTTTTTGAACCAAAGCTGTTTAGCCTTGGAGATGTCACAGGATACGGATATTAAGTTTTTTCTGTGAAAGAATACAAAATTATTCTACACATAACCTTTCGCTACAACATCCAGCATTTCATTAGCATATTTACCATAGTTTTATGTGTTTTTATCCTGCATCTGACCTCATTAACAGTCTCTGCCCACACATGAACATACATGTTGGCTGTACTGTACATTACAATTACAGACATTCGAACATTTCTGCTGTGTGGTTCAGGGGGGCAAACAGGGGCAATATGGGCAACAGAAAAAAAATGGGGGTTCATCCCAAGAACGTATCAAAAAAAGAAGGTTTCTATTGAAAGTGCACAAGAAACATAGCAGTTTCTTTCAAATTACACAATAGCTATTCTTTTACTTTTAACAGTTATTGGCCCTGTTCTGTGTTCTATGAGTGACGTCATATGACATCAGCCAATGACAAACAAGGGGAATCTGATTTCAAGAGGGTTCGTCCAAACATAGCCCCCTCCATTAACTCCTATACTGCTTAGCCTACATGTATTATTTATTGATCATGCTTGTAAAATGCCTTTACTGAACTGCTTCATTCTGAATAAGGTCTCTCCGCCTGTTATTTATTCATCTATTTGTAAATGCTTTGCTTCTGATTTCTGAGTTATACTTCAGTGGAATTCTATCATGCTGTAGATGCCAGGAAACGTGTTGCCCTCCAGTCATGGCAAGAATTCACAGCCAATCGGAAAACGCAGTCATCATAATGCATTCATAAAGTGCTACAAACATGGCTATGACTACTTATAAAAAGGCATAGCAGATGATAGCCGTTATGAATGCTCGATGAAGCTCTCATCTATAATGCACTATAGATACCTTCATAATGCATTATGATGGTCGGTATGAGCCTTTATAATGCATTATTGGTGCTTATAGCGCATTATAGGTGAGAGCTTCGTAGCGCAGTATAATGACTGCTTTAAGTAGTGTTACCACTTCAATAATTAACAATGAATGAATGAATGTATGAATTGGTTAATAAATTAAGTAGTTGCTAACGATGCTTGTCTGATCAGGCTTTTATTTTAATTAAGTATATTATTATACATGGTAACTAACCATACTGCATAGCAGCATTGGCTGAAGCTGTACAATGGGGTACTGAGAAGGTAATGATTCACGGCTTTCTGCTTAGGGTCTGGCTGATCCATGACCTAAACCAAGAAGTACCACCAGCCCATTACAAGTTTCCAGCTGAGCAGTGTGTCTCAGTCCATGCGAACACTGTGAGAAAACGGTAAATGTATCCAACGCGAAACCCTGAGCTGTCAGGTAAAATGTTTCAGGCAAGGCCTGCAGGAGAGGAAAGACTGAGTTGCACTGGACCGCTTTGACCGATTTGCATAGTACAGCATGTTCATTAGGTGATGAGCAAAAAGAAGAGGCATTTCTGTATGGTTTCATTAGGAGGTCCTGGATTAATACTGTATATCCTTCATAATGTATCGATCTACTAACATGTCTATCAACCGTGTAAAGAGACTCAGAAGATCATTGATGCTGAGAAGCAGCATTCGAAGGAGACCTCAGCTGTATTTGTGTGACTCAGGTGTAGGTTAGGTGTAGATGCTATCTGGTCAGAGATGTGCCTGCTTCACTAAAAGGGCTTCTGACGGTTCCTGATGAGAGGGTCGGCGGCGTGTCGTCCTTGAGCGTCTTGTGAGAAGAGCTGACCGGACCTGCATCTCTTACCGAGAGTGACGGATTCTGAAAAATCGTTGGGGGGGAGGCGTCGGGCATCTCCACCCACGTCTCCATCCCGTGTGGACGGCCGATTTCCTCGGCTGCCTTGGCTGTTACCGGGCGGCCAAAGACACTTCAGCTCTTCCTGTGGCGAGGGAGGTGCGATGTTCACGTCTGCTATGGGAGAAATCGTCTGCTGCCAGCCTGTTTAGCGTAATGAGTCAGCATCGCCATGGGAGCCGCGAAAGGGACGTTTTCTCACCCAGCAGAGGGATTTTGACTCATAAGTGAAATGTACTGGCTAATTTAAAAAAAATAAATAAATCTGTAGAACATTTAGCATTGATATCATCAATATTTGCAGAATCCCTCGTTGATCACTTATTTGCTTAGGGTCTTGGCCCTTAGCCAAGGGGGCATCTACTAAAAAGTAGAATACATTGCAGACAATGCCTGCCGTGTGGCTATCATGTGCGTTGAAGTAATTCAGCGTCATCTATTTATCTGAACACCTTGGAGAAAAAGCTGATTTTCGTATTCATTATTTATTGAGTCAACATACTGAGTACTTCTATACTTAATATTCTGCTGGCAGTGTCGATGGAATTAGAATCAATCGACTGTAAGTGTCATATTATTGTTAACGAAGCAGTTAGCTGTTGGCTAGCAAGAGTGATCAAGCACTGAAGAATACCTGCGATTCTGACCCTTAACGGAGTCAGTCCGTGACTCTGGGGAGTCTCTTATTTGCCAGCATGAAGACATATATTGGATGAGATCCCAGTTTAATCCAGATGCCATCTGATGTGTGAGACAGAGCAGCGTCCCTGACGTTTCAGATAAGATGGAGAGCTCGTCTTGTACTCCCGCTCTGCCTTGCCGGGTCGTTCCTCACAGAGTACCGAGACCTCAGAGATGGGTTGGGGTTGGGGGCAAATGCTGAAAACAGAAGCGAACGCTGGCAAGACGTGCGAGCCTCCACAACACCTGAAACCGCGAGCTGAAGGACAGATGGGTTCCTCTGTTTTTAGAAGAATACCTGGGTTTTTTTTTTTAGAAGTCATAGGAACAGTTGTATAATTCATTGTACCCTGGAAACTTTATGAACATATACTTTTCATGCATATTTCCGACTTGATCTGATCTTCATGTAAGTTATAATCATAAATAATGACACTCATACAATAACATTTTACACTGACATATCTTTATTAAACAAACTGTTTAAGCAATCAAGGTCAATGATAATAAAAGGTATGCGAACTTCTTTGATAATGACCTCTTGAAAAGAGGATATTTGGAGTCAGGCGATAATGCATAATTCTAAAGACAAATGTGTGTTTATGTCCTTGTCGGGATTTTTGTTCGGCTACGAGTAAAATTTAAACCTCGGGGGGAAAAAAAATCTGAGTTTCAGAAGGTAAAGAAGACAGGAGATCAAAGGGAAAGAGCAGCAACACAACATTTTCTCTTTGCTGAGCCAAACGCAGATCCTACTTTCAAAAGGAATCCTGACAAGCGAGAAACAAAAAATGCATTTTCTGTCGCGGCCAGTGAAATTCCCAGATTATGCTGAACACTGCGAGGCTCCGCGCTTCCCTGGCACATGGAATCTGGCTGCATTATGGCTTTGGTCTAAATTGATTTATCGTGTAGCCGCCACTGGTGCCAGCGGGAGGGAAGATGCACCACATCAAGTGTCTCCAAATGTATTCAGGTCAATCGATATCGAGTCAAGCAGCGCTTCGGGACGCCTTCCTGGGAGCATTGTCCTTTAACTTAGCAAGAAAATGTCAGACTCGACCCAAGTCCCTTTTAACCAGTGAAGGATAAACTGCATTGAGCGCAAATGCAGAGTTCGTAAAGATTTTTCGGTATTTGTGGACACATGTGCTTCGCATATATGTATGATGCATAAGTAACACATATATATATACTTCCTGTGCTTTATTGACAGGTATTAAGTGACAATTATGAGACACTTCAGGTTTTGCGAGCTACTTTAAATCCGAGAGGCTCCCGTGCTCGGCTACAGTGTTGTGCTTTTACTAGTTCATTTCCTTGATTGAAAGACTCATTCAGCTGTTTCAACATTAACATCAACCAATCACCACACAGCAGAACACAGCTATACGTGAAGTCCAGGTCCTTGAAAATGGATGAGATGGTACTTTACAAACCCTGTCGTACCTCAGAGTGTCTCCCCCCGACATAGATTGGGTGGTCACCCTATGTATGAGATAGCTTGTGAATTGCACTGTGTCGCTCGATACCCGTCAATAAAGTCCAGGAAGTTTATATATGTATTTTACGCAGTAGTGTTATGCAGTAATATTTCGCTGCCATTTTGCCATTTACGTATCTTGCTTTGTCTGCCTTTTGTCATTTCCATGGGGCCCTGCAGGAAATGCGACGAAGTAAAGGTGTGCATTCCAGCTGTGCATTATAGATGGGACAAAGCCCTTTTGGATAATCCGTCTGAATAATGCGAAATCCGTGTGAGGGCATCAACTTCAAATGTGTATGTTCTCCCATTTATAACAACAAGGAACCTCACAGGAAAGACTGTTTCCTGCAAAAATGACTCTTTCCCCCTCAATTTACTGACAAAAAAAATGAAAGCCAAGGAAGAGAGTGACAGGATACAACATATTTCTTGCTGAACTACGGGGATGTGATATAGATTAGCCGCAAACCAAGGCTGGTCTCCGAGCAAGTGTATCCCGCGGAGGTTTGCATCATTCCGTCCTCCTTTCATCTGACAAAGCCGCGCTCGACGCAATCCTGAATATAACATGAAACGTAACTCTGGAGTAGCAGCACTTGAGTCCTTTTTCATTATTCTGCCTTACTCGCCGCTCCCCCCCTGCCGCTCGAGGCCGGAGACGTCCCGTCAGGTGCTTTTCTGCCCAGCAAAATGTGATTCATCATCTGCTGCCCGTCAGCCGCAGAACCCCACGCCTTTGTCAGACAGTGACCCGACAAACTCAGACATAAATTCTGATATGGCTTCTGAGGTAGCGATCCGTCCTCCATCTGCTTCTTAATTTAGCCTGACCCGCCAGACTGGCCCAGCGTAACGTCCGACAAAATGCTGTCGAGTGAATTTATACACAGACCCGTTGTCAGATGAGAGCTGCGCTTCCTGACGTGAGAATTTCAGCATCCTTTTGCTTTCTATTCTCTGTTTCTGCCGTTTTTTATTTTTTTTTGTGATTGTAATTCTTTACGACAGGCTCCGTATTCCACTTAACTTAGACAATGACACCACTATTGCGATTCCCATTAATAAATGATTTAGATTTTTTCTAATCGATTCTGTTATTCAACCATTAAAAAACTTTTTTTTCTAATCTAATTACATCAGCAAAACAAGTCTATGTCTTGTCTGCTGGGACTCAGCTAATTTAATTCAGTGTTCATTTATTCTATGAAACTTAAAAAGGCCTTTGTGTGCCATTGGCTGACTTCGGCTAAGACCTGCATTCTATCAGACTAAACAAAGGCATCTTGGCACAATACACAATAGTAGGGTCTCATACAACCTACCTTATGTCTCTTTGCTAATTACCCTGGTCTGCTGCTGCGGTTTAGTGAGTCAGTTAATCTTGATTATTGCCTTCAGACTCTGATAACTAAGTTAATCAGTTGGTTTAGTGCCGTGTGGTCCATCCGACCCATGAAATTCTAAAATATATGTTATAGTAATCAATGAGCACCAAAACATTTCTATTTCGGTTGAATTTTTTGAATACCAAATGGGAAAACCAAATGATTATAAAATGCTGAGGTCAGCGATATGGTACAGCTTACATGGTACATGCTGTAAAGCATCCTTTGTAACAATAAGAGTTACCTTATTGTCCCTGGACTGCTGTATTTATTGAAGGTGCTGTCAAGGCTGTCAGATCTGGGTTTTTAATTAGGTTAATCGCTTTTGAGTGACCATACTCACTTCGAGTCACAGTGGTATAGGAGCATTCCTGGAAAAAAAGGAATCAATCTGCCAGAGCACAGGTTTCAATCGGAAATGAGTGAATGTAAAATGCTTTTAACCACTTATAAGCACTTAAATAATTATATTTATAAGTGATATATCATAAGTCAGACGTCCGATCAATTTTAAGCGTAATTTGCTTGGACACCAAGAAAACCGGTTAAATGGGAATTTGACAGAGCACTTGTACATACAAAAAGTAAACAAAAACTTACCATAACAGCAAATTGAAAATGTACGATTCCATAGAAGTTGTATGTTCTAAGGGTATGATTATCACATAAAACGCATCAACAATAAATTTCACATCAAATATTTTATCCTATTGATGATTTAAAGATGCCATAATGTGGCACTGTAAAGGTTACTACTGCTACAGTCAGGAAAATCCCACTGATATTTATGCCGCTCCCCCCCTTCAGGACTGGTCCAGGAAGAGTGGCCTGTTGGTGGGGGGGATTTGCTGCTTGTGGGGGAAGATTAGCTGTTTTTAATCCTGCTGTCCTGAAACTGGTGGGATAGTGCAACGGAAGGTTCTTCACACGGGATTCCGGAGAGCTACTCAGGACAAACCGTGCTTATTCAAGCTGAACAAGGAAATCAACCACAACCCAGCAATTTAAATGTTTTTTAAAACTATATAACTTATCTATATATTTTTTTATGTATATAGTGTGTGTTCATGTGCAGATATATATGTAAATAGATACTTTGTAATATATACACATAAATGCAGGTAACGTATTTATATATGTGTATATATATGCATGTACTTCTGTGATTTCATAGTTTGTTAAATTGTTTTAATTATATTTTGAATTTGTCTGGCAAATGAAATGTTGTGACATACTAAAATGGCAATTAGCTAAATTAAAGCAATCACACTAGCTGGTGATTAGACTGGCCCGAGAATACACTTATTACAATTCGCCGCATCCAACACCTGCATCCATAATGAATGTCACCCAGCTCTGTGGGAGGTGATAGAGTCGCAGCCCGAAATAAACCCGCTCTTTTTTAGGGTGTTCTTCCTGCTGTACCGTACCAAACAGACACGCCGCTCGACCAGGTGTCCAGAGCCTTGTTGACTAGGCAACCGGCCCTGTAAAGTTATACTCTGTGCCAGAATGTGGTGGGAGGGGGTAGAGTGGGCGGGTTACGGATCTCCGGCAAAGTCCGAGGGTACCACTGCGCTGCGGATTCGCCAGGCAGCAGACGGACCCCACCGTTGGCTTTGCGAGACCTGACAGATGTGCTATGGCTGTGACTGCAGTAACATTGTAGCAGCTAAGTATAATATTTGCGTTTGTCTGCCTCACTGACTGATAGGGATGCAAACTCTATTCCAGCTACTTAATTATAATTACTTGATTGAAAAGTACTCCGGTTTCCCCCCATAGTCCAAAAACATGCTAAGGCTAATTGGAGTTGCTAAATTGCCCGTAGGAGTGCACGAGTGAGTGAATGGTGTGTGAGTGTGCCCTGCGATGGGCTGGCCCCCCATCCTGGGTTGTTCCCTGCCTCGTGCCCATTGCTTCCGGGATAGGCTCCGGACCCCCCGCAACCCAGTAGGATAAGTGGTTTGGAAAATGGATGGATGGATGATTGAAAAGTTCCAGGTGTTTACAGTTCCCGGTATGGGGTTTATTATGTAGGTAGCACTGTAATCAGTGTTGGGCATTTCAGGTCCAGGAGCTACAAATCCAGACCAGGAGTCCAAAATTTTTGTTTCTACCAACCTGCTGAGTCACAATCACGTACTCAGCTGACTGGTAGAAACGAAATCTTGGTCTGGATTTGTAGCTTCTGGGCCTGATATGCCCAACACTGAATATTAATAATGCTCATTTTCAGATGTCGGGAATGAACAGACTGAAAACAATCCAAACATCGTATTATTTTCCTTCTCCTTCTCACGTGTGTATGAGGGGTTAATCAATCAATCTGCTCCCTGTCACAAATCAAAAAAAAAAACATGGAGAATCTGGGTCTGTTGAGGAAAAAGTCATAAATACGCAAAGGCATCGTTTTTCTGTAATGCCGAGGATGCATTTTTTCCCCAGTTGCTTAGGTCATGATTAATCCGGAACTCGCACCGCCGTGCAATTTTCTAGAATCTACTGCAAGATATTTGATTTAATATTCAAATGCAATTATAATTACATTGCTGTACAGGCTCAGAAATACAGTTTTGAACTGACAATACAATTGTATGTATGCAGCTTACTTTCTATAACTAGTTATTGGCTAATATAGCTACACGTATATTGGTTTAATTTATTTTGCTTACATCGTAACCGAATCCTGCTGAATCACGATCATGCATCAACACAACACAAATCTGAGCGGAAAAGACCATTTACAGTGTCTGTAACCGCAGCAGTGTCTAATGTACATGTTGGTGTTTTTATTAAAGTAGTCGTTGAAATTATATATATATATATACTGGAAGGCACATGGACTGCAAGATTTCCTCTCCCTCAAGCCTTTAGTACAATGTAATCCGGCAAACCCATTCATGACGGTCAATTACTGTCTCTCGTGATATTTTAATATCTGGCACAGCTAACATTTTGTATACAGAGAACGATAAATCACGAGTACATATTTCATGCAACAGTGGACTCGGTTAATAAGTAATATCAGACAGCAAGTGTGGGGTTTTGCAGTGTCCGAATGACTGCAATGATTGTGACTACTTGAGGAAAATATTCCCCCTAAGGCAAGATTATTAAGTTGTGAAATTATTCAGTTATTAAACTGTTGGTGACTGTTACTACTGCAGCATCACTCATGCTTGTAACAGAAAGCAGACGGGCGTAAATAAGGAGCACAAAGCCCAGAAGAGACAGAGGATAATGGTATTAATCAGACTGCGTGTCACTACATGCTGCACTTCCCCCAAAATAAAGAGCCGTACTGTAGTTACGCTACATGTACAAATGAGCACAGATGAAGCAAAACTCTAATTCAATTAAATTCTATTAAATTCAATTTCATATAACACCTCTCACAGCACAGTTGCTCCAAGCAAGGGCATGTAGATTGAACTGTGGATTGGAGAATGAAGAGGCTCAAATCTCCATTCATTTTGTGATTATTTGGGGGGGGGGTGGCTGTATTGGCCGATCTTGATTATTAGGGGACTACAACCCCCCCAGCCCCCCCGTAATTTACACTCATGGCTCCAAACGCCGTAACTGGAGTGTGTGACAGTACAACATTGGTTCAGGGCCACTAAAATGGAAGAAAAAGGAAGGAAAATTAAATATTTTTTGCTGTTTCTCCCACATCTTGCCTCTTGGACTGATTCCTGCTGGTAACATTAATAATCACCAGGAGATACAGAGTTATATTTCCCACCATGCCCCTCAAAAAAGCTTTAAACTTTACAAAAATACTGAAATAATAATCAGAAAACTAAAAATTTCGAGATTCGGAAGGATTACTAAGAATGAGCAATGTTATTGCTGCTGTAATTGCTTTAGTCGGTTGATACAAGGACCTAAGCATAGTGTTAAATGAATGTTCTCTTTGTCTCTATAATTACCATAATTTAAGCTGATTTTAACTCCTGAGGTCATGGCTGTCGGTAAACTGTTTAGCAGTATGAACACTAAGCTGTTTGCTCAGTCCCCTGCTTAGAAAATCTGCATTTCCCTTTGTTGCATCATAAACAAACATTGTTTTCAAGACAAAGCGACATTCTTATGCTGTAGTGATTCCAGACCCGTGCCAGAGGAGGATCTGGTGCACATCACGTCCGAATGAGTTAATTTCGATTTGAGTAATCTGAGATGCAACGACTTTCGGTTTTGGCTTTCAGATGACAGTTGTGTTTGTACCCATGATGTGAAGCATAATCAGAGAAAAAATTGAAAACATTTTTAAAAAATTAAGTCTTTGTTGGTAAGCCTGCAACTGAAAGTGTTTGTGTATAAAGCCATTTTTTAATTAAAATATTTCAGTCTACCATGCTACATCTAGTATCTTTCGCTCAGATCCCCATCTAGATATTAAGGGAAAATATCCAAGATTCAAGTTCAAAAGTCTTTATTTGTTGCATTGCAGTTGTGCTCGTACAACATACAGTGAAACGCTTGTTCTAGCACATTCACTGACTTGCTGAAGCTTATGATCATGTACGTTTTGATCCCCTGACTCTCTGGGTTAATAAGTACTGTGTCACACTTGCTTGTATGCCTCTATTTGCGATCTGCGACTGTAAAGGGTCAGTAATTAAAGAGTACAGTGACTTATGAAGTAGGTGCCCTCCTCACCTCTCTGTGAATCATTCGTGTAATTATCAGCAAATGTGTGTCGCTTCACTGTACTGTGTGGTGGCAAATGGGACCTTAAATGACCCACAATTGAAAACACTGAAATAAATTGCCTCTTGACTAATGAGCAGAAGGGCCCTGCCTTCTTTCAACAAATACAAATGTTACAGTAACACTGAGGTGACATCGCATTCGTATTATTTAATTCGTTCCCCAGTGTATTCACGTTTAGCTACACAGAAGACATCCATCTCTATGGCAACCTAAAATGCTTACAATATTTCAGATAGAACGGGAGGTAAATGAACGTATGTTAAACATTTCGAGGAGATTTGTGTGGCATTCCAGACTAAATTATTTTCAGTTGGCTGTGACAGAGAGAGGAAGGTGAAGAGATTGATTTGCTCTTCAAAGTAAAAAAACGTAATAATTATCGCTGAGCATGTGTTCACCACGGTGTACCGCACTAGGGTGTGCGCCAACCAAAGTAATAGAAAGTTGAAGTTCCAATTTACATTCATCAGTGAAACAATTACCTTTTGTGCTTTGCATGCTTCACCTTGCCAGCGTACATTGTCACCCTTACATGATATGTTCAGCATTTATAACGAGGACAATATTCTGCTGGGTGTACCATTGCAAAAGGAACAAAAAAAAATGTATATTATAAGATATTTATAGCCAAGCCGAAAGTGAGAGCAGCCACAGAAGTTAGAATGGAAACTAATGACATATTATCAAAAGCTGAACAGTTAGAATTACGTAAAGTGTTGAAAAAACTTACTGGAATTCCTGGCAGTGCTTATCATAGTAGATTACCTTTTTAATCCAATATTATTGTTTGATATCTGATGATCGCAAGTGTCCTGGCAAGGAAAGAAATATTATTTCTGTCATGGAATTGAGTGTTAGGGTAGTGGGCAACTGATATTTGAACCTCATTTTGCTCTATCCATTTACATTTATTTCATCTGAAGTGGTATACAAGTGAGAAGAGACAGCCAATCCTAGACGGAATAGAGGACAAGGCCTCAGTTAAAGGCCTAATGGTGACATCACTCAGCCGGCCACAGGATGTAAACCCATGATCTTCTGATCACAGGCACATGGTCCTACTGAGCCAAACACTGTCATGTTATTCCCTGGTTGAAGCGCTCAGGTTAGTTAAATGCTGGTTAAATCAAGGTAATGAAAAAATAACTCTCTATTTAAAAAACCAAACCTGCTCAAAATATTGTACTAACATTAAAAGAGGCTTGTCTACTAATTTGACTTCTTGGAACATCAAAACATCCTGCATGTACTTGTGGAGAATCTTGGCCCGTAAGGGCCTGTCCATGTCCATCGCATGCTCTGACCTGACCTATCAGATGGTTTCATGGGTGCCAGTTAAGACGTCATGTGACCAAGGCTAAGAAAAAAAGAGCATCTCTCAATCAAAACTCTCCAAAGCCCTGCTGACAAAAATGACATCAACCAAATGAACCAGGGCAAGTGTGACACAAAATGCTGTCTCCCAGAATCCATTGCGGCCACCTGAAAATGCCCTCGCACAATCAGTTCCTATACAGCAGAGATAAATCAACTGCCATAGGTCCATTGATGTCAGGAAAATAAATTGCCCCTGCCTGCATTTTCAGAGAAAACTAATTTTCCTCACCCCGGTAATAAACTACATGATACTTTGGCCTGGCTGGAAGCTTGCCTATCAGCACCTGAGTTGTGTACCTCATTTGTCTTGACAAATGGATTTATTCAATAACAGACCTGCTCTTTAACCCGGAGACATTGTGCAGAGGGGTTTGTGTTGCTCTGCGCACTAATAAACATACTAATGTCTTGTTTTATTGCTTCCTTCTATCATTAATTCTTGTTTTCCTGACTTCTCCTTTCACCTGAAGTGGAAGATTCACTGAATGCATGGATGACTTGCCAATTAGGTCACATTAATCACCCAGACGACTTACTGTGCCTTGTCCAGCGGGAATTCTGTTTTTTTTTCCCAGGATGCCCCGTCAAGTAACTTGGTTTCCTTCCTGTGATAATTCAATCACTGAGCCAACCTGCCACAGGTACCCAATTAAGATTCATAAATTGACCCTGAGGTGGGCTCTGATTCAATAACTAATAGAGTATAGCCCTCTGTTAGCTAGAAAGAAACACTCCTTCTTAACTTTATGTGCTGCTTAATTCAGTGTGTCTTATAGCTTACACAGGCATCCATAACAATTAAGCCAGTGCTTCCCAGTTCGTTCCTTGGGGACCCACAGACAGTCCATATTTGGGAGCAAAAATGTGGACTGTCTTGCAGGGAGCTCGGAGGGAGCAAAAACGTGGACTGACTGTGGGTCCCCAGGACCGGATTGGGAAAGACTGGCTTAATTGTTATGGATGCCCGTGTAAGCTATAGGAAGATTACTGCAGTATATTACCTTTTCACCGAGAGACATTCAATTGGCCGATCATAAACCATCATCTGAGGTTTTAAATACGAGAGGTAATGGCGTAAAACAGTCGTCGTGATAGAAAGGCAGCTGTTATTCTGACCAGTGCCTACAGGTTCAGTCCAGCAGAAAAACAGGTCTCCAAATTAAAGAGGTATTCGTAATACAGCAGGTATTGGACCCCCACAGAAAGAGCAAAACTCTGTGGAGGATGAGAGCATGCAAAAGACTCAGCAGCTACGGAGGCCTTGTTCCATTTATGTAAGCCATACTTCAGCAGAGGAATGGCAGCTGAAGGGCAGGTCGAGCTTCGGCTGTTATATTCTGAAATAATACACCCATATTTTGAGCTGAAGGAGTATAATTGGTGAGCCAATAGCAGAGATATTTTGACCCCGGCAAGAATTATGTACCGCTCGCAAAAAGTGACAGGGTATATACAAAGATTTACAGTTCCGGAGACACTTTCACAGAAAGTATGTGACAAGTCAAGATGGTTGTGGTATTTTTCGGATGAAGGGTTAGAGTCTTATACCACCAAGGTCAAAGACATCCTTCAATGGGACCATTTTGATGTCACATTTGTAGCTCGTTAAACGCTGTGTCATCCAACAGTTGATGAGAATTTTCCAGAAGGGTTTTTCGCAAGATGTTACGCAGAACACTGTTTCTCATTATTGTTGAGCTGTTCGTCTTGAACAGCTGCATTTACGTATTATACGTTCAAGGTTAAACTATATTTCGGGTTAAATAATATATCATATTCAGCTCCACTAGTGCAGGTTCTGAACACATTCTCACAAGCCATGGACCTGCATTGCCCAAAATGATGATAAAATCAATAAGCTTGAGGAAGTTTAATGTAATCTAATACAAGCGCCAAGCCTGTGATTCCTTTCGGCAAACGCGAGCCAGTTGCTAAGGCGTATCAATACTTGGGTTAGCCAATTAAAATTAGCCAACTCTTTAATTCTAGGAACAAGCCGATCTATTCCAAGAATTCAGGACCAGGACTGACTTTAACTGACCCTCTGTTTACACTCCCAAACTACTTCATTGAAAACAGATAAGGAGAAGAGGACAAATATAGTAATATGAGAATGCTAGCTTATGTAATTCTTCTATCTTCTTTTAGCTGGATATGATGTTTTTCAGCTTTGGTCCTCCTGTGGCAGTTCTACATCCCCCTTCTTACTTATAATGCCAGAAGAGTTATTTGTTTTCAAACTAAACTAAGAATGTGCCTCACTTCAGAGTCAAGGTCTCTGCATTCCAGGACAATGTGATTAGATCCTTCCGCTGGTGAACGTGCATCATATACTTCTAAAGGAGCAAAAACGAATAAACATTTTACATTTAAGCAAGATCTTATTATGCCAAAGAGGCATAAAAATGTTATTGATTTGCATCTGGTGTGTCTCATCTACATTAGTGCTTAAAAACAAAAGAGTACACAGCCTTAAGCATGAAAATACAGTTATTTGTCTATACAATATTTCTGTAGAAAATTCTACCAATGAATCATCAGCTAAAATGGGGTAGTGCTTAGTTTGGAAACTGCAGCACTAAATATTCTACACCTCGATAGTTATCTATGCTATATAATCAGTAAAATAACAATCAGAGGATGCACGTTTAATTTAGATGATACATATAAATCTAATTTTTGTATGCATGTCTTATTTTTATTGCCTTCATTGACAAATGTAATTTGGACACGGTGCTATAACATTATATTCCGTTATGGTTACTAATTGTTTTAACTGCACTGTCCCCATGACCACCTTATTAAATATTTTACTATACAGTCATCAAAGCCGTCTTCTGGGACCTGGTCTTGTTTGTCCTGGATCTTGCTTTGCCCGACTGTGGCAAAAATGTCACATGTCTATTAAAATGGCATGTGTACTGAGGAGGAACATCGCAGGAATGCTGAGGAACACAAGCCGTGGTTGTCAGATGGGTTACATAAAAAGCTGCTCATTCCTATGAAAATGATCAAACAACATAACAGCAGCCAGGGTGGATTCTGTAAGGTCCCTGATTATCAGCATGAGTAACTCTGAGGTACGGTTAAGGCAGGAGTGCACAGGCCCGCTTAATAAGCCCTCAAAATGCAGAACTGCTGGCACCGTGGCGAAACTCCAGGCGTGTGGATGGTCATGGGCAGAGTTCCGGCGTCTTGGGGAACCAGTGGAGGCAGGAGATGCTGGCCGGATCGACACAAAACCAATGACAAGCGAACAGAGAGCTGCAATGGAATGCATTTCCCTTCACTGTCATAAGGGAGCTCTGCATGTCAAATCGGCGTAGAAGGCAATCACACACTAAACGATAAAAAAAGAAATGGAACTGCAAGTGTGACATAAATCCCAGCCAATCACAACCAGATATAGCCTGACACATGCTTTTCTATTCACAATGAAAGAAGTCATATAAGTGACATTAAATGTTTTATATAAACTGTATAAATCTTTGGCCAAGGCATAATACAGTGTTTACAGTTTCGTAACTGTATATTTGCCAAGGCAGTAGCAATCGTGGGAAACGACATCTCCCCTCCCACGAATGTAAGTAGCGATGGGGAAAATGAGCCTTCAAAACTCACAGTGTGTGGGATTACCATGCACTGTCACTCGCTGACTGCTTTAATTCTGTGTGTCATATTTGGGCAGAAACTATTCATCTGTTACAATGTAATCACAATGGGATTACCATGACCTGTCAATCACTAACTGGTTTAACTCAATGGGAGTAAATGTAAGTCATAGGAAGCAGGCTAACCCAGCCGGTGATCAGCAGCGCAGTGATCCTACCTACCATGCATTTCACAATCTGTTTTTTTCCCTCCCTTCACCCCCCTGACTTTTAGATCTCAAGTCTAGTTCTTAAACCGGGGGGGGGGGGTCACCTGTCACCACAATGATCTGTTCATGCACCAGGAGAGCTTACTGAGGACAAATTCAGGTAGTAAATGAATCCTTTGATGGAGGTTATTGGGATGACCCCTTACCACTATAAAATATTTATTGAGTCACACTACAGATGACTCAGAAGACGACAGGGAAAGATCAGCAGGCTCCATGTGTGTCCAGGGTTCAGCTGGTGTGCGCTCATGCGAGGCCGGAACGAAACCCCCCCCCCCCCCCCCCCATGTGGAAAAGCAAGCGTCGCTCCGGCCGTTAAGCCCCCGTTGGACCTGTGCACATTAATGAGTTAATAAAGGAGACCGGGAGCTGAGGGATCGCCACTGTCGTACAGGATCTGCATCCATCTGTGCGAGAAAACATGTCCGCATCACTTACCTAGTACACTCACGTCCATCCGCCTCCAGAATGGCTGCTAAACCAAATGCAACGTTCATAAACAAAGAGAAGCACTCCTGATATTTATCGCAGTATTTATTATTCACTATATGAAAGATTTTGCTACCAGTTTGGAATTTTGCTGCGGTTTGATGCTGCCTAACAATAGCTTACAAATAAAGAAAAAGATGAATGCAGAGGTATGTTTGGCGGCGTGCGTGGTCGAAAGGGGAGACGTCTGACTTATCGAAGGATCTGGTGACTATAATGTGAATACTTATCCTGAACTGTAACTCAGCATCTGTAGTCATTCACCAATTCACTGACTTTGAGAGATAAAACACGATCGATACAAAAATCTAAGATCCCTGGCGAGAATTGTGCATATTTTCCTTATTCGCTAGCCGTTTTTTTCCTCCTAGAGTGCATGTACAGCCCAGTGCTTTTGTCAGGGAGGAGCAAAGCAGGAAAGAAATGTGTCTGCGTTTTCTCTCCCAGGCACAGCGGAGTCTGGAAGAGAAACAGTTAAATTGATGTACCAAGGCACCGTATGTGAAGTAAAGCAGCTTCTTGGCATGGCCTGTTCAACCTCAATATCACTTCCAGGGCTGTTTCCACTGTTTACTCTTCCCAGTCCAAAGATGGATGTATTGCATGCCCCTCACACTTACTCATTTCTCCGTCAGAACGTATCGATCCTTTTCTTGCAGTCACAGCTATGAATAAATTACGGGACAGTGACAAACGGGTCGCTGTGGACCTGCTATCGGCAGGGGACGGGAGGGGCCCCGGCGTAACGCGAGCACAGCAAACAAGCGACGTCTCAGATTCACCAAAACCGAAAACAGCCTTGTGGTCGATGGAATTGTCGGGAGTAAAGGCTACTTCTCTTGTCTGGGTGCTGCTTCAGATCCACCTAGAATCCCAAAGCTTCGTTTCTGACTAATTCTGCGGCCCAAGACCTGGAGACCTGCAGTGTCTCATCAAGGGAGGCCTGAGGAACGTTCCGGAGAGTGACAGGCAAAACTGGAATCTGGGTCGGCAGGACCTGACGTTACCAGGAGGACGGCTGGGTGCTTCACCGTACTGGGATCATGGCCACTGGAAGAGGACCTGAAGCCAGTCTCATCTCGAGATTCCTAGAATACATTCTTTACACATTTGATAACAGCGATGTAATCTGTACGAGAATAGTAGCTTTGGCTTGGCAATCCTTACATAACCAGAGCCAAAATAATGACTCCTGCACTTATGCTGTAAACTGCACATATACATGCACCCATATAACATGGCAAAAACTGTGGAAATGTATGGCTGGAAAAATATGTTTAGAGAGACACAACCTAAATATAAAACCAGTGGGATGAGACCAAAACAGTCCGGAACACATAATGCTGCATACAATCTGCTTTAAGCTGAACTGCCTGCTTTGTACATTCATTCATTCTTTTTCCATGCTCCCCCCACCCCCACCCCCCCCCCCCCCACCCCCGACCCACGGGGTCATAGGGTTTCCCAGTCGTGGAAACATCGTGCGCAAAGCACCCCGCCACAGGGCACACTCACACACCATTCACACACACATTCACGCCACTGCACAATTCTGCATATTTTTGGACAGTGGGGGGGAACCGGAGTACCCGGAGGAGACCCCAGGACGACATCCTATTCACTTATTTCTCCTTTATTTCCCTCTTCCAAGTGAGCCCTGGAACCTGCAAACTCCTGCTCCTTTATAGATACAACGAAAATAAAATATGGAATAACAACGACAGTTTCTATTGAAACTAGTATTTAGTAATATTTACACCTTAAATCACCACCTCTGTATGGCTTGTATGTGGCTCCACGTTCGTAATGCTGCTGTTCAACATCTTGCCGTATTCATGCTTTTCCGGTACTTAGTCATTCGGGGCCAATTCTATTAAGACCTAAAGCTTGCCTTCTGTTAGGAGCAATCCCATAACCACTTATCCCAAAATATCTAAGGATTCCTTCAATACATAAACAAACTTTTGATGGCTGCAGAAAAAAAATGCAACATAACATATAAATCAAGTAATTTGATCTTGTTATATAAAAAAGACCTTTGGTGAGTTTTTATTCACATACCAGAAATGCAGTATTAATATGCACGTAATTCACTAATAGGATTTTGAGTAACTGTGCTAATCGCTAATTAAGAATATGAATTCTTAATAGTCCCTTAAGGTGAAGCGATTCACTGAGAAAAATGCCAGTAATTTGATATTCTGTGGTCTTTCTCTGTTTAATAATTTCTCTTGTTAATCATTATAGATAAACCTGTTAAAGGAAATATTACGGGTAGTATAATACTGAAACTATCCGGAAAATTCATGTCGGTGGTAGTTTTTCGAGAGCCACGGAGTAGAGTGGTACTGGCAGGCAGCGTCAAATTTGCCCTCTTAACTTAAAGCAGAAGCACATTACCTCCATCTGCTAGACCATATTCTGTCCATGTTAACTACTCATGCTGTGTCCCAGGTGCGAACAAGCCGGCTGTTTCCATGGATGGCGGCGATCATTATTCTGTGTCCTTCTCCTGTTGGCCTCGCGAATGGCGGAGCACGGTGAGGCACTCGCAGTGCTCATGGGGACTGCGGCCGCTAAATGCCTCGCCTGCGCCATCTGTCCCTGCCATTTCCCTAAAATTACACCACCGATGCAACCCACCGCTGCTCACATTAGCACTATGCTACTGGCAAATTCGCATGGGCAAAGAAAGATCAGCTCTTTCCGTCTCCAATACTGCGTTAAGATTCAGATGGAGACTATTCAGTAGCGGACTGGGGGATTATTGGGTAGAGGAAGCCAAGGTGCTTAGATCTGTTGGTATGCTTCCTTTTACTCCAACGCAGTTATAAATACAATACTCCTACATATCTACGAGTTAATGGCCAAAGGTCTACAATGGCCATAGGATCTCATATCTTTACTGCCAGCACCACATAAAGATTCCTCCACCATGTGAGAAGTCTAGGTGATTCTCCTGCGTGGTTTGTCAGTGAATGAACTCCACGTCCACAACCGGACGTCAAAATCTCAACTTTCAAGAAATCCCTCAAGACCCATCTGTTCCCGGGGACGCACGACCCAGTCTTCCGACCGCCGACCTGCTCCTTCTTCATCTGCAATCCCTGACCGGCTCTCTTGTGGAAGCCGATGAACCCAGCTGGCCCCTTGACGGCTGTATGCTGTTAATGTACCATCTGCCTTCGGATAAAAGCGTCCGCGAGAAATGTAAAGGTATATTCTGCAGGAATTTTGGAGGGAAGGGACAAGCTAAAGCCTTTGCAAAAAAGATCACTATTATTATGTTCTATTTTAACAGACAGAATGGAGGTTAAGGCCACCAGTGATTAATGTAACCAAGAGGCTCATGATTAAAAAGCACCAGTAACAGCTGGGGAAAAGACCTTTAGTAAAATCCAACTGATTGGGAGGAAAAATGCTATTTACTTTGGATCAAAGCTTCTTCTCTGAAACTATAATAAAAGTCTAGACTCATGTTTGAGGAGGTTATTGAAAGAGGACTTGGTCTGAGGACATTTATTTATTTTCAAGTTTCCCCGCTTTAAGTTAGAGACGAGATTTGCTAACCTTCGGAGTATTCAGCGGCCCTCCTCTTGTCAGCGAAGATTAAGTGTCCCTCCCCGAGGTATATTTACATTTAATGTGAGTCAGCGCTTTCCTGATGCACTGTTGCCCCGAAAGGAGGAAATCAAATGCCATGCATCTCTGTAGAACGATATTAATCACACCGTCTAATTTGCCTGCCAGCCGCCCCCCCCTACCCCCACCCCCACCGAATGGCATTCTGCAGCTACAGGCTCAGCACTTAAGTCCACGGAAGGTGTGAAAATGTAAACAGCACCAGTCTGGCACTGCGTTTGTGTCGCCACATTTTTTTTTTGCTGTGGGGGGGGGGGGGGGGTGGGGGCATATTTTGAATACGTCGCATTCCTAAGCTTCTTTTCCCACTGCAAAACACAAGAACCAATTTGTACCCTCAAGGGTCTGCTAACTGCACCGCAGCTGTAGGTACATGTACCTACCTTTTAATATACTGAAATGGACTCATTGGGGGTACATTAATGTTGTTTGTACCTTGGTATACAAAACTGTACCAGGGCTATATCCTTTATTCTGAGGGCACGTTTGTAGCAATTCTCCTTCTCAAGAAGTCAAATGCGACAGAAGGGACGCAATCAGTTTCCAACTTCCAACATTTTATTTACTGAAATACATGAAAATTCATATAGGTTAACTTTACTGATTATTTGCAAGTAATGAAATACAAAATAATATAATAATATATCAGCATAAATATAGAAATAACGGTTCTTGTAAATTCAAGTAATCTGCCTAAGTTATTTAAGTCAGTGTAATTTCATTCTCTGCTTATCCGGGGGCAGACCATAGCTGGGCCTGGAGCCTGTTCAAACTGAGGGCGATCTGGGGCACCCCCTCCCCCCCCCCCCCACCAAAAGAAAAACAAATGTGCCTTGGGGGGAGGGGGGGTTCCCCAAAAAATGTCCTCTAGATAACTTTAAATCACAATTTTTGCTCCCTCTACAACAATCTCCCTCCAGCACATTACAACCAAACAATCAAGAACAACAAATACCTGGTACAGGTGTATATTGAGCTCAGAGGGAGCAAAAATGTGGACGGCCTCGAGGCCCCTGGGGGCTGGGCTGAGAATCGCTGGACGGTACGGAGAAAACCAGAGTAACTGGAAACACACGCGATATAAGGAGAACATGCAAACACAGTCATCAGATCAGACTGGACTCAACCGACCAAGCCGCCCAAAAATGCACTAAGAATACAAATATCATTCTAAAGCCACCTCAAAATTATCCATTACAAAGTAAAAATATTAAAAAAAACCTTAACAGATACAAAAGCAGTTTGTGTAACAGATGCTTGATTCTGGTTTAGATGCAGTACCTAACAAATACTGTCTTCATGTCTTTTTATGGCCTTTTAGTACCAGACAACAAAACAAACCGTCCTCTGACCCAGACTGCTTTCCAGGGTCTGCCAGTGTATGGCTGCTACCTAAATTGCATTTATGACCAGCTCCTGGAAAACCTGCAATGGTTTCTTAAACTACCCCATTCCAGTTAACACTGGGTCCCGCAGAAGGCCCCCAGAATGCTGGTCCTGAGTGCACAGGGGTGTCTCCTTCCTGTGTCCCTGGACAGGCAACCAGGCATTGCACAACTAAAATAAAATAAACAACCCAATCTGAGCCACGTTTGGCGAGAGGCTGTAAATTGACAATGTAAGTAAAATTCCACAATTCGACCAATTGGGTGTCGTTCCTGATGTCCGCAGTCTTCAAAGTGAATGTGTTTCCCTTTTCTGTCCCTCGACGAGGAGGGGCACTACTGCACATTTCCGACTGTCCCATGTCAGAGAGGAAAAAATTCTAGGGGAAAAAAACAGCATATATTTAGATGTACACAATGCAATGTGAGAAGGCTTAAGCAAAAACCCTTCTAAAGCCATTTATTTTCAGTATACACACACCTTATCTTAGTGCTTAAGGATATCCCCCCTCGAACTAATATCATTAATTCATGTCTGTACAACTAAGTTCAAAAGAATCCTTCCCCTTTTATTAACACCTCAAAAATATTTTTTGGAATTCAGGTAAAATTTCCTTAAATCGATGTTCAAGAATGCCTCGTTACCAAGTCCAGGTCTTTGGGCTGTACCTCCAACTTCACTGCGAGAGGCGAGAGCGCCCCCCCCCCCCCCCCCCACCCCCACCCCCACCCCCACCCCCAGTCTTCCATGCACTACTCTGTCACATTACACTGGTCAACGAAGATTTTGTCACAGATCAACTAAAGGCTGCCTTTTATGTCCTTGTTAAATCCTGATTTCAGAATTGCACTCAAATTTTGCTTTTCTCCATAGTTTTTGAGTTATGTGATTTTTAGGCTATATTGATAGTATATAATTATATATAGTCATATACAGTTTTGAGGGATGTCACTTTTAGGCTATACTGCTGCTACATAACACATTTTAAAAGATGTATGGGTACATTAAAAGTTTAATTTAAGAAAATGATTTTATTTCTATTTGTGAACATAGTTTAGGCTTTACAGAAGGGCACAGAGTAAGTTGACAGGCTGAAACATGGGGGGACACGCTGAGACCCAGCTCCCTCTCTCAGAAGCCCAGCCCCCCCCTCCCCCCCCCCAGCTGGTGATCAGGTCTCAGGGGTTTGCTGGGCCCTGAGGAGGGACATTCCTGAGCCCAAGTACAGCATAAAATCACACACGTCTACCTTTAGGACGAGTCACTTCCTCCAAACACATATAACGTAAATATACCTATAGTGTGGAGTTCTACTGTACGCCACCCAAAGTCCTTGCATTATAGGGAAATTCTGATTTGATATTTGAATTCTTACTAAGAAAATACTAAAGATGTAGCCCAACTTATTTTGAATCATGTGACAAAATAAGTCAAACTGTTGACCCGTGTCACAAATGGACATGAGAGACATGGCTTGGAGTTTTTCGTCTTCATACAAAGAATTCTTGAAATTATATTTCAGGTCACGCACCTCACACAACAACAGACCACTACCGGGATATAAACCTTCAGCGTATAGGTGATGAGGCTGATTCTTTAATCACCTCAGTCCTTGCCTTCCCCAGGAAGGACTCTCATATAATAGAGGACAGGGTGTGTTTGTCACCTGAGAAGAAATCATTGAGGCTCGTCAGCTCCTCCTGAACCTTCAAGACCAAGACATCCTGCAAGATCTCCTGTTGCTGCGTAGTTTCGATGCCCATCCTCTGGAGCTGAGGCTCAGTCATCCTCAGCAGGGCTCGGCCTGCAGAGGCACATTAATCAGTTGAACCAAATACATGAATGATTATGTGGGGTAATGAACCTGTAAACACACAAGCCAACCAGGACCCTAATTAGTTTAATGCATAATCAAAGAAAGTGCTGAACTAATCTATTAAAGTATACTCACAATCATTATGTAATGTACAGCAAATGCAAAATAAATTTTATTTGATGGGGAAAAATTGATGCGGAGAGCACGGTAACTCAGTGGGAGTGCAGTTGCCATACACCTCCAGGGTTGTGGGATCAAGTCCCACCCCTTCTCCATGTGTGCGGAGTTTGCATGTTCTTCCCATGTTCTACTGGTTATTTCCAGATACTCTGGTTTCCAATCATAGTCCAATTACATGCTATTAGGCTAACTTTGTGATTTTAAACTGCCCGCCCTGAATGAATATGTGCTGGTGTATATGCAAAGCTGCCTGGTGTCCCTACAGTGCTTGGGATTGGCTCCAAGCCACACTGACGTTCTACTCAGGAAGTGTAAAAGGTGTGAAGATGAATGGACAGAAACATCTTATTTCCAAAAATCCACAATTAGTCTGAATTTTTTTACTTTCTAGCCACCAAATCAAACCTGTGCACAATAAATGGTATAAATACCATAATCATAAATCAACTGCTCACGATGGCATATAGATGGCATATGAAATGCCACAGGGTGAGGGACTAATGAAGTCTGTGTCTCTGAGGGGCGACTGACTGAACAGAGAAAAGGCATTCGTGGGACGTAATTAGAAAGGCCAGGGTAAGCGGGGGCCATGTTGGTTTGGCGATGGTTGTGTTCCTAAAGAAATAAGACCTTTTCTTAGACTTCACACTGCACGACCAATATAATGAGAGGCAGTAATAGGACAGGTGGGAAGGGCCAGTTAAGTGCGGAACGCTGCGGGAAAGGCACCTGAGATGGAGTGGGTTCTGATCGCCTCCAGGAAGGCAGTCTGTCCAGAGGAGTGATGCTCCTGGACCCACCTGCAGACCTCCTCCACCGTCCACCGGGAGACCCTCCTGCCACAGTCCGTCATGGCGGACAGCCTGCGGAATTGAGGAAACGATGCAGACCTCACCTGCTGCATTTTATTGTTGTATTCAATGGGGTCTACAAAGTATGGTTCCAAGTGATGGGTTTAATCTCATCTTGGGACGTTGAATGAAGAGGGAGACAATCTAGGAGAATATCAATTCTATGGTTCTGCCGTATAAAGACTGACCTCAAAATAAAACGCATGGTACAAAGGTTTCTATTAAAATCTAAATACTCAAACAGCATTAGCTGTTTTTTTTGTGTGTGTGTTTTTAAAAAAAAAAAATTGTCCTTAGCTGTTTGCTAATGATTATTAGCAATTTGTGCCTTAGCTTCACACCTTGAATGAAGCGTAAGATAAGATAAAGATGAAGATAAAGACCACAATCTCTGACGGATTCACAACAGGAAATACCTTGGTCTATGGTACATTGTCCAAGTGATTCCGATTTCAGCTGCTGGTATTACGGGACGTTTTCACTTCACTTACCAGCTCTAGCAGAATCGTCCCAAACGTAATACTTACCAGCAGATTTTATACCACTGAAACATCATAAGCAGAAATCAAAGAAAAGATCTCTACAGGCACACTTTTCCTTCTACAGGAGGGCTTTCTCAACGGCAGAATGTGCAAGTCCACCAAGGTTATGACGGGGTGACGCTCAGATAAACCATAAGGCGAAAATGCATTTTACTACATTACACCTAACGTAAACATAGCCTAGCTTAGCCCACCTTAAACGTGCTCAGAACATTCACATTAGCCTACAGCTGGGCAAAATCATTAACACAAAACCTATTTCATAATAAAGGGTTGAATATGTCATGTGCTTTATTGAATAATCACACAGCGTAAAGTCAAAATATCGTAACACATAACACCGGGAGCCAGGAAGCGCCTGTACTTTGCATTTGAATTGTGCGAATAAGGTAATGAGAAAATATCATCTTAAAAAATATCATGCCATTGCAAAACTACGCTAGGACAGGCATGATGCGCTACAGTGAGGCAAGTTTAGGTGACAAGCCTCCTTCATTCACCTGCTGCCAGCCTTCAACAATATGCACTCATTGGCCACTTCAATAGGAACCCTTGCTTGTCAGACACAAACAGCCTGTTCCTCCTAACTTGGAATCATGTGGCTGAAACTAAATACTTAGATCATCCATACAAGGTCAGGAGGCCCACTTACTGTGTGGCGAAGCATTAGACACAAGTGATTTTGGTGTGATTCTTGGTGCCAGATGTGGAAATGGCCACCCTCCCCTGGCATCCCACATGCTACACGGTCTAGCGTTTACTGAGGGTAACGTGATGAGCAAAGAACAGCCAGTAAGCAGCAGCTCGGTTTGCAAAAATGCCTCGTTAATGAGAGAGGTTGAAGGAAAACAGCCAGGCTCATTAAAACTAACAGGAAGGTCACACGTGCAATAATGACGGCGCAGTGGAGAGAGGCAGGACGGCAGCGCTGAATGCACATCTCGCCTACCCTCGAAGCAGCTCCACAGACAAAGAGGGGGTTTACCCAGCACTATACAGGCATAGCTAATAAAGTATCAATGACATTTCCATGGCAGCAAGACCACGGACCTGCAGAATTAGGGGACAGAAGGGAGAAAGCACCTGTTCCTATTGTCGTGGACGATCAAAACCAACTCCTTCCTGATTTCTGAGTGCCCCTTTTCCAATTTTATCCAGGGACCCCCCCCCCCCAAAGCAGAGATTCCATCTCTGACCATTGCTCCCTCCCTCATGTCACACTGATCTCTTGGCCTTATTCCGACAAAACCATTTCCCCCTAAAACCGCTTGTGTGATGATTCCTAAAAAAACAGCAAACAAGGCAGATTATGTCACTTTTTAAACCTTTACGTGAAACAAGGTCCTTTCATTCGGATATTAAAGTCCGATTTCCAGATTCAATAAAGTCAAGATGTTGTACAAGCATAAACACATCATTCTTATTGGCAGTAATCCTCTCCGGAAAATTCTTTGCCAAACAGCTACACGGAGGACAGCTGGAGGACATTCTCCATACAGGTTATGACCGGTCAGATTAATAATATTTCAAAACATTCAATCCGGCTGTTGAAAGCTGAAAGGTACGAGATATGACACTTTTGTTACGACGTTAAGTATGATACAGGCCTAATGGGTAAATTATACCTGTATTACTTCTTGTAGCAGTTTAAGTATGTAAATACTTTTATATGACTAAAAACTAACTAATTGACTTACAAGTCCTTAAGGCAAAATGGTACTTTCAATTCCTGAGTGGCGAAAACTCAAGCATGAAAGACTGGGAATGACACGTTCTGAACCACATATTTTTCATAAGAGATTCCGAATGATATTTCCTGCACAAAGACACATTTATTAAATCACCAGTGTAGGAAGCAGTCAAGTCTTACTGCAATAGTGTTGCAGTCATTGGCTTCTGGACTGGGACTTACGCTATTTTTTCCATAAGCCAATTGTATGAATTGTGACTTGGAGGCGAGAGGCCTGGCTTAGACTATTTTTGTTATTCAGCCAGAATATCCCTACTATTTCTGCTACGAGAGATTCTTCAGCAAGAGATGTGTTATGGTTATGCTACCACATCTTTCTGACTTCTGACAACTGTCTAGGTACATTCAGAGTATTGTGTTAAAAGTCAATGTGAAGCACTTCTGCAGTCTTCGGAGAATTCGCTAATTTCAGCTATACATCTCACTACCCCTTTTCAGTACTACTTAGGGCACGGGGAATAGATCTAGCTGCAAAAAAGTTGGACATTAAGATATGTCACTTCTCCACAGTTATGGTCACTATCAATATTAAGCCTTTCCAAGAATTTCAGCAGCCAAATAACTATGGTTAGTATTAGTCGTTATTCCATTTTTTCCGAATTTACGCATTTAACCACTATTAAAATTACGTGACTGACGGACAAACATGTTGACCAATTAGATACTGGTCTTTTCAAGCATTTAAATATACGAACCAATCACATTTCAGTAAATCTCCCTCCAACAGGTACCTGACAGGGCTGCAAACTACTATTTTATGTTCGAAAGGTAGCTGTCAGTGATTCTGTTTTCAGGCATTTTATTCTTTAAAGAATACGAGATTTTATACCTGTGTATTACGGTATGTTACCTTTTTGGGTTGTTGACCTTGTACAGATTTCTACCTCGTCGCAAACCACCGCTTGTACCGCAGTTTAAACTAAACATTCTATGCAACCACTGTAACACTCATGTTTACTTTCATTTCGTAAAGGGATGCATCACAACACGTCACCATCTTAGCTGTCATTGGGCCTTTCATTCCCTTAGTTAATAACACAGGTAATAAAAATTAAAAAGTGGATCAATTCATTGAAAAAAAAATATTGCCGAAATATGGAAACAATAACAAAGGAACATTTTCAAAGACTATGAGTCCCGTAAAATTACAGCCCTGATACCAATGCACCACCGCATGGTGATTCACATTACTGCATATTCTGCTTGATTTTTAAACATGACCCGACCCATTTGTCTATTAAATTGTTTCTGTAGCTAACTCGGTTGCTAACTTCGTTTTTATAACAGCACTCGCCTGGATGAAGACTAATGGTGGGACTACAACTAAAAACTACTTGCAAGTGAAAGAAAAAAAGCTGCATTAGGGACTGAAAGAATACGAAACAAACAGCGAAACGCACACAGCACTTTGACAAACAAACCAAAGTCGGCTAAAGCAACAAATCCGTGACGTCACCCCGAAGGAATCGCCGTAGACATAAAACTTCACCGATGCACAGCGCGAGAGACCTTTTCAAATGGCCTCATTTTATGCCATGTTAGTTTTTCTATTTAGATATTGACTTAATCCAAATCTGATTTCATGCTGCCAAATACGGCGAGCAGGCACAAAGCAAAATGTTGCTGCCGGTAACACGGCCTGTTTCTTACCTGTGTGGCTTTAATGTCGACAATCGCACTTCCTTACACCTGGATTAAAAGGCGGAGGAGGAGCAACGCTCCTCACGGAGAACCTGCCTCCTCCTGTGTCATTCTAATGGGAACGACATGGCAGCACCGTCATATAAAAATATAATGATAATAATAATAATAAGGGTTTTTTATATAGCGCCTTTCTCACACTGATACAGAGAACAATACACAAGCAGCAACAGTAACAACAGAACAACAGGAATGTTACGTAGTAGCAGTTACATTATAGCATTTGTGGTATAAATGCGTTTTCAGCTGAAGCTTGAAAATGTTGAGACTGTACCTCTCGCAGACTGTGAGGAAGTGTGTTCATATAGCTAAAAAATAATGATAAACATAATATATTATGATAAAAAAATATAGTATTAAGATCTTGCCTTATATTTACCCGGTACCCACACATAAATTGCAGTTTAATCATTAATTTAACTGTATTTCTAATTTTGAAAAGTCTGTAAACTGATGCGTTAAAAAAAAAAAAGATTAGTAATTTTACTTATTTAGACAATCGACACTCTGCAGTGATTACCGGAAAGCAGCAGTCCTTGTAAATAACTTTTCAATAAAGTTTTTTTTTTCACTTGAGATTTTTGAGTAGTGAAAGTATCAAGAACGTAACTGCGCATGTCCAGTTTTTCAGTTGGGACCTGTTACTTTACTCAAAAGCATCATTGGCGACCACAATCTCACATTCTAGACGTATCAGCGGCATGAACTAAATATCGAAAATTGAGTATTTTCCTGGTGAATGTCGCTGAACATGTTATTGTACGACTGGTACTAAAGTTAAGTTTTAGGCCTATACAGCAAAACATTAAAGAGTAATACATTTAAACAGTAACACACAACATATCCCTTATAATTTTTAGATCGATGTATATTTGGCCAAGTATACCACTGTACCTATAAAATTACTGAAGTAGTTGGCATTAATGGATTGAAATTAAAAGTTTCTTGTCCACGAGAGGGCGCTTTTGGCATAAAAAAACTCCTTCTAAGTTGTTAATACACCGTTTTACTGGACATTGCCTTTGGTGCATAAACAGAGAAACCAGGTCCTATATACAATGAGATGCATATTTATCTAATGAGAATATTCCTCGAAAGCATAGCAGGCGCGCGATACTGCACGCTCCGTACATCAGTTAGAGGCTGGATGATCATTTATAACAGTGGCGTGTGACTTTTGGACAGTTGCACGGTTAGTGCTAGTTGACAGATTATTATTTTTTTTTCTGCGAAGGTTTGTCGATGAGATGAAATTCTACAAAGTTTCGCCCTGAAGGGGAAGAATATTGTTTAAGTGGTCCAAATGGCACGCATCGTAATCAGATGATCGCATTTTCGCATTGCAAGACGAAGGAAACATGAAATGCTAATATTTGAAAGTGTTACTCGTTGATTTCTTTCATCTTTTTAATTGGAAAGGTAAGTGGGAGGCTGTTTTGAAAGTTTGTTAATCTTATAATTTTTAAGTAATACAAGCTGTGGAACCTGTTAAACTACACTTGACTGTCGATTGTTATTATCTTCATCAAGGCTATCGGTTTGTACAAATTGATGATAATGGCAGGTGTAAAAGTTTTTATTTGTCGCTTTTCTTTTCTCATTATATATGGTTCATTACGTATAAATTGTTGCATATTTATTTATTGGTATTGTAGCTAATATTTCAGATGAACTTTCTTTCCCCAGAATTACCGCAAGGAAACTGCACTTTAGATCGTATAAAAACGGACAACTTTGATCACTTTCTTAAACGTGTGTACTATAAAAACGAGTTACATGTCCACATTGTTCATTGTGAATTTTTATGACAAGTGTGAATAAGCATGTACCGGATTACCCTGCAAAAGGCTGATTGAAGTTATTTGCCAAAGGAAGAACTCTTATAGTGTTACGAGTATATTCCTTTATTTCTGCCAATATACGGACATACAGAACGAAGCAGTCTGTATTTATTTCGCCTTTTTGAAAACAAGGCTGCCCATAGGAGCAATCTGTCAGCCCCTATTCCAAATATCACTCTAAATACAAGCTAGTAAAAAAAATGACGGTCACAGCTGTTAGTGCCAGAGATCAAACTTTTCTAATGATAAGAGAGCGGATCTGACAGAAACCCAGTTTTCTCTCCAGGAATGAATCTCACGGGGTCAGTAAGCCGGAAAAGGGACTATCAAAATTTGTGACTGTTTTTGTTTGGGGGAGTAAACTCGCCGCCAGTAGTTCCCAAGTAGAGAACTTGACTTCAATTTAAAAAGCAATTTGCCAGGAAGATGATGGAGCTCCTTCCCAGTATAGACAAGCATGTGAAAGAAAGCGGAATGCCCTTCTTGTACTGGCGTCTTTCTCCGAGTCCTGTGCGGTAATCCCAGGTCTCCTAGCAGCCTGGTGTGTTAATGGTCGTGTCTGCTGGACCAGAAAAGCCAACCCACTGAGTAATGAAAAGACCAGATTGAGTGCTTTTTAATGACTTTGCCCAACCGTCCTCTTGTGAAGTTCTGGGTTATTGTTGAACAATCCCACAAGGGGGCTGAACAATACCTTACAATGAGATTCTTAGTTCTCAGTTAATCATTTACTGTGTGCATGCTGTCTGTAGGACAACCGGTTTGAGTAAAATAACACCTGTTTAGTAATCCATTAGAGCAATAACAAGAAACGTTAAATATAACGTGTCAATATGATGAGCGCTTTTTGCAAACGAAAGGCAATTCAGAAAATAAGTGTTTTCCACGTTCGCGCTCTTCCCTGAGAATCATGTATCGTTAAAGTCCTTTACACATGGGACTGAGGGCACCTGCTGTCCTGTGTCCGTTTGCAGTTACTGACCGAATGTACGACAGAATTACTTGACTTTATTTCATATACCCGTGTGGCGAACTGCATCCCCGGACGGCTGTTTCGCGTAACATGTCCCCCGCCGCCTACTTGATCCCACTAGATTCCTGGTTGATCTATGGCACTAGAGGGCAGCACGAGGGAACCGGAACCCAAACCTCATTGCCGTGAAAAAAAACAGCCCAACGTTTTACACTAGTACCACCTACACGCTAGTGGCCAGAATTATGGAATCACTTCCAATTTTTAAAGCCTGCATAACTTTATTCAGCGGTTACTTATTTACTTATTCCATATTTGCGAAATCTTTCATTGGATGATTAAATAAGTAACTGGGGCAAGAGCTGAATAAAGCTTTGCAATCTCTGAAAGTTGGAAGTATTTCCTCAGTTTGGGCTACAGCCATTTTAAATCCTTACAATAAACCAACAAGCCCCCCCCCCCCCCTTATATAGATGCTAACAAATAACAAAAGGGCATAATTTTGGGTTGAGCATGGGGAATGAACCCTACTGTTTGTCCTCCTGATCTTTGGAAAGGTTTGAAAACTTGCCAGCCCACCGGTGAGATACGTTGGATTACAAACCCCCAAATTTTGTCCCAATGCAAAACAAACAAACAAACAAAAAAATTCTTAAAAACACAGTTCTGCGGATCCCTGCTATCTCTGCATTGTATTTCCTTTCAGTGTGAGTTTAAAATTTGTTTTGTTTTCTCTGACTGACCTTTTATATGATTTGCCCGAGATTTACAGAGCAATAAGTGGAAATAAATCCCCAATGTGCCAAATCGTGAAAAATGTTTCAAACATACAGTACTGGGCAAATGTCTAAGAAAATGTTTAAAGCTATTTAACTGGGAAGTAAGGGTATATTTGCTCAAAACAGAATTTAGCATTAGAGCATATGAAAAGTAAGAGTAAGGCAATAAAAAGTAAAAGGAATGTATTCTGGCTGATCTTACTGATATTTTGTTGGATGGCTAGATGAACGCTGCTTCGGTTCCCAAACCTCTCTTGAAGGGCACCTCAGCCATTCCATGGATTTGTTGAAGTTCTCCACCAGCAATTAATGAATTAACTTAATTGGTAAATAACTCAATGAAACACTGATTAGCCAAAGGTTTACTACTAGTCAAGTTGCACAATATATGGGAATATTGGATGGATATTGGGGTGACTTTAGTAGATTTGTTGAAGTTACTAAATTGACACACTGTGACAGATATAAAATCATAATTTTATATCAACCTGAAGATCATTCAAACATAATTTTCTTTGCCTAAGACTTTTGCAGAGTGATGCTTCGACTTTGGTTTTGTGACGCTAGACGATTTGATTATTATTGACAAAGGTGATCTAGTTATACTGCTATTCTGACTATTACTAGGTGAAGAAATGTGTGTCACAATCCTTAAATAATGGGTGGTAGGAGGAAGAGGTCAAGAACAGAGATCTATGGAAGGTGCAGCTTTGAGTCTCTAGAGCAGGGGTCTCCAACTGCGGTCCTGGAGAGCTACTGTCCAGTAGGTTTTCTATCCTACCTGGTTTCAGATGAGCCACACCTGTTCCTGGTATTTGTCTGAGAGCAGGTGTGACTCATCAGAAGCCAGGTATGATAGAAAACCTACTGGATAGTAGCCCTCCAGGACCGGAGTTGGAGAGCCCTGCTCTAGATGGGCTGGTTCACATTTCCTTGATTAAAAATTGGTTATTTCGCTTAGTATTTTGAGGATTATGTGTAAAGCCGTGAGATATGTTGCTTTGAAAGGTGTGCTGTGCTTTTTACATGGTGTTGTGTGATGTTCTTTCCAGGATATAGTGGATAACAATGGACAACAAGGCCATGTACATCAGCTCATACGAGGAACGGGAGAATGGATCCTTCTACGAAGAGGGATATGAGGGCATGAGTAGCAGGAACCTCTCCAAGCTGAACCTGTGTGAAGAAAGTAAGGGCATCGCATGTGACCTGCATATTTCGCCTGACTGTTTCTCAGTGTGTTATCTTGTAAAGACCACAGATCCAGCAGTATATCTTGATGTCGTGTTCGGGGGCAGGAAGTCAATCGGCTTGAAGGGCAATGGCTGACCAAATACTTATTGGGTTTCCCAGCTTCTTAACACACTAACCTATTAAATATGTTCAATGATTACTGCAGATACCCAGAGAAACCAGTCTTAGGTTGATCTTCTGCAAACGTTGCTTCAAAAAGGGGGAAAAAATGGTAATATTTTACTTAAAGCAGTAATCATAATAATTATTCTATTAGGGATGCATTATAATGCATTCATAAGGTATTATAGTCATGATTATTTATAAAAAGGCATACATAGGCATGTTTTTTAAGAATGCTTTATGAAGCTTTCATCTATAAGTTAGCAATGCATTAAAAAGGTATCTGTAGTGCATTATACATGAGTGCTTTAAGTACAGTGTTACCAAAATAACCACAACAGAGCCCCACATGAAGGTGGGGAGTTTCTGTTTATAGGAATATTTACTGCAGGACTATCATATTCATCGCTGCAATTCTGCATGCTGTTTATGTCTGAATGTTGTTTGTTTTTTTGACAGAAATGAATTGTTTTATTTTATTGTGTTATTTTCTGTCTGAGAGTCTGTCAACAGTGTATACTAAATCGACCATCTGAGGACCAGCTTGTGTTGTCATGAGGTCTGATCTGAGTCACTGCGACCCCTTTTGGGATCCATTAGTACACGTTTTGGCCAGTTGCTCTGTTCTTCCTTGGCTGCCCCTGTTGTGTAAGACGGACGCCGCAGCCAGCGCTAATGTTTTCACCAGAACTGTTTAGAGTTTGGTAAAAGTGAAAAATCAATCCGGAATCAGACGCAGCTGGTGTCTTCTCTGTGAAACTCTTTGATTTGTTTCTCTCTGTTTGGGAGATTCACAGTTACGGACTGTATACTTTCTTCGGCACACATTTTCACCCAGAACTGCTCGCATCAGCTTATTTTCTTTTTTGCTTTTAAAATTTACTTTATTATTTTTATAGTCAGATTTGTTGGTCTTAAGTTCACATTATAAAGGTCCAACATCACAGCCTCTTCTGAGACCCGGCAATAGCATGTTGACAGGCCTGGTTTCTTAACTGCCATTGTAATGCGCACAGTATTTTGCTTTTACCATTGATAAGCTGCATGAAATGCAGATGTCACTGGATTTTCATGGGATTTCCGAATGGTAAAGACGTAAAGTTTTACGCTCTGCTTGTCCAATGTGAGATGGGTCAAAAGCCAAGAGACCGATTACAATAGTATGTTTCATCTGGCTTTCTGTCCACGGGGCTGGGAGTTTTATTGCAGAGGAGCATTTAATGCGACATTCGCCTCCAAGAACTTTTTGAGGTTTTGATTAGCGAAGAATGCGAGCTTTTTTAAGTGCCTTTTGTGCAGTGGGTGCGGCAAGTGTTGTAATCAGGGTAATAACGGAATGATTAGATACCTTGTGGTTTGGCATTACAGGAACTCCAGAGAGCCGCTCTACTTTCCTGCTCGAACCATTCCTCTCCCAGCATGCAGTGGAGCGTTGGGAAAAATATGCAAGGGGCTGCACTGCAGCTGCATGCGCAGGAGGGTACTGCGCTTTCTCTGCCTTGTATGTGTGTGTCAAATGGGAGGCATGGATCTGATGTGCAGCCTCGCAGCCAGAGGCCGCCCAAGTGTCCGGGCATGACCGGCATGTGGTGAGCAGAGAGCCGGACTCGGACAGGTGCGGTTTGCACATGTGAGACATGCGGCATGGCGCTGCCTAATAAACTCGCTCCAGCACACCGCCTGCTTTCAAAAGTCCAAATAAACATGGACACCAGATATGCGCCCTCAACAGCTGGAATTCCGTGAAATCTTTTCCCCTCAGGAACCTCAGGCCTGCCTAACAAAAGCAACAACTCTGTAATATGGACAAGCCCTCTACGTCCGGTATTAGCAGCTCAGTCTGTGTGTAGAGGGATACACTCCCAAACTTCCCACACAGGCCTGTATCCATTACTGGTGTGTTCAGTTTGCTCTTTCCTGTTTTTCCTCTCTGTGCGTTAACGTTGGAGGAATTCTGCAGCATTTCAGCTGTCCTGCGCCATTTCCTGCGTAAATGATGTCATGTTGTGCTCGCGTTAGTATGTGTGCCTGACGCGTGAATATCAAGCGATTATCTGATATTCTGAAGCACAGGGCCGACTGTACAGCGAGCCCAGTACCAGCCCCAGTACCAATCCCTCTGGCGTGTTGCAAGATTCAAGGGTTTTTTTGTGAGAAATCTCATCTAAATTACTAAACAATTTTATGTTTCATGATAGGTATTCCACAGTATTGTTGCCTGTCCTGAACCTACAGTGCTCACAGTAAGTCTTGGGATGCCGATTTAATTCAGTGAAAAAGTATTGCAAATTTATTGGTTTTATAACAAAAATCATTGCTTTATTCATCTGTTTACAAAAAATAAATATCATCTAGTATCAACCAGTAGTTTTAAGTACGAAAGCATTCATTTCAAATGGTAATTAATTGAAACCCAAATTATAGTTGAAAAAAACTATAGCTTACAGGCAGGCTTTTTAATTAGTAACAACTTTGAAATAATATAAAACATCTGTGTTTAGTATCCCTTTGAGAGGCAGTGTCTACAACTGCAATTAATAGCGAAATGGCCTGAACAGACCTGAATGAGCCAGTCAGAGAAATGATAGCACTTAATAAACAGAGAATGTCTGCGTGGGAGATATTTGTGCTGCTCGTCAATGGACTTCTGTTATGAAACCAATACATTCGCAATATTTTTACTGAATTAAACAAGCATCCCATGCGTTTCTGTGAGCACCGAATTGCATTGCTTAAACAGCTATTTCATTTTGCTTGTAAGATTTCGCATGCGGGGGGACGGGGGAGGTACAGTGTAACTTCTTACAGGAGTTTGCAAGTGGATCGTTATGTCAGTGGTCTCCTACAGGCATTCTAACTTTGGCCTGCGGTCCAAAAAAAACACAGCAAGCTGGCTTTTCTAAATTGGCCGTAGCGTGTGATTGTGGGTGCGTGTACCTGGGCCTCCCTATAATACCCAGGCCTTCATGTACTGTAAGTGGTATTAAACATGAACGGATGGATTTAGTACATGGATGTAGCCTCACAGGCACCAGCCAGGGCAGAATGTTTGGGACGGAAAGCAGTAAGCCCCATGTAGCGAGGGCCCGAAGAAGGCAAACGTAATCCATCACTGAAGATGGCTGTTCTGGAGCCGGTTAATGTGCAGTGTCCTTGAAATTATTTAAACACTTCCAGGACATCCTACCATGTATCATTACTTTTAGCCATGTAAAAAAATAGAATATAATTTTTTGTATATTATATATATAGGGGTGGCATGGTGGTGCAGTGGTTAGCACTGTTGCCTCACACCTCTGGGACCCGGATTCGAGTCTCCGCCTGGGTCAGATGTGTGCGGAGTTTGCATGTTCTCCCCATGTCGTCGTGGGGTTTCCTCCGGGTACTCCGGTTTCCCCCCACAGTCCAAAAACATGCTGAGGCTAATTGGAGTTGCTAAATTGCCCCTAGGTGTGCATGTGTGAGTGACTGGTGTGTGAGTGTGCCCTGCGATGGGCTGGCCCCCCCATCCTGGGTTGTTCCCTGCCTCATGCACATTGCTTCTGGGATAGGCTCCGGACCCCCCACGACCCAGTAGGATAAGCGGTTTGGAAAATGGATGGATGGATGGATTATATATAAATCCCCACGACCCTTACCAATAGTTAGAAAGGGCCAGAATATATATAATATATGTGTGCATGTGTGTGTGTGTGTGTGTGTGTGTGTGTGTATTTTCTGGCAAGAATGCTGCCTGTTAGTGGTCTCGCTGTATTGCAGCTATAGCGTGTGTACCTCACAGCGCCTGAGCAGCATCCCTCCGGTATGACATCACCCATCTTGGGACGTTGGTGATGGTGAAGTTTATGGAAAAAGACCTGGAGTGTCATCAATATGAATCCAGGGCTGCATGATGCATGGGCTAACACAGTTAGCCTGGAGAAACCGGGACGGTGGTTAATTGTGGGTATGACACGCGTGTCGAAAGATGGGCATGGGGTTAACTGCCTCTGTCATGGCAACCCGATCTGTGATAGGCCTAAAGTGGTGGTCTGGTTCTGATGATGAAATGATTGGCTGTCGCCGTTTGTGGCTTGGACTGGAAGCTAGCGCGATGCTAATCGTACATAATCTTTCCCCTTGGGGCTCCTAGAAAATGTGTTCCTCAAATCAGATCCTGTCAGGCATGAGTTGACAGAAATTTCTTAAATAAAACCTTTCTGTTTGTGGAACTTTGGATATGTTTCAGTCAGATTCTTTTGAGACCGAAGTATATTCTCTATAGAATAATTATTCATATGGATCTCACAGTGCCTTAGACAAAGACACGGAGAACAATGATGGCTAAGACTGTGTGCTCATGCATCTCTCTTTGATTAGTTAGTGATCTGCATGTAACCAAGTATATTTTTGCAATAATGCGTTTGTAAAAATAGCAGAACAAGTGAAGTCAGCTTTACGCGCAGGATGAAGGTCAGAATGAAAACCTTTCCATAGATTCCATAGACTTTTCCCAAGATTGAGTCTGTAGTTCCAGTATATCTTTGTTTTTTCCCTAGAATACAGGAAAGTACATTGCAAGGTATATGACCAAATATATTTTGACAATAATCCATGCGTAACCACAGTACAAATGACTCACTTATAACTTGACCCGTCTTTAAACCCACAGACAGGGATGGAATGAGAACATTTACACGCACAACCTATCCGGTATTGAGTTCTCTAGTTCCAGTTATTCTTGTGTTCTTAGTACTTAACTAAGCCTGTTCATTTTTTAATACACCACCCATATTAACAAAGTGCACTATAATCCCACTAGGTGTTCTTTAAGGATGACTTTCAGTTATAACACAGTGATAAATGCAGAACAAAATAAACTAAACTTGTAACATTACATGAAATATTTTATGTCTGTCAGAGGTATGATGTCATAGGGACCGAAATGCATAACACTACAATGGAAGAAGCCTTTGGTTTGTTCTGCTATCCAGACAGCGAATCGTTCCAATTCCAAACAACCTCTATTAAATTAAACTTAATTTTAATCATTTGTTTCCAACCCTCCACTGTGGTTTGTTTCCAACCTCTTAACCAGTTTGCAGTTTTGTTCCATTAATTTACAGTTATTGCAACAATGTTTTTGCAGTCAGGCCGACCAAGAGACGGAGGAAAGCAGACACTTGCTGCGGCCACCTGGACTCTCTGTCTGCCGTCAAGTACGCCATCGTCTCCTTGTATATTCTCATACTGCTCTGTATCTTCGGCCTTTGTGTGGCAGGTAAGCCCGCCTCCTCCACCTTGTGATTGGCAGATGGTGAGGTCATCCCTTAGCTGCTTGTATGTAACGTGTGGTCGCTGCTGTCCGCAATCCCGGTGGTCCTGTGCGTGTTCATGATCACCCTCGGCTGCATATAGTTAAAGGCTGGCAATCTCGGCCTCGGTGCGTGCCCCTCAGCTGACTGAGACCCCAGTGTGTCTTAATCTCTGTTACTCTCCTCACATCCTGTTGGGTCACAGAGGAGCCGGATGCTTCTCATCATCTTTAATGTGCTTTCAGACTTGTAGTCCTCAGGCAGAGACTGCAAACTGCCGGCTCATCTGGCTTTGCTTGGGAAAACAGAACCCGGGCCTCGAGCAGAGAGTGACATCACTCATCCCGCTGGATTAAGCATTGATGGGAAACGTCTCAGCCGCTGTCACATTGGAACAGTTTGTCTATCTTCCAGTGCCGGGGAAACAGCTGTCATTTTTATTTAAAAGCAGATAGGGACCCAACTGCTAATACTGAATGAACTATTATCACAGGATAGTGCAAAAATAAGTAAAAGCAGTTAAACAGTTAAGAGGATTATGGGCTTTTCTGGTAAGCAAGAAATGTAGCATAGAATGCAATATTGTTAACGCTAATGAAAGACTTTCAAGAGATTGACGTGCAGACCATAAGTCTAGATAGCTACGGCAGATTTTTTTGTAGTTAAGAGTTGCATGTAACAGGTTAGAGTCGTATAGCTCATCATGGTGATGATAATACTGTATGTTTTGACATTGCAGTGTGTTAGTATGTTGTTTAGCTATGGTCCCTCTATAATAGGGGAGGCACAGAGCATGATGGGATACTGAGAGGGAGAAACAAGGTCCAAAGCTCCCAGTAGGGCTCTCCCCTGTCTGGTGAAGAGCATGTCCTCGGGCGAACGTGTCCCGCCACCAGCGCAGCACCCTGTTCTCATTAATCACTCGGTGCCGGCCTGTTGCCTAGCGAGCCTGCAGCCACCCCCCACTTGATGCAGGATAAATTGCTTGGTCTCTGACCCCCTGTGAAAACGGTGGATTCCAGTGCGGGCTGCAGCGGCGACGGCCTGGCGGCGTCGGAGGGAGCCTGAGTTACAGCGTGTGCTCTGGCCGACATCCTTTATGCTGCCTGTGATTGGTGCGGGGCGGTGTGTCATCCAATCAAAAGGGCCCATTTATCATCAGCGCCCCGCCAGACTGTACGTGACAACAATGCCAACTTTTATTGGCTGTCCTACTAGCTCATTTGTTTCAGAATATATATGTAAGTGTTTATATGTCACGGATTGTGCTAGCATGTTATATCCTGGGTTTGAAGCAATAACGTGCATTTTTTTTTGTTTAAATTAAGATTACGATGAACTTTGTGCTGTGGGGGGGAATCTGGTGCATGGATCAACGAGAGCAGTGCACAGGCAAACATACATTTAGTGCCATACAGGCAAGGTGCAAAGACAGCACGCACAGTGCAATCAAAAAGTAAATGTGGTGTTAGCAGATTTAAATAGTACCCAGTACTCAAACAGGTATTGTAATATTACAGCAACAAATAAATATCTAAAGATAATAATAAATGAATACGACCAAATATTTAATTACTTACCATTGATATGCTGATAACTCATAAACATTACAAATTGTGAAGCGGACATTTCAGTAGTGTTCCTGTAGTGTTCCTGTATTATTCCTGTAGTGTCCCTGTAGTGTTCCTGTAGTATCCCTGTAGTGTCCCTGTAGTGTTCCTGTAGTGTCCCTGTAGTGTTCCTGTAGTGTTCCTGTAGTGTCCCTGTAGTGTTCCTGTAGTGTTCCTGTATTATTCCTGTAGTGTCCCTGTAGTGTTCCTGTAGTGTCCCTGTAGTGTTCCTGTAGTGTCCCTGTAGTGTTCCTGTAGTATCCCTGTAGTGTCCCTGTAGTGTTCCTGTAGTGTTCCCGTAGTGTCCCTGTAGTGTCCCTGTAGTGTTCCTGTAGTGTCCCCGTAGTGTTCCTGTAGTATCCATGTAGTGTCCCTGTAGTATCCCTGCAGTGTTCCTGTAGTGTCCTTGTAGTGTCCCTGTAGTGTTCCCAGTATTCGTGAAAAATCGATTGATGATTCATATCTTCTAAGACCTGAGCCTTATATACATTAATGTAGTTCATGAAGACTTAAATGTGTCTTTTAAAATTAGTAATGATAGGTATGGCTCAATTTGTTTGGAACCATAATGATTTTCCTCCATCCATCCATCCATCCATCCATCCATCCATCCATCCATCCATCCATCCATGTCACTTATTCAAACTATGATAATTTCCCACTGTGAATCATTTATACAGGTGCTACTTGGTGGCAGACAGAGGTTAAAAATCTAGTTAAATTTGACTACTCTAGATCTAATATTCATTTACAAAAAGGCAGATAATGGTGAAAAAAGAATGTTAACAGTGTGACAATTAACATTTCTGTTAGTTTTTATTGCAAACATCTGTCAGAGTAGCACAACACATGGGGTCTTATTGTCTCCTGCTTCTCTCAGCACATGAGTTTTGGGTTTAAAGACCTTTAAAGAGGCGGGAGGCTTGTAAGCAAAACCTTGATTTAAACAGTCCTACTTGCAATGAGTGTCTAGGTACTGCTATTCTATTGTTTCATCTTCATCTTCATGTTTCATCATGTATTTCAGTTGTGTGTGTTTATCTAAACATAAGTGAAGATTTTTGTCCCCTTTAAACTGTAAAGCAAATATGTAGTCCTGTCTACTTCACGTTGAATATACATTACATTTTTTGGATTCCTCACCAATATGTTTGATTTCTACACCCACTTGTTTGGGTTTTAAAATAGCACAAGCAATATCACCGTCTCGAAATAAAACAACTTGCACACACATGGCCTAACATATTGTAGTTAAACTCCTGACAGTCACAAGACGCTACCCAAACAATAACCAGTTTCCAAATGTTTTACTTACATGGATAAACAGACTTGAATTGTAAACAAACTCGTGCTCACAGACATGCTAATGTCGGTTTCTCTTGGCATTAAAAACATTTTGGAGATTTCTGCCCTCCGTCAAACATCATTTTCAAAGCCCAACCTCTTGGCAACAATCGATATAAATCTTGTCTGGATTATGGCAAGCCATTTTAACATTTAATCACGTCACACTCCTATCTGCAATTACATTTTACATATTCACAATAGCTTTTCTCCTAGTCAAAATCGTATTCTTGCTAGACAAAAAGAGCATTTCAGATATCCACAATGGCGTTCTTCCTATCCACAATTGTCATTTCAGATATCTACATCGTCATTCTTCCTTGGAGAAATTACGTCACTTTTGCCATTCATATCTATTGGACTTTCAATTTCAGATATCCACAATTATATTTCAGATATCCAGAATGATATCTGCGATTGAATTCTTAGTAGGAAAAACTCCCATTTCAGATATCTACAATCCAATTGTTACTAGTCGTAATTTGAAATTCAGATATCCGAAAGATACCACCATTTTCGATATCCAT